>NC_058133.1:414337326-414523648 GCF_016433145.1 Gracilinanus agilis | reverse complement strand
CTCTCTCTCTCTCTCTCTCTCTCTCTCTCTCTCTCTCTCTCTCTCTCTCTCTCTCCCCCTTCCCCTTCCCCTTCCACTTCTCCTCTCCTCTCCTCTCCTCTCCTCTCCTCTCCTCTCCTCTCCTCTCCTCTCCTCTTCTTGCCTCTTCTCTTTCTGTCAATACAGTATTTTTTTCATGTTTGTGTTTACTAGCAGCAGCAGCAGTCACTACGGATGAAAGAAGAGCTTATTCAAAAATATTTGTCTTATGGGAACCACAGAGCCAACGCTGTGTACTCACAATAAAGGCATTAAAATGCCTACTTTGGAGCATATTGTAAATAATGAAAAAATAGTTTTTTGTTTGCTTAGGTTTATTGATTTTGGTGCAATAGAGTAGTAGATAATTTATGTTTACAAATCCTATGTAAATAATGTTATTATTACTTTTACAAAAAGGCTGATTTGATCATCCTTAAAGTGGTATTCAGAATGGTAGAAACTAAGTTCCAGATTGAGAGTTCTCTGTCTGATCTTACTCCTGCTTATCTAGTTATAGTTATATAACCATAATTACCTATAAAATTTATTTCTTAAAGTTAGATTTTTGCATATATATATATGCACACATACATATGAAAACATAAACTCAGCTGGGTAGTACAGTGCAAAGTGAGCAGGAATACGTGAATTAAAATCCTACTTCAGACATTTCCTAGTTGTTACCCTGGGGCAAGTCTACATTTTTCTTAGCCTCACTTTCCTCAGCTATAAAATTGGTATACTATTATCTACTTCCCAGGGTTTTTTGTGAGGATCAAATAAAATAACAAATATGCTATACTTTTCTAACCTTAAAATGCTATACAAATGCTAACTGTTTATTATACATGGGTTTTATAAAATGTAAAGTGGAATTATTATTATTACTTCTAATGCTACTACTTTGGAAAATAATTTTTATAAAAGTGTTTTATAAATAGATAAAATTATTAGGAGAAATGATACTTACCTGGTTAGTTTGATTACTTAGAGTGGCAGAATAAAAAATAATTATTTTTGGAGTTGGAGACCTTCCTTTGAATCCTGGTGCTGTCACTTACTATGTCACTGGGCAATCCTCTTTCTGGACCTCAGTTTCTACATTTGTAGAATGAGTGTATTGGATTGGATAATTTCTAAAGTCTTTTCCTTCTTTAAGTCCATTATTTTTGATCCCACAATTTTGATAAGTATATAATATCAATTCAAAAATAGAAACTTTATTATAATCCATATTCTCCATTCTCAATATTTAATTTTTTTCAGTTCCAGATTGAGTCCAATAGGAACTGAACTTAAAATTTGCCAGACATGTAGCATGATATTATTTTGCTCAAACAGTACAATTTAAAAGCAAGCAAACAAACAAACAAACAAACAAACAAACAAACAAATAAATAAATAAATAAGAAACAAACCTTGCCTGAACTAGAATCTTGCCTTCCAGGAAAATCAATCATTCTTCTACTTAAGGCATTTTTTGTTAGAATAATAGACTTTTAGAGTTGGAGAGGACCTTACAAATCACCTTCCTCCAATTTCCTCAATTTATAGATGAATTTTTAAGTGTCCTAACAAGGTCACTCTTTTAATTAGTACCTCAGTGTGAAGCAGAACCTGCCTCCAATTTTCAATCCAATACTGTTTACAACACATCATAAAATATATCATTTTCTTTGTGCATTTCAGGAGTCTGGCTTATCCAAATTGCAATTATTAAAATATTTTAAATAAAACTTCACAATGCAACTTTAACTTTTCTTGTTTGTGTTCATTTTATGGTTTCATCTTTTCATGTGAATTTTTACAATTAATTGTAAGGTTTAAAGCCCAAAGGGAGATGTTACTCCTGGAGGAGGTAAATGAGCTGATGAGGGGTTTTGCCTTTTCTCTCTCTGCTGACCTCTGAACAAAATGTGTTGTCTGAGATATCTTTTCTATGTCCCTTTCCCCCACTTCCAAAAAACATTTGTGGGGGAGGACATTTTGCTTAGAAACATTAAATTTTCTATGTGAATTTGAAATTATATGTTTTCAAGTGTTACATAATTATCTGCTGGGTAGAGCTATTTTAGGAACATGAGAACATAAGAATTGCTACACTGGGTCAGCCCCATTGTCTGTCCAGTCCAGTGTTTTGTATCTAACCAAAGCACCAAGGGATATATTAATTGTCCTTGACCTCAATTGTGATGCAATAGGTTACACTTTCCAAAATTCTAGTTTGTTTTAATAACTCATTATAGATTTGTCATCTGTGGATTTATCTACAACTTTTGAAAGCAATTTCTATTTTTTATTATTTTAATATTAGATATTCTCAGTGTTTAAGAAAACCGAACTGGATTTTCTTTTTAGTGGTCCAGAAAGCCCTTTTTTCGTCCACTAGAATGGTAATTATCTGTTCTCACTTGTAAATGAATATAGAATTAAGTAGGTTTGATTTTTCGATCTCTGGATTACTAAGGAAGGTTATTAATTTTCATTAATTTGTTTGGACTGAAATTGTGATTTCATTGGCATAGCGATCTCCTAGTGAGAAAATTCCCTTTATTAGTTAAGAATAGCACTTGCTTTAAAACTCTGTCTTAGACATAGAAAAGAGTTGCTTGAGGCACTGACCCAGAAGTTGTGACTTACAAAAGGTCTTATAGTCAGGTATGTGTCAGAGACAACACTTGAGCCTGCATCTTCCTGATTCCAAGGCTAATTGTCCTAACAGTACAACAGAAATGCTTGCTCACCAAAAAATTACATATAATCAGAGCAATATGAATAAAAATCAAATATTGAACAGCTTCTTATTCTGAAGTATTTGGAAAGTAAAAAAGAAGCTGTGAGATTTTGTTGCTGTCGTTCAGTATTTTCAATCATGTCTGACTCTTCATGACTACATTCAAGTTTTTCTTGGCAAAGACACTGAATGGTTTACCATTTCCTTCTTTAGCTTATTTTACAAAGGAGGAAACTGAAGCAAACACGATTAAGTGACTTGCCCAAGATCATGTAGCTAGTCAATGTCTGAGACCAGGATTCCTGACTCTAGGCCTGGTACTCTATTCACCATGCCACCTCACTGCCTATGCAGTTATGCTTTTCCACATAAAAATGAATCATATCTTCCTAGATGCTTTCTTCCCCCCCCCCTTTCCACTATTGAAAGAATGGATAATGGGTACATCTAAGGAATTAAGGATCAGTGGGATTTTTTGTTGTGTTGTTCACCATTTCTTTTTATTGAAAATCTTTAAAAAAAGCTCAGTGAAATGTTAGAGCTAGGAGAGTCTCTGGCCACTAACCATTCATTCAAAAATATTTAATGCCTGTAATGTACTGTATTGAAGGGGATACAAAAAAGACTGAGGCATGTTCCCTACCTTTAAAGTGCTTATGCTCAGGTAAGGGAGATAAGCTTTGTACAATATAGATATCGATAATACATGACAAGTATGACGGAGAAGGTATAGTAGAAAGAAGAAAACCCAAATTCCTCCCCTCAAGTGACTTTACATTTCTAGGAAATGATTGAATGCTTCTGAGGAAAGAGAGATCACTTCTAGAAGTGTGGATCACTTCAGTGTCTGAGTGGATCCTGGGGAGGTTACTTCTTCTCACAGTACTTAATATGTATTTTCTCTGACAGAGAAGATACTCAAAGGGAAAACTGAGTTCTCTGCTTGGAATGTTGTTAAAATTATTCCACCTTTAGAAAAATTGTTGGAGGATTATTTTAATGCGTGATCTGTGTTCTTGACTTTCCTTTTCTAAAGATGATGTAGTTATATTGCAGATCTATGCATAATGAAAATGACCCATTTAACATGGTCCCAGAAAAGAACATTTATTTAGTTAAAATAATTTATTATAGTTGTCTAAAAGCTGGCTACGATTTAGTGAAACACTAACTCCAAGTTAAAGTTAAGAGTCTTTGATTTGATAGGATCCCAACTCCTTAAGGGAAGAGAAGGACCACTAAGTTATAGACCACTTTTGATTCACTTGTCTTCTGAACTAGTGGAGAGAATTTAAAAATTGTGAGTTCCCCACATTGAGATGATGTTCTACATCTATGTATGTATTCTTGGTAACTAAGTCACAAGATCAATTGTTTACATTGTTATTCAAGAAGTCCAAATATTTTATAAGTTGGGGATGGTTTGATAATCCATTTTAGCAAATAGACGAATACATTTAGAAAGAGAGCTGGAAGAAATGTTAAGTGCTAAATCCTTTTCTTCCTCTCTCCCTTGGGAATACAAAGATTAACAAATAGTATACAGTTCTTGTCCTCAAGGGGGTATGTATCAGGGGAGATAATTTGTGTATTTGTAGAATAAATAGCAAATAAATACAAGGTAATTTTGATAGTGAAGGCACTAAGAGTTCTCTTGGGATGGTGATAGGAAAGCTTCATGTAAAAGATCTGGCTTGAACTGATCCTTAAAGGAAACAATGATTTCTGATAGTTCATAGGTAAGGAAGCAATGTAGTTCCAGCCTGAGCCAAACTCAGAGATACAGGGCATAGAGTGTATGAAGAATAGCAAGGCATGTTTGATTAGATGCACCAACCTTCCTACCTCAATTACATATCACTTTCCTGTTTCTTATTACTGTTTGATACAACTGGCCATTTTCCCTTTTCACAAAGTTGTTAGAACAAAAGTAAATTCTGAAGGCTCATTAAATAAATTGGCTAATTGAATAAGTGGTATTGGGGATAGAATGCTTGATCTGGAGTCTGGGAGACCTGAATTTGAATTCTGACTTAGACATGCACAAGCTCCGTCACCCTGGGCAACTCACAACTTCGTAGCCTCAATTTCCTCATCTGCAAAATGGTGATAATAGTAGCACCTGCATCACAGAATTGTGAAAATCAAATGACATAACATATATAAAGTGCTTTGTAAATATTTAAAAGCTATGTCAATAAATGATTCCTGTAAATAGGAATGTGTTATTAAAATTATATATTCTCATTTTTACATAGCTATTTTCCATCTTGTCTCAGCAAAAGCTGCTGATCCACCCTCTAAGTTAAACCATGCCTCAGAGAAGCTAATCCATTTACCTCTTGGCTTCCTTGGATGATTAGTTCTCATCCTTACCTCAATTCCTATTCCTTACTTCCTCTTCCTTTGAGAATTATAATCAAATTAACACTTGAATAGATGTACAAATGAATTGCCCTAATATATAACTCACTATCTCTGTGATTTCCCAGACCAAAACATTTCACATAACAGCTCTGGAGGAAAAATTATTATACCCATGCTACAAATTGGGAAAATGAAGTTTGGAGCAGTCAAGTGACTTGCTGGGGTCAGAGCCTGGATTTGAACTCAGGTCTCCTGGCTTTAGAAGCTTTACATTTTAGGATCATAGAATCATAGATTCAGAACTAGAAGGGACCTTAAAGTTCACCTAGTTAAACCCCTTTATTTAGTAGATGAAGAAATTTGAGTATCAGAGTGGTTCAGTGGCTGAGTTAGGCTCATACAATTTGTATCAGAGGCAAGATTTGAAAACAATTTTCCTGGATTCTAAGTTGGGTGCCTATGTGCCTGAATTCCAGGCATGTTTTGATCCTTATGGTGTCATAATATATAGGTGTTGATTTGTTTAAAAATATTTGTAGGCATGTTTTCTGTAGTGTGTATGTATCAATGATCTCATTTTTCTGTATAATAGGTATTTGTGCATTTTGTCTGTTTATTCAAACGAATTCTATAATCACGAAAGAGAATTTGGCAACAAATAATAATAGACTGTGACCTTTTGATTTGTATTCTTTTTCAGCCTTGTGAGCAAGGACGCCACATGAAAAGAATTCACTCAGTGGCTAATATTGGCACTGCCCTTAAGTTTCTTGAAGGAAGGAGGGTAAGTAGATAAAGGGGGAAAATTTGTTTGAATTTTTTTAAACTATTGCTTTTTTAAATTTGATTTATACCGAAAAGTTCCATGTGCTTTGGGGAGCAAAAAATCCAATGTATCAAAAATTGACATATAAAATGATTAGAAATGAAAAATACTACAAGAAGCATCTATATGAGAATCAAATAACAACATGATGGTGGTGATGATGATAAATATGCACCTTACCCTTGATTCATCAATTGATCTTTTAGTCTTTCCCAATTTTAGAGCTAACTGCAACAATCAATGATTTTTTAAAATTTGATAAAATATGCTCCCAGTCAAATAATTTTAAAAGTACTTGTATTGATCATTATTCTAAAAGTGTCTGAAGCTTACTAACAATGGTAGTAATTAGATCTCTGTTAGTAAGATATTTTGTATAATTATTTAAAGTTGCTGGCCATGCTTAGGTTTAATTTATAAAGGGTTTGGAGTGGGGAAGGGAATGTGATAGTTGCCTTCAAATATTTGAAAGTGAGATGTTCTGTTTGGTCCCAAGACCAGAACCAGGAGCAGTGGATGGAATGAATAGGGACCAATACAGATTTTATACCAGGGGGGAAAAACTGACTTGGAAAAAACCAAAATTGGAAATAGGATGACTTGAGAGATGATGGACTCCCTCTTTTGTAGGTTTTCAAGCAGAGGTGGGATACCACTTATTGGCTATAGTATAGTGGGGATTCCATTCATGTATGAATTGCTCTAAGTGGCTGCTGAGGTGATTTTGCACTTCTTGGATTCATGTTTCTCCATGTGACACACAGACTACATAGAAAGAAGACAATTTTCTTTTTTGTAACATTGGTCAGTGCTCTCCCATGTCCATCTATTCTGAAATCACATCACCAATTCATGCCCCACTGCCATGGATCTTTAGACTGCAAACAGAGCAGTGTTAATCTGGACATTTAAAGTATTGTAGCTTATCTATGCCATCTTGATTAACATCTTGATTAAATCTCAGTTCCCTTATTTACAAACTGAAAGGATGCAAAAATGTCATTTTTGAGGTCCCTTCTAGTTCTAAATTCCATAGTACTAAGTATTATTATTTAGGAAGATTTAAGAATTAATATTTCATTACCAGTTACTATATGAGATTGTTAATGATGTGGATTTTTCTTATACAGTGACTTGTGAAATCTATTATTTGTACCTTTGAAGAATATTTTCTCTGCTTCCAGCAGAATCAATATTCTCAAGGCACATTTTCACAAAGCAACCCCTAGGAATAGAAGAAATCTTTTATTTTTTTCTTTGATTAAAATGTAGGTCAAGTTCTTTATTAATTCTGGAGGAATAAGTAGGGTTTTTTGGGGGTTTTTTGCATTTTACCAGCAGATCTGAAGAACTGTATTTGGGGCCTCAGCTGGCACTAGTTTCACACCATTTTCTTCTGACTTCTGATCTCCCAAAGTGGCTTAGCTGTGCTAAATTCAAAGAAAAAAATCGATCTGGTTTACATTTTGTCTTCTTTATAATTGCTTCCTTGCATTTCTTGTTTTTAATAGCTTTACTGAATATTAGACTGTAGGGAGGGAAAATACTTTGGGGACTTTTTTGCATCTCTTACTCGTAAAAGACTGCTTTGTTTTCTCCTTTATATCTTCTTTAGGACCCCGTCCTCACTCTGCTAAGTTTTATTTGATAGTTGATTCTAAAAGTGGCTTAATCCCTACATTTGTGTTACGCATGGTCTGCAAAATAATGAAAGCATTACATTCTTCAGCCCCCTATTGGGGCAAGCTCTGTGGATACTTTTCATTCCATGATAACCCCCATTCCATTGTTTATTTGTCTGTTCAAAAAGAACTATATATGAGCATATTTATAACAATATTAAAATAGGTTCAAATTGTTTTTCCTTCAAACATAACTTACATTTATATGACATTTTAAGGTTTACAATATACTGTATATAGATTATATCATCTGAGTCTCACAACACCCTTTGAGACGGGTACTATCCTTATCCTCATTTTGCAGATAAAAAAAAAACACCTAGTCAGAGAGATGATTTGCTCAGGGTCACACTAGAAATCATACACTAGGAAATGCCTAAGGAAGGATTTGAACTTGGGTCATCATATCTTCAAGTTCAGCACTCTTCACTATACCATCTAACTGTCTCAAATAACCATTTTATTTTAAATCCAAAAATAAATAAAATGTTCTGTGTTCTGTTCATACTTCATTTAGGTCTTCCTAAAGTAATGGGCTTTTATATCTCTCTTACTAACATTAAATATTCCACCTTCACTATGTTCTCTATTTCTGGAAATAGGGTGGATCAGATGGAAGAATCAAAATTAAATATATTGGATTAAATTCCTCTTCTCAAAGGGCATTTAAGGGGGGGGGTGGAGAATAGCATATTGTTAGAGAATTCTTGATATTTCATAAAAGCAGAATAAGTTTTAGTGGAACTTTTCTCTTTCCATTATATTTAATTGAACCAAAATTTCAAATAGTATTTCTTCTAAAACCTGGAAATTCCAGCAAAATAAATGTTGTCAACCATTCAGTGAATGTCAACTATTAGATAAATAAGCATTTAAATGTCTACATTTTGCCAGACTTTATGCTAAACTTTGAGTCACTATATGAGAAAAGAAAAGAGGATAAAGCAAGAGATGATATTGTGGAAAAGACAAGATTAGACAATTGATTAGATATGTGAAGTGAATATGACTTAGGATTTTGAGCGTATGGCTTTCATAATACTGAAATAAACGTCTATAACAATATACTTGTCTTCCCACAGGATGGTACCACTTCATATTCAAATTGGCCCTTTTTAGATCTCTGAAATCCTATTTTCAACTCTTTCTAATACTTGTTCCCTGTTAGAATAGATATAGTACATATATCCTGAAATCAATAAGCCATGTGGACCTTTTCCTGACTTATCCCCCTAACGCTACTCATCTCTTGGCTCATAGGTTAATTAGTCCTGGCTCTCTCTCTCTCTCTCTCTCTCTCTCTCTCTCTCTCTCTCTCTCTCTCTCTCTCTCTTCCTTGACATATGGAAGATAATTACTGTGTAAATTTTCAGTATTAAAATAGGGAGGTAGTAGTGGTAATGGGAAAACTTGTCATGGGTTAAATATTAGGAAACAATTTTTCAACAGCAAGGATACAACTTAACACTATATCCTTGCTTAGTTGATGCAAATGTATTGAGGAAAGATCATAATGACCATGGGCTGATTATGAATTATTAATGTAACTTGAATATAAAGGAAGGGGTGGCATTGGACAAAACAAGTTGGTGCTAAAAACTATTAATAAGGAAGATAAAAAGACAAGGTTTAAACATTCCTCTGTCTTCTGCAATGATTGGAAATTTTATTGAAGTCTTTTAAAAAGGATATCAAGTGAGAAACTACAGAATGATTTGATAGGGCAATCAAAATGATCAAAGTTCGGTTCTGTGAGGAATGGCTGAAGTAGTTATAGACAATGATTTGATATTCATTCAAGGACTATTTATTGTTTGTTGTATTTCTTACACTTCAGTAAGTGCCCAAGTAAAAATTACCCTTAAGGATCTCAAGAAGTTTGTGTCAAGAAGACTAAAGGCTAACAATTCCTGTTAATAAAAATGTGAAGGCCTTATCGGAATGGTTATCTATTATTTATAATATACTTATGAGAAAGTTTATAACATCTACTAAGCAATTAGTCTTTATGTTAAATAAATATTTTTTGATTGTTTGAAACCAGAGCCAGAAAAAGAAGAGGACTTTACTGAAGAGATTTTAAGTGGATAGAAGGAAAGACTTTTTTAATTAATAGGTTAAGAAAACATGCAAATATGTGACCAACAGTGATTGAGAAATTTCATGCCTTAGAAAGCTTCATGAATAAAATCAATAGCTTTGTGTTGGGATGACTTAGACATCAACAGTAAGTTAAGAATTGGAATTGTAAGGGATCTCAGGAGCTATCTAGTTCAACACATACATGAAAGGAATCTTCATCACACCTGACAAGTGGTCATCCAGCTTCTCCTTGAAGACCTCCAAAAAGGGAGAACTCACTTCCTTTGGAGGCAACCCTTTCCACTTTGAGCATCTCATATTATAAGGAAAATTTCCTAATATCAAGCCCAAATTAGCCTCTTTGCGACTTCCAAGTCTTCATATGAATTCTACCCATGGGTCCAAACAAAACAAGTCTAATGCTTCCTCCACATGACAACCTTCCACATACTTGAAGAAAGTTGGTTTGTCCAGTTGTCTTTTTCTTCCTAGATTAAACATGCTAAATTCCTTCAGGCAATCCCTTATGTTATTTTGTCAATGTATCTTTCAAGTCACATGCCCAAATATGAAGATGATACCATAGATAAATTCTGAAAGGGTCAGAGTAAAGTGGAACAATTACCTGCCCATTTTTGAAAGTCATGTATGGTCCTTTTAATATAGCCTTAGATTGTCATGCCATTTTTGATAATCACATCATATTGTTCACTCATTAAGCTTTCAGTCCATTAGAATCCTCAATTCCTTTAAAAAACAGCAACAACAATAACAGTATTTTAAAATTACAGGACTGGGCTACCTGAATATCAGGTCTATTTCAAATCTCTTATGAAGGAAAACAATATCCCTTTTTTATTGACTTCTGCTTAAACCTCCATTTGAAAATAATGTTTTAAAATATCTAAATCGAAATTCTACATTTCAAATTAATGTTCTATTTAGTTCATAGCTTCTTTTTCTTTTGACCAATTAATGCTGCTTTTTTATAATATATATGTCATCTTCCTTTGTTTTCCATGTCAGTCCATGTACAGAGGATCACCGGTTAGTACAAGATTTTGTAGAACTTTTAATTCCTAATTTCTTATAGGTAAAAAAGAATCTAAGTTACATGATATTTCAAACTTCAAAGTAAGTGAATCACTTTAAACCGCTTGCCATGTTCTTGGGTTCCAGCCAGCATCTGAAGGGAAAGAGTTACCCCTTCTCTGTCTGACATTTTGTTGGTAATTCTTTGCATGATGTTGCATTTTTCACCATTAAATAAAGCAAGTATTCCAAAATACTTGATGTTTATAAATTAAAGAATCTTTTTGGAATGCACTTGATGAATGTCAATAAAAATTCAGCCAAGATTGGCTACTTGAATGTTTTATGAGTTTAACAATGCATTTATGTACTATTACATAGGCATGTTTAAATTTCATTGATATTTGATAAATCCAAATGATTATACCAATAATTAAAATTTGATTTCTCATTGTTTGTGATACTGGTCTACTTTTTTTTAAAACAGATTAAACTAGTGAATATAAACTCCACGGACATTGCTGATGGTCGACCTTCTATTGTTCTTGGCTTGGTTTGGACCATTATTTTATATTTTCAGGTATGATGATATAGTATCGTTACTTATGCTATATTATTAAATGCTTAAGCAATAGTTTACATTTTCCCAACTATAATTTGAAAATCAAGTTAGCAGAAATGAAACCCACCTAACTAGGAGGATAATGCCTACCTTCTAATACAATCTAATCCCTGCCACATTCTAACTATGTAGTAGTATTAGATCCCCAAACTGTAATGTTTGGAAAGAAAAGGAGGAACAGGCTGGGAGGAATATTGTTCTGGTTCAAGGTTCAAATTCTACTGAGAGAAGTATAGATTTGGAGGTGAAAGGGTGGGAGAGGAAGCAAGATAAGGCAACAAGTAGAAGAAGGGTTTTAAAAAAAATCACTCTTCAAGGTAGAAGATTATTATTTAACTAGTTGTTAAGACTCTTATAGTTGTAGAAGAGACCATGTAATTCATCCTCTCCCCCTTAAACACTGTGCTAACAACAACATTTGGGACAGAAGAATGGACATGGGTTTATTCTGTTCACATCTCATATATTTTGTATCTATGTATATCTGAGACAAGATATCCTGGGGTAATTTGTTTAAATATTTTATATACAAACTAAATTTTGTAAGGCCAGGCAGTACCAATGATACATACAACATGAGTAATAAATTACACATTTGAATTGTAATTTGTACTCTAAGGTACAATTGTGCAAAATAATGTGAGGAATAGGAAAAGTTGTGAGGTAGCCTTTGCAACCAAGGAATCTCTCTGTTGTAAACTAAACTGAATGATGATGCACAAATCTCTTTACTTCTGAAAACCTCAGTTTCATTATCTGTTTTAATTATGAGCACTGGATTATTTAGCCTATTGGCTGCCTCTCTTCTCAGAAATGCTATATTTTTTGTAATATTTCACATAATGTGTTATTATTAGATTGTGATCATTGTTTTTTGAGTTTTAGTTCACTTAATGAAAATCCTATTTGAGTACATTTCTTTTACAATTTATTGACAGCACATTTAATGCAAAATATCCTGCAGAGAACTATCATGCCAGTATTTATGCTTTATCTTTTTTGTTCCTTTATGAATAGATTGAAGAGTTGACAAGCAACCTACCACAACTCCAGTCCCTGTCCAGTAGTACATCTTCAATGGACAGTGTCCTCAGCTCAGAAACTGCCAGCCCACCAAACAAACGGAAGGTAGCAACCAAGGCCCAAGGAAATGCTAAGAAAGCCTTATTAAAGTGGGTGCAGTACACAGCAGCAAAGTAAGTACCTCCTGAGCCCGTTTACTTTCTGATGCTAGAAAAAACAGAGTGAATCCCTGAGGACATTTTTTCTATGTAGGCAGAAGCTCACAGAAATGTTTGGGATACTTTTCTGATGCTCACTTAGCTTTATTATAAAAAAGGCACTCTTCATTAAGAAGTCTAAGCCTGCTTCTTCATGCTCATTCTCATACAAGAATCGTTAAGGTGATTAAGAATTATGCTTTTCCTAATTGATGATTAGAGTAGGACTTCTATTTTAAGTCACTGTAGCTGATATTTTTGTCTTCACAATGAATCTTTTCAGAATTAATCCATATCTTCAAAACTGTCTAATTCCTCTTCAGGATTTTCATTTCTTTTTAAGCAAATGATCTGAAGTTCAGCTTTTTAATAAAAACTGAGTTCATTTCTGTTTCATATATCTTTTTCAGTGGCCAGAATTTTCCTCTCTTCCTAGGATTTTTTTACTTTGGTTTTAGATTTCTTTGTAAGGTACTTTTTAATGCCTTTGGGTCTGAAGATTCATTGATTGTTATCAATATTTTTAGAGGCATAGCGCAACTGCATGCTTGGAAAAAGGAAAGACTAAAGTACTGGAATTCTAGAAAAAAATGACAAATAACCACCTCAAAATGGTTATCCTCACAAACAAAATTAAATGGAGACTTCATTGCATCATTCTAATAACTCAAGGGGGAAAGGAAACCAAGAAGCATTTTTTTTTACTTAATTGTCCAAATATTTCATGTTCAAGTGGAATTTTGGTTTAGATTATGAGAAGAAAAATGCCTTCTTCTACACTTCACTTGTGGCTGTTGAAATTCCAATTTTCTATATCTGTGAATTAAGGGTATAAAAAAACACCATTTCTTAAATGAAATGCCCACTCTACTTGGGACTTGAGTGACAGATTTAAATGGAAAGATCACTGGTTTTAGAATCAGAATCTGAGTTCAAATCCTCTCTCTGGCATTTGCTCCTCTGTGTTTGCAGGCAAGCTACTCTTAACCTTCCTAGGCTTCAATTACTTCATTTATAAAGTGAAGGATCCAGACTAGGAGGAAATGAAGTTCCTTTCTGGTTTTAGATTAATAATGTTTTAACACTTTAAACATTAAAGAGTTTCATTCTTGGAATATTTTGGAAGCTTCAAATCAAATGAGTTATATAAAAAGAAAATTCAAATAAACATCTATTTTTTGATCTAATGCATCTAATTTTAGAATATGTGTTGTCATTGGAAATTATATCTTCTGAATTTTGATGTAACAAACATTTTTGTAGTGCACATTAACATAAGAACTACTTCTAAAATGAACACCCTTAGATGGTCTCTATTTTTTAAAAAAAAACTTAATGTTTCATTCAAGCTATAATAATCTAGCTGTTACTAATATATACATATTAAATCTTAACTGTGCAGGAGGAGCAGAAGGGCCCGGTAAGTGGATACTGGAATATACCTTCCTTGCCTGCACAGTCTTGTGTTGGTTTGCCAATCTGTTTTTAATATGGTATACGTAATCGGTAGTGTTGCCTTTGTTCACCAATTGCTTCATACAGCATTAAATTATGTGAATACCAAGTAAATGGACCAGCATTTAGAATTCAAACATTTGAGATAAACCAACCCTCAATTTAATGCTGTTAGAGCAGTTCTTCATTTTCTGTTGTCTCTCCCATATTTCATTAGCCTTCAGTAATGTGCCAAGTTATGATGTGTAATTAGCTCTAAGCTACTCTTGCAACTCCCGTATTTCTGTGATGTCAAGTTAGTATTCTTCTATTTTCTCTGTGCATCATTCCTGTTACTTGAGGATTGGGTATTTTGCCCTTTATCATCCTAACAAAGGAATATGTTCTATTTTAGAATTGCCTATTATGCAGGGGATATTAATCAATGTGAATAGTTGTAGTAATTGTTTTTTGAATGTGTCACATCAAATTTACAAATGGAAAGTGTGAGAAAAGAAGATTGTTTTAATTATTAGTAAACAAATCTATGGAGATAATTATGATCTCTATAAAAATCTGGGAATAATAATATGGTGATAGCAATGTGGTCCTAACACCGGGCCATTCCATAAATTTCAGATTCAGCAGTTATTTGTTAAGTGCATATTATGTGCAAGACACTGGGTTAGGTATTGGAAATCCAAGAATAAAATAAAGTTCCTTCCATCAGAGGTCTTACAATCTTATAAGGTGGTGATGGTGGGCTAAACACAAATAACCATTATAATATGGAAGTATAAAAGAAAGGCAGAGTGGGAAGAAACATTTCTACCTGGACTCTAAATCTTATGCTGCCTTATTATAGTACAGAGATTGCAAACCTGATCCATTAACTTAAAAAATTTTTTTTGAAATCTACTTCAACATAACTAGTTCCCTTTGTAATACAATTTAAAATGTTATCTTACAAGAGGTCTAGGCTTCACCATATGATAAATGGGACCCATAAAACCAAAAAAAAAGTAAGAACTATTGCTATAGGTCAGGACAGCCAGATGGCTCAGTGGATAGAGAGCCAGGCCTGAAGATAGGAGGTCCTTGGTTCAAATCTGACCTCAAATGTTTCTTGGCTGTGTGGCCCTGAACAAGTCACTTAACCCCAATTGTCTAACCTTTATTGCTCTTCTGCTTTGAAATTGATACTTATATGTTTTCTATATTTTATCATATATAGTTATATATTATATTTTTAACTAAAAATAAGATTTCATAATTGCAGATTCACTCACATTAGTTTTAGAAACCAAATCTTAGCATATGATCATAGAGAAAATGTTTTCATGAAACATTTAAAACAAAATAAATCTTATAGAAATGATTAAAAACCTAACCACATAAGAAAAAATACTCTCAAAAAGAGAACATTCACTGTCATTTAAAATGCAATATAGAAGAAATGTTGTGACTTATATTAAAAAGTCTCTGCTAAAGTTATTCTCAGATGCCTGATTATAGAGTGTTTCGCAGTTGAAATTAGAAGTTTGAATCTTATGCTAGCAAAGTTTAGACTCTAGCAGGCATTATTAAGTGAGACAATCTAAGTATGAACCTGTTTCTATTTGTTGTCTACGTTAACTTGGCTAAAAGAGCTCAAGTAATTCGTGTAGGGAAACGGAAAAAAAGTGGTGGATTTGAGAGTTTTAAATAGATAAAATTCAGCAAAATAAGAAAATATATGTGAAGCTCATGAGTGAATAGTTAATTAAAGCAAACAAGCAAATGACACTAAAGTTTTATTCCTTAATATGAATTATGTGTTAATAAGCTATGTCAGTAGGTTACTGACTATAACAAATTGTAAAATTGCCTATGTGAAGAAGAAAAAATCAATAGACTTAAAAGTTTGGACCAAAACACTATAAACAGTTTTGGACACGAGAATACTCATAGGCTTCCAGTTTATTGAAAACATTTATTTATATAAAGAGTTAATAAATCTGTTGAAGAGAAAAATATTTTTAGCAAAATAATTAGCATCCAATGGCTAAACACTGTTTAAGGTGGGATATAGACATTATATTTCATCCTAGATTTTGCTAAGAATATCAGGCAACATTTTAATGAAGCAAGGACTTATAACCATTATTAATCATCGTATATATTTAACTTGCATTGAAAAGAAATTGGAGGATCTAGTTCAGGAAGAGATAATCTTATACCCCACATATATCAGATATAACTCTAAAATAACTACATCAATTTTTAAATAGACAAACATAGCGAGACTAATTTGGCTTAAATAGTGTGGTTCCTCAAAGTCAACTTTGGGACATTAGCTTAGGATTTATTTCTGTGATTGTGCCATTGCTCAAAACATTTTTCTACACTTTTGATTGGGTAGTATAAAGTTTAAGTATAAACTTAGAATAAGTTTATGAGCCACCAAGAAACTGAACCAGTCATATTATTTAAGTGCTATCCATTTTTTACTAAAACAATAACAAAAAAGCCTTTAATTTTATTTAGTAGATTTGAACTCTTCAGTGATTTTTTTTGCTATTTCCCAAACCCAAATGATCTTAAAAAATTAAGATTTATCACCACTGAAGAAATTAAAAAATATATGACAGTCACTGAAGGCAGTGCTGAATGAAGAATTACATAAAGATTTCAAGAAATTGCATTTTTCAGGAAGATATGCATATGCTTTCATGATTATAACTTTGAAAGGAGAAGCAGCAGTAATGTTTATTAAAATATTGATGTTGCTTCATCATAATCATATCTTGCTTATGTTAGAAAGTTTAAATATTTTTCAGAGAATGATGGATAGATACCATTTTCTTAGGAAATTATATAATGGCTACTTTTCATAATTTGGAATATTTTTACTTCCATTCCCTATTTGTATTTTCTTGGCTTCTTTGCCTTTTCTGATTTTTTTCCTGGAAAACAACAAATGAGTAAATGAAAACAGATATTATGAAATATAGTTCTAAACTTATAATTAAATTTATGGAAAATTAAATAAAGAGTAAACTGAATGAACAAATTTGATTTTTATTGTCTTGGGGAATAATAACTTTAACTAAAATTCTACATTTTAATATTACAAAGCTAGAGTGATCATTTATCTCAGAAGATGTGACTGGTGAAATAAGTCTATACATTATTTATATTGAAGAACAATGTACTTGCATGCAAAAATGTTCAGTATTATTTGTTCATTTTCTAGTATTATTTTCACATAAATGGACCAAAAATTTCTTCTTTTTTTCCTTTGCCCTTTTCTTTTCCTCCTCTTCCTTCCCCCTCTTCTTCCCTTTCCTCTTTTCTCATTCTTCTCTGTTATTTCCCTTCTCTTTCTTCCTTTCCTTTTTATTTAAACATATTAAGGCAGGTTGGGATTGAAGTAAAAGATTTTGGACGAAGTTGGAGAAGCGGTGTGGCATTTCACTCAGTTATTCATGCTATTCGTCCAGAACTAGTGGATTTGGAGAAAGTAAAAGGAAGATCTAACAGGGAGAACTTGGAAGAGGCTTTCACTATTGCTGAAACAGAATTAGGAATCCCAAGACTCCTAGATCCTGAAGGTATGTTAGCCTTTTCTATCCTAGCCCTGTTAATTGATTGACATCATGCGATTATAGTCTTTGATAAACACATCAGTAATCCAAAGTTCCTTTTCTTACTGAAAAAGGATGACTATAAATAAAACAAGAAAACATATAAAGTGTTTTCCTAACTTTAAAATACTACAGAAATGCTAGTTTTTAATAAAATATATCAAGCCATATATTTCTAGTACCCTAGGTGACTTTTTAAGTTATGATCCTTGGTGAGAAGAATAAATTCATCAGATTATCAGAAGGCTTTTTAGTAACTTATCCACTTAAAATTTAATTCAGTTCAACAATCATATATTAAGTATCTATTATGTGTAAGACAATGTGATAAATATTAGGGATAAAAGGTAGAAAACAATGTAGTCCTTTCCTTAAAGGGCAAGGTAGAAAGTGGTATAACATTCAAACAGATATGTGAATATGAGATAATTCAAAGAGATAGAATAAACCAAAAATTAGGGGAGAGAGAAAAGGGAAAACTTTACATAGGAGGTGGTATCTGAACTGATCTTTGAAAGAAGCTAAGAATTTCAAAAGATGGAGGGAATTCATTCCTGGTGTAGGAGACAGCTGTGGCTCAGTGGGTAAAAATACTGCTTAGAAATCAAGAAGATATGAATTCAAATCCATCCTCACAGATTTCTAGGTGTGACTCTGGGCAAAATACTTCTGCTTGCCCTACAAAATGATCCACTGAATCCACTGATGAAGGAAATGGCAAACTACTCCAGTATCCTTGCCAAGAAAACCCAATGGATATATATGGTTCATGGGTCACAGAGTCAGCTACAACTGAACAACTTAACAACAAATAGGAAAGAGCATGTGCAAAAGTAAAGGGATGGAAGATAGAATGTCAAGGTGAGAGGAAGGTTAGTAACTTCCTATGAAAGGCAAAGAAGAGGGATAATAGAAGAGATTTTAGGAAAAGAATGTGGGAGGTGGATAGCAGATTCCATTTTAGAAAAGTTAAGTTTAAAATACTGGCAGGAGTTCTGACGGATATGCCCAAGAGACGTCTTGTGATTTAGGACTAGAATTGAGAAAAAATTAGGACTGAGCATTTAAATATAGATATGATTTGCATAAAAATGATGATTTAGTCCATTGGCACTATTGGGATCACTTAGGGATAGTGTATAGAAAAAGAAGAGAAGAGAGTTTTTGGATAGAATCTTGAAGGCACAACTTCACTTTATAGGTGGAAGACAGATGATGAGCCAACAAAAGAGATAGAAAGAACAAGAAGAGCAGTATCATGGCAGTCAAGGGAGTAATAAATATCTAGGAATAAGGCTACTCAACAATGTCAAAGTCAGAAAAAAGAGGTCAAAAAGTAAAGAATGAGAAAAGATAATTGAATTTAGCAGATAAATGTGAATACACTTTTAGAGAGAAAATCTGGTAGAATAGTATGGTAAGAAGTCAAATTGTAAGGGGTTGAGGAGTAGGAATAGAGGAATAAAGACATCAGAGTGTAGTCTGTGAATGGCCAAAAAAAAGAGAAAGATAATGATCACTTGAAAGCATGGAAGGTCCAAATGATGGGGTTTTAAAGAGTAATAGAGACCAGACATGTTTGTATACAGCAGAGAAGGACTCAGTGAGAAATACTAAAGATAAAAGCAGGAAAATAGAAAGTATGAATAGGGACAACTATAGGAATCTCATGCTTTTCTGTGAAAATAAGAGCTTAAGGCTACACAAATGTTGCAACTATTTTTCATTTAATCTCATGGCTAAAATTTTTTCTAGTAGAGTATTTTGAATCTGCATCTGAGACTTACAAAACAGCTTACACTTTGGTAATTAGGCAAAGGTACAAGCACAAAAAATAGCAGAGTCCTTATACACATAATTCTTTTTTTTAATATTTATTTATTTATTTAAAGTATTTTTCCGTGGTTACAGGATTTATATTCTTTCCCTTCCCTTTCCTCTCCACTCCCAGAGCCATCAAGTATACACATAATTCTGAGTAATAAATAAATGGGATATATATCACCTGTCTGAATGTTTCTTTATGCATTATACCCATTAAAAATTCAGCTTTTTTCCATATCTTGGCCTTTCAAAATTGTCTTATGAGCAAGAGTTTGTTTTTCTGCATTTAAAGCTATATTTTGTTATGTGTATATGTAAAAATTAGTAAAATAAGCATGTTTTATAACATATCACTTTTTATTAAATTTTGCTTGAAATCTCTTAACACAATTATTCCCTTGAAATTGTTATTGTTTATTAACTCTGGATATTTATTTTATATTTTTCCAGATGTGGATGTGGATAAACCAGATGAGAAGTCTATTATGACTTACGTAGCCCAGTTTCTGAAATATTATCCTGATGTTCATAACACAAGCACTGATGAACAAGAGAATGATGTAAGTATTTTGTTAAATAAAAACAGATATATGTTATTTCTATGTATGTCATAGTACATATATTTTACATATGTAAATATAGATGTTTTTTACAAAGCTATATAACTTTATTTTTATATTTCTGATAAAACAGCAGTTAATAGCTGAATAAAGAATAAAGGAAATGAAGAATGGAGGATAAGACAATTTGTCTTCAAAGAAATATTTTTTGTTGTAAATAAGTAATAAAAGAAAATGACAAAGAAAATCAATTTTTTAGAAAAAATGAACTACTCGAATTTTAATGATTTGGCGATGTAAATTATATAAGATGTCACTTTTTGACCACCAAGATCTTGATTCCAATCCTAGTGACATGGTATAAGGAAGAAATTGATGCATTTTTAAAATTTATAGGGGAATTGATTGATTTTTCAATTTTGAATATTAATTTAGAAATCATAGCAAACAACTCTGATCAATCCTGGTAACAATCACTTAGGCAATATCTGTTTTCTTACTTGTACCACATGAGTGACTCATCTGCTTTTCAGATTATATATTTCCTTAAACAAATTCCTTATTCCACTTATTGTTGAAAAGGCCTAACTGGAAATACACTGCAACTTACATGTATGTTACTATCCTACACGTATGTATCTAACATGCATTTTATTACTTTTGGGTCACCAGTAACTTTTCCTTGGGGTTTGTGCTATTTCAAGATTCACAACCATAGAACATCTCTAGAAGAATATTTGTATTGATCAGATAGATCAGATGGATCTTTGTACTGCGAAAAACAGCTTTGAATAACTAAAAGCGTTATGTTTTTTCCTAAGATTAGTTATCTTATTTTTAAAAAGCTTGTATTCATATTTTTAAATCAATTGAGTCCCCAGTTTATGTTATTCAAAATATGATACAATTATTTTGGTGGAGCACTATAATTTCCCTATGATGCCAAGCTTTAAAATTACAATTAATATTTGCATTTTATATAATGGTCAATTCTGATGCTTGAGTTACAATATTAGTGCTTAGAATAGACTGCAAACAACAAATCTTTATTAAATAGACCAAATAATTAGAGGATTATTTAGAGTCGTGGAAAGATCTGCTTCTCACACACCATCGGTCAGGCCCACACTAAAATATTTATGTAATTTAAAGAAGTAGGTCAATCACCTGTTATAGTTTGCAGAAGAGGATAGCATGATTGATCCTAAATTCATAAAACATCTTCAGATTAGAGTCTGAAGAAAGTGTACTGATTCAGACTGAGGAAGGAAAAGCTCAAGGAAGCACAACAAATCTTTCCAAATATCCAATATTGAAGTGAAGTAATAGCTATGTAACACTGGACAAATACAATTATTTCAATATAAAAATGTTTCTAATATGGCCTTAGGGGAAAAGGTTCTAAATCTTCCAATGTACAAGTTATGACATCAAGTAATCAACCAGCATTTACACTGTGCTAGAGGCTTAGAATACAAAGACAAAAATGAATTATTCCTCAAGGAACTTCCATTCTATCATCAGAGGCAAAATATACTGTTAGTTTACGGAATATAGGTAAATAAAAACATCTACAAAATAAATCTTAGATACTTTTTATTCCCTTTTATAGAAGACAAGCCCCTGAGGGATCAGAAATGTCTTGAATAGGAGGTTACATGTGAACTGAATTTTTTAGGAAGCTAGGATTCCAAGAGACATTTCTGAATGAGTGTGTTCCTAGAATCTTCTGTTGGAACTAGTGGTGTGAAGGGCTTTGGATGTGCCTGGAGGTTATTCAGCCAAGGTAGTGTCATGATCAGCTGTATTTTAGAAAGAATCACTTTAATAGGTGTGTGGAGGACATATTACAGGAATGAGAGATTCAGGGTCAGAAAACTCATTAGGAAGCTAATGCAAAGACGTGAGGAGTTCCTGAACTAGAGTGGTGAAAATTGGGGTAGAGAAAAGAGACAGGTATAAGAAACATTTGTAGAAATAAGATTGACAATATTTGACAATTAATTTAATATAAAGTAAAGTAGAGTAAGAAATAAAAGATTCTAAGGTTGTGAACCTGAGTTACTGGAAGACAACTAGATGCCCTTTTAAGAAATAAGAATGTTTGCAAGACATCTAGATTTAGGAGTAAGGATGATGTTATGTATATTTAGGACATCATATATTTGAATGTTTGGGTTATCTTGTTCAAAAAGTATAATAGACAGTCATTGATGCAAGAATGACGTTTAGAAAAGAAACTAGGACTAGAATATAGATTCGAAGTCATCTGCATTGAGATAGCAATAATAATCACAATTTATGTCAAATTTTAAGGAGTTCTAATTTAATTTATTTATTATATGTTATGTATAATATTTATTTATTTAATTTTATTTCATTTCAAGGAGTTCTTTACAATTATTATCACATTTTATCTTCACAACTACTCTGGGAGATAGGTGCTATTTTAAAATATTTATTTTTTATTTAAGAGGCTATTTAGATTTCTGTTTTATAGATGAGGAAACTGAGGCTGAACAGTCACACAATTTGCCCATGGTCATACAACTGTATGTAACAGCTCGATCTGAATTTGAATGGATTTTCCAGGGTTGGCAATGTTTCCGCTTTGCCACCTAGCTGATGAGGTTCTTCTTCAGAGAAAAGGGAAAGTGGCCAATGCAAAGTTTTGGGATACATTGACAGTTAGGAATCAAGATGTAAATTTTCCTCCATAAATTTAGATATCCTCAGGTTCTGTCTCTGGACCATAATCTATTTACCATTCTCAGGAATCTTTAATTATGTACTTATTTCTCATGAGGGGCATACAGGAGGCACATTCACATCACTGAAAACCAGGTTCTACAGCATGCATGTTGTTCATGTCTGATGGGTGTTTCTAAAACTGTTTGAGTGCAATGGGCATGTCATGTTCAGTTCATGTAACTCTGTTGCTGCAGGGAACTAATTCTATCTCTTCCCACCCACCTTTCAGGAAGAATTTTCCTACTGGACCTAATTCATAAATAAGTAGGGGAAGCAGATTTGATTCACTGGAGCTGCAAAGGCTTTAAGTGGGCATAGCTGCTGCCAAGGCGGATACTTTTAAATTGAGACTCTTTAGAGTGGCTGGTATTTGGCTTTGTTGCTGGAATGAGGAAATGCTTAAGGCTAGATTCTTTGAGTGCTCTCTAAATCTGGGCACCCAGAACACTGACCTTTCTGTCTAACAGTCTTAAAGGAATTTGACATTTGTAACCTCCATCTCCACATCACACTTAAAATCAGATTATTTTATGTAGAAATTTCATTCCTAGAGGTTCTTCTTTTATCAAATTGATTTTCTTTCTTATTCTCCTTCTGAATCTCCATGGTTTTGTCTTCACCCTTAAGAGTTTTTTTTTCTAAATTTGTAAGAGATTCACTCAGAATATGGAAGGGAATAAGATGCTTTTAGTTAAAGCATATGAGCAAAAATGTAGCACATAGTACCTTAAAGGCTTTTTTTAGATGGTTGTAATTCCCACCAACTCTGCCCCACAACAAGCATCCACCTTATCTCCTAAATAATCCTTTACTTGCTGGGAGTGAGTAAATTAGCCGTGGAATCTAATTTGGAACTTTAAAAAAAAAGGAAGATACATTTGATTTCTTTTGGCATATTTCAGAAATTGGTATTGGGGGATATTTGTTTCAATTTTAAACTGAACTCAGTTTTTGACTTAATTTCTCATGTATGTTGGATCAATAATAACATGAAATCAAAGTGAAATTAAAAATCATAACCTTAGCATTTCAGTTTTGAAAAAATGGCATAGATAATGACCACTAGCAAAAACACATTCTAAGGTATGTAATTGGAAGCCACTGGAAACTACTTATTGCAGTGAATTCTCAGAAATGTAGACAGATCTCTGGATAGAGTATCCTGACCACACCACATCTTCAAAGCTGCTATCATTAGAGAAATAATCTATAGTAACTTCAGTTATGTAGGACATTTCTAAGTAACTTTTTACCAGTTCCATATTTTTTAACCCTTTCCTAGAAAGTGACTTATTGTCTGGTTTATTTTATATGTAGTTTTGATTACAAATGTTAATGTGAGTTAAATAAAAATGCTACTCCTATTAACTCTATGGTTGTAACTCTTAGAGAATTAATAGTGAAATGTAATTCATTTGTCCTTAAATAAATGATTAATGATTTAGGTGTATAGTAAATAGTTATATTGGGAACAGTCTTGAAAGATTTATATAGCTATATAAATGATATTTTATATCTTAAATCTATACGTTTACATATATAATCAGGTAGAGAAATTGATTCATTTTTCTTAATTTGACATATAAATGAAGTTATGTTGATCTTTTTTGCCTTATCACATAATACTAGTGAATGTTAAAGGCTTTTGGATATCTATACATATACTATATATCTTTGTAAAGTATAAATTGAGACTAAATATACTATAAGAGAAAATATGGTATGGATATGCCGAAAAGCTGGATTTCTTGATCTTTTCTCATCATGGATCACTTTGGAAGTCTGGTGAAGCCTATGAACCCTTTCTCAAAGTATTTTTAAATTTTTATAATTAAAGCAAGTATTAAATTTCAATTAGAGACCAAAGAAAATAAAGTCTCTATCATCATGCTGTTTTGAACTGTGAAGAACCAAACATGAAGTAATTGGGAAAGAATTTTAGTATCAGAGAACACTGTTGAATATTCAAATTAAAATTCTAAATATGTTATTTGCAGTCTAGTGACTTACACATCTTTCTTCTTGATGAGTTAGTGACAGATTCATAAATTTATCAAACAGAATAAGTTTCAGAATTCAGAACCAAGAATTTTAGTTGCCTGAAAATCAAAATTTATAATAGTTGTGTTCTTGGTACTTTGCAGCCTTTGATTTAACTACTAAAACATTGATTCTTAGTGTGTTGGTAGTAACACACTTTTTTAAAAAATACTTACCTTCCATCAGAAGAGAATGTATTGATTCCAAGGCAGAAGAGCCATAAAGGCTAGGCAATGGAGGTGAAGTGACTTGCTCAGGGTCATACACCAGGGAAGTGTCTAAGGTCAGATTTGAATGCAAGACCTCCCATATCTGAGCCTTGCTCTCAATCCAATGAGCCACCTAACTCCCCTCTGTGTCTATTGTCTCTTAAAAATTTTCTGTAATTTTTGAGATCTCATAGAAATCAGGAGCACCACAAATAGGAACATCTGAAGTATTTTCTCAAATGCAGGGAATGCCTGTTCCATTTAGCCTCTGCTTTAGATATACTTTAAGAAGAGGGCAAATAGCCCGATGGAGTACTTTTTGCCTTTATTGATACTGATAATAAGAAGGCTGTTGAACAAATTTACCATGTTATCTCTTAGACAATGAAAATTTTAATTTTATTTTACTATTTAAAAATAAATATTTTCCACCACATATTCCCCCAACTAGAAAAAAATCTTGTAAAAACATACATTAACAAGCAAAACTAATTCTTGTATTGTCCATGTCCATAAAATATTCTGGAGATGTAGAACACTTGACCTGAAGTCAGAAAGAGCTAAATTTAAATATGGCCTCACACATTTGTGACTCTTGGCAAGTCACTTATCCACTATTTGCCTCAATTTTCTCAATTATGAAGTGGAGATAATAGCATCTATATTCACCTACCTTGTAGGATTGCTATGAAGAACAAATGAGATAATATTTTAAAGTATTTAGCATATATATTGTATATATACATATATACTTATTATATATATTAATACATAGGCATATTGTAAGCCCTATATAAATGCTCATTTCCTTCCCCTTCCCGGTGTATCTTGAGTCTTTCATCTCAGTATTGTGAGGTGGACAGAGTGCTTCATCATAGATCCTCTGGCAACGTGATTGTTTCTTTCGTTGATCAGAATTCTTAAGTCTTTTAAAATGGCTTGTTTTAATGACGTTTTTCTTTGCTTCTTGGTCTGTTCATTTGACTCTGCAAACTTGATACATCTTCCTAGGATTCTCTAATACCATTATATTAATGCACTGTTGGTGGTGCTCTGAACTGGCACAGCCAATATGGAAAGTAATTTGGAACTATTCTTCAATTATAACTAAACTATACATGCCCATTCACTGAGTGATACCAGCCTGCCATATAAAAGTCTGTTATTATTATGCTTGATGATAAGTTAGAATTAGGTGAAAAGAAATTTGAACTAAATTCTGTTTGGAACAATGATACAAAATTTTTGAAAGGATAAATATAGACATTTTGCTTAAAAAATAAGCTTAAAAATGCCCTTTTCAATGAGTCAGGAGCTTAATAACAATAGAGAAATATTTTCTTCTTTCTAGAGAGAAGAAAGGCTGGTGCCAAGAGAAACAAAAGTTTGGATAGAACAATTTGAAAGAGATATGACGAGGGCACAAATGACAGAAGCAAGTTTACAGGACAAATATCAGGTAATAAATAGATAAGTTATTTTTTTATAGTTTATTCTATTGCAATTTGTAATTCAAGTTCATGTGTAATCTTTAATCTGTGTTTAACTTTCTAAATTGATAGGTAAGCCATTAAAGAAAGATTCTTTGTATGTTTAGAGCTTTGTATTATTTTTTCTGCATCATTAGCTAATAACATTTATAGCATCCCCACCAAAAATATTTCTTAGAGTCTTTATTTTTTATATTAATATCCATTGTTTATTTTTAAATGTTAAATTGCCTAAAAACCATCAGCTATTTTTTCATTTATTTATTTATTTTTGTTTGGAATTTCTATTGTCATGCAAAACAAACTTCCATATTGGTCATAAGAGTCTTTAATTCTTAAGGGTTGATGTGTGCACACACAGACATATGTCTATATACACATCCCACCCCAAGACTTAGAAAATCAATACATAAATTAATTCAAATTAATATGTACAACACAATCTAAGCTGTAACAAATACTTTCTACATCCTTTTAATTCCAAAATGCATAGAATTTGTTTTTAAAAGAATGTAATGAACCTTTTAAAGATTTATTTTTATATAGTTTTGATGTTATTTTAAAAGTTAATATTAGCCTGGAGGAAATGGAAAATAAAAAGTGCAGTGAATTTTTATTCACTATCACCACCCAGTGTTCATAGAATTTACTGCCTGCAAGATCCTTATTTAATTGTGTGGAATTGCAGTTATTTCATGAGACAGAAGTTACCTAATATTTCCTGCTTAGCTTAGCATAAAGGTCATCAATTTCTCTATATTTCAGGTTAATATTGTCAGAATACAGCCCATTTTTTAGCTCATTCATTTTTATAGTATTCAAACTGTGAATCCTATTTAGAGACATCATTAGTTTGTTCTGTAATATAGTACTTTAATTCCTATGTGTATAATGTTTTTAGCTTATTGTTTTATTTAATAGTTAAAGATACTTCTAATAAATTTCTTTTATTTCATAGTTTGAAATTTTACATTCAGAGAATATGCTCTATATACTCTCATTTTCTAAATTTCAGTTTTATATGAGATATTATATTAATGTCAAATTCTATCAAGTAATATATCATATAAGCTATGAATTTAGGTATACACCTCATTCCAATAAGTGTTGATACAGTGCCTAGCACATAATAAGTGCTTAATTTACATTTGCTGACTTTTTTACTGAATTCCAGAGGCAGCACTTAAATACAGATCTTTTAACTCCTAGTTCACTGATTTTTCTATTACAGCTATTTTATAAGGTAGTGTCATAGGGTAGATAAAGACTAAAGTCTTGAGTTCAAGTCCTGAAACTACCACTTGTTGGTCATGTGACCTTGGGCTTGAATTTTCTGAACCTCAGTGCCTCTTTTGTAATACAGAGATAATACTAGCTGCACTGTCTTCTACATGAGGGTAAATGTGGTGAGGTGGGTAAATAAGGTGATGTACATACACAACTAAATTAATAGTTTATATGCTATCCAACCTTAAAGATTTGATTTCAGTGCACCATCTTTTACACAAATGTCACTTACTATATGAAATCTAGAAACAATGAGATGTAATTTCATTCCTTGAATGCCCAATTTTCAAATAAATTATGAAATAAAATTTATTAATATTCTCTTCTCTGTCCAATACAAAACTAAAAAAATATTGTACCCATATGCACCATATTGTACATCATGCTAGCAGTGCCCTCCAGAAGTATTCCCATCATGCTTTCTATGACACTCAATATATTAAAATTGACTATATTCAATTAACATCACACTGAAGAGACAATTTGAGGACCATAAATTACTATGTCATTGATAATTTGATTCCCTATGGAGAATTCATGGAAAACTACACCAAAGAGTTGCTGAGAGAGTATCTATAGATCATTAAAAGCATAAAAGTACTATTGAGGGACCGATTCCCATATCAATGAATATATGTAATGGTGGAGCTTTCCTCATTTGATTATTGTTCCTGTTTTTTCTCTCTTAGTCATTTAAGCACTTCAGAGTTCAGTATGAAATGAAGAGGAAACAGATTGAACTTTTAATTCAACCAGTACGTAGAGATGGAAAATTGTCACTAGATCAAGCTCTGGTAAAGCAGGCATGGGACAGAGTGTCCTCCAGGGTAAGTTTGCCAAGTTCTAAATTATTGTGGTAATATTTTTGTTTATTTGTGGCATATTTTTAATGTCACTTCAGTGATGTTTCCCTAAAGTTTTGAAGATTTTTTTAGGACAGTGATGGGCAAACTTTTTAAAGAGGGGGCCAAAGGAAAGGAAATGCTCATCTGTCAATCTGTTTCTAAGGCAACTCTTTTGAGTTTCATTGTATTATATCCTACTAATTGTATTTGTCAGATTATGAGTAATGTTATGCTGCTGGATAGAACATTTCAGGGGGGCTGGAGTTTGCCCATCACTGGTTTAGGAGATGGAAAGTGGAGTGCTTTCAAAACCTTTTTGGTGTTGGACTTTTCAACTTAAAAGATGCTTAACAGCTCTAAGAACTCTACATAGTATATCTTATCAACTTTTTTCTTCCTATTATTTGATATGTTTACTCTCATCCTCTAGTTGTCTTTCCTTGCCTACCCTCTTCTCTTTTTTGTCTCCTCTCTGGTAATATAATTAATTTATAGGATTTTAGAGATGGAAAAATCTACCTTCATTCAAGCTAAAATCCAAGAAAATCTTCAGAAACTCAGCCTCTACAACCATTACCTATAGTCTATTACAATTCAGTCACTATTGAAATCACTCAAACAGTGAATAAATTCTTTCTATTGTTAAATATAATTTCTTCTGATGATATATGATCACATTTCCTCTTGGAATTCTAGGCTGGAAGCCCCTTTAAAATATACCTAGTCTCTCTTTGAAACATTAATCCCCTATCCATCACTAACAGCAAGTTAGCATATAAATTCAACTGAGGCTTTTCAAATGATGGGGAACTCATTACACTGTGAGGCATTCAATTTTCAAATAGCTCTAATTCTTAGGAAGCTATTTTCTCCTTTAATGGTCAATCTTATATGGATATAGAAGAGACAACTTCTATTTTCTTCATGTGAAATCTTCATCTGGAATTCTTCAGATAATTGCTTATCTGAATAAATTCTTCAGATAAAGAAATATTCGATATGAAATCTTTATGAATTTGACAAAAATGAAGATAAATCTCAAGCTTCTTTTTTCTCATATCTCACTGTTGATGGTTTTATATTTTCCTTGTTACTTCCCCTGAGTATTTGTTACTCTTATCTGAAACATCTTTAGGGGTCTGAAAACAAGTTAATTTCCAAAGTTAGCTGTCTCATTCTTTAAGCTCTCCTTTGATCTTCTCCCATGACTTCATTTATCACTTCTCTGCAGATGAATAACACCCTACGAATCCAGGGCTGATCTTTCTACTGACATCCATTTACACATTTCCAGCTCCTTTCTGGATGTCTCCACCTAGATATTCTTCTTACACCTTGACTTAACGTGTCTCAAAGTCAATTCATAATTTTGCTCTCAATCTTGAACCCTGCCCTTTCTTTCAAATTCTTATTTCTGCTTATTTCTCAGATTCAAGCCTTGTGGTCACGGTGACTACTTTCTCCTTTACTATCCCCGCCCCATAACCACTTAGTTCCCCTGTTCTTTTTGATTCTGTCTTCACAATATCTCTAACATCTATATTTCTGCTCACACCTGCAGGGTTCTAGTTCAAGCCTTTATGCCATCTCAATTGAATGATTTTAAAAGCTTCTTAACTATAAATCTAGGTTCTTTCCTCTCTATTTCATTCTTCATACAGCTGCCAAAAGAGATCTTCACAGCACATGGCTGACCAGTTTCACTACTCTGCTCATAAACCTCTCTGATGTCTTACCACTATTATGATAAAATACAGACTGCCCAAGAATTCTCTATTCTCCTATAAAGATGCTCCAAAGTCTTTGTGATCTCACTGATATCCTTCTGAAATTTCTGGGTCTTATTACTCTAGTTTTATATTGCCTTGTTTTATTATTATTCATGTGCCTGTATAATTGATTAAAACGTTCTGATGATCAGGAACTCTATCATTTTTCCATCTTCCTATCCCCAGAGCCCACCATATGATGCTGCACCTTAAAGGAGCTTAAAAAGTGTTTGTTTTATTAAAGCAAATCTAATTGAAATGTTATCTTTATCCTATCATTCTTCTGATGTTGGAAGATAGACCATGCTGGAATGTCTAAGAGAGAGATAAAATCATTCACTTCTGTAGAAGGAAGAATGTAAGATATTTAAAAACAAAACATAGAATGATAAGAGTTGGACAAGCCCTATAAAGCTCTTCTTTATCTTTGGAACTGCCAAAATGTTCTAGGATGACTATGCTCAGGAGTGTGTATGCTGGACTGGGTTCCAGAAGTCCAAAAATTGGTCCAGCCTTCAATGGGATGCATTGCATTGGGATATATATATACACTTCATTCAGATATTGAAAGATAACATGTAAAGTCACTAAGCACATCTTGGCATATAGCAGGTGCATAATAAATGCTTATCCTCATTCTTCTCTTCCTTCAGTCATCCATTATTTTCAGATACTTGTGTTTGCTAGAAAGTCTAGCCCATTTCATGTCAATGAAAATGAGAATAAACAACGATGAAGTCTTTGTACCCTCCAATGACTTTGCACTTATGGCAAGAGAGAGGAGATGACTAGTCTCACAGTAAGAGCAAGGGAAAACCAATGGACAACTTGCAATCTCCCTTGGTATCCATATGATATCTAGAGGAAGCAAAAGAAGACCCAGGACCTTATGTGGCCCCTCTTTGGCAGACACATTGGAGGATGTGGACAATCCAGATTGCAGGCATAGTTAGGTTATGATCTTTATTCCTAGAGGAGACATCCATATTGATGAGATCCCAGATCACTTGAGTTCTGAAACTGAAAATTCTCTAGTGTTGTCACTTTGTCTACTTTCCTTGAAAGAAATTTTATTTTTCATGATTTATTTTTCATTTCAGCTCTTTGATTGGCACATACAGCTTGATAAGTCTCTTCCGGCACCACTAGGCACAATAGGAGCCTGGCTATATAGGGCAGAAGTTGCCTTACAGGAGGAAATAACCATTCAGCAGGTCCATGAAGAAACTGCAAACACAATACACCGGAAACTGGAACAGCATAAGGTAAAAAGTCTAGGATAAGGATTAAATAATCCTAATAGTCATAAAATGTTTGAAGAGACACAGGTTTCCTGAAAATTTTATCGATACATCAATTAACAATTTTTTTCATCTTAATCAAAAGCTCTTTTGCCTTTTCTCATCCTTTCTAACCATGGGCTTATATTTGGGTATACTCTTAAGCTCATTTTCTTGCATTACTTTTTTTGAAGGATGACTTTTAAGATTAAGAAACAATAACAAAACTCTTTTTTTTAAATTTATTGTTGGTTGGGTCATGTTTAATGTTAGAAAATATGTAAGAGCTGTAAGACGGATTGAAAGAGGCCAACTTCTATGTTATGTATATAACTAAACTAACTGATATTCTGGATAGAGTAAACTGCTACCTCACCAATTGATATATTTTTAAAATATTCACACTTGAGAGATGAAATACAATATGCTATGAATTCTGAAGTTAGAATATGGCAGGATCCTTGGATCAAAACCATATACCAGTGAACCATGAGATGTAAGATCTAAATCATTTAGTAAAAATGTGAAAGAATTTGAGTGGTCAAAAGAAGCACTTTTACTACTAACTGGTCAGTGAGCTTAGCACAATTCACTCTGCTTCTCTTGGAGGTCAATTTCCTTGCAAGTAAAATAAAGTGGGGTAGAAATAAAGTATATTTTAAATGACTTCCAGCTCTTAACTTTTTTGATTGCTCATAGCTTAGCAAGGCTTTTTTCACTTAGTTGAAACTAAGAATCAGTCTTCAACTTGCTTTAATATATCTATCTGAAAGAAATTGATTTAGCAGTTTTTATACTTAATTGTCTTTTTGATTGCTTTTCACAGTGATGACTCTCAGATAATTAAGTAGAATATTGATTGTTCTTGGTGACCGTGGAGGGAAGTCACCTATTCGCTTATCTATATGACATTGTAAGGAATCTTTCTAGCTTTTTAGAACTCAGGCTAAATTAAAGGTGATAGAGTCCAAGAAGGTTTTGAAAGGATGACTAAGAACATACTCTGTGTTCCTTCTATCTATTTCTCACTGTGAGCCAAACATAGAACACATTTCTGGCTGTAGTTATCTCCCCAATTCTTTGTCTACCACAGTGGGGCACTGGTCCTGAAATCAGGAAATCAGGAAGACCTGAGTTCAGATATGCCCTTAAATACTAACTACTATGTGACCTTGGGCAAGGCACTCAAACTCTGTTTGCCTCAGTTGTCTCAACTCTTAACTGGAAATGATAACACCCCAAACATATCTCAAATGAGATATTTGTAAGGTATCTCACAAAGAACTTGGCACATGGTGTTCAGTCATTTTAATCATATCTGATTCTCCATAGTCTCATTTGAAGTTTTTGTGGCAAAGATCTTGAAGTAGCTTGCCATTTCCTTTTTTGGCTTATTTGAGAAAACTCAGGCAGTTAAGTGACTTGCTCAGGGTCACATAGCTAGTGTCTGAGGCTGGTTTTGGACTGAGATCTTCCTTACTCCAGGTCTGGAATTCTTTCCACTGTGCCACCTTTTTGCCCTGGCACAAAGTAGGCACTTAGTAAAGTCTTATTTCCTTCTTATAATAATATCTTGCTTCCCACATTCTTGGCAACACAATTTGTAATTAGCATCATTTGAGAATTCTTTTTCTTTATTCAGGAATAGATAGATACCTCAACTCCTGCTACAATACCTCTCAAATATCAATAACATATCTAATCAGGTATATGATGTTATTCCTTCATAGATAGTTTTTCTTTTCTCTCCCTTCTGTCTTGGCTTTCAGTTGACTTTAATTTTCTCCTTTAAAAGAATGTTCATTTTGGGCATTTTTTCTTTTTGAATTTTGAGTTTCAGAGTCTGTTCCACTCCATCCCTCCCCCACCCACTGAAAGGCAAACAATGTGTCAAATACACATGTGAAATCAATCACTCAAAATATATTCCCATATTACACTATTATTGCAAAAAGACAAAATAAAACAGAAAAGAAATAAATAACACTAGAACCTCATACTTCACCTTATACTCAGAGTTTATCATTTCTCTCTCTGAAGATGGATAGCATTTTCTCATCTTTATTCCTCTGGAATTGTCTTGGATCATTCTAATAGATCAGAGTAGCCAAGTCTTTCATTGTTTGTCATCATTACAAATTTGCTGTTATTGTGCTCAAAGATTGTCCTGAATTCACATGGGCTTTGGCATGCTTTTTCTCAAACCATTCCTCTTGTAATTTCTTATATCCCTATAGTACTCCATCACAATCATAAGCCATTCCCCAATTGATGGCCCTCCCTTCTCAATTTCCAATTCTTTGTTTCTATAGAAATGACTACTATAAAAATTTTGTAAATATTATTCTTTTTCATTTTTCTTTGATCTCTTTGGAGTTCCATTTGATTTTGTGAGAAATAGTTTTGATAAGACACTGTAGCAAATATCATAGTAATATTAAATTAAGAAGTACTTTATCAATGATCAAATTTTATAAGGATAATAATTTTCTGCTTATATTTCTTGAAGGTTGCCTAAATTCTAAATTACCATGAATCTTTAAAAGATAATGCTATTTTAAGTTTTGGTCTAAAGTCTAACCTTTTCTTTGGGGCACAATTTTAATTCAGATATACTAACAGAAATCAGTCCTCATCAGGTTTTACTGAATGGGAAAAGCTTCATTTGGTCCTGAAGCCATTATTCTTATTAACCAAGCCAACTCAAAGAAGCTCATAACCAAGTTGTCTGATGGATAATAAAAAAATTGGCAGTGGAAAATCTTGAATATATGTAAATACAATTTACCTAGATTACAATAAATAATTTGGCACTTGTGTCATGTTAGCATTGTGAAAAAGATGGAGAGACAAAATGATATTAAAAGTTAGTTGAAATCAGAACTGGTTGAATAATCAGAACCAAAGAGTAGTTGTTCATGGCTTGAAGGTACCTGGAGGAGTGACTCAGGGTTTTGTTCTGGTCTTAAAGTGTTTAACATTTTATCATCAACACAGAAAAAAATACATAGCACTATGAGAAAATTTATAGATGACACAGAACTGAAAGTAACAACTAATACATTGTGTGCTGGGTTCAGAAACAAGAAATGTTTGAATGCCACATTGAATTAATGAGATGAAATTTAGTAGACATGATTGTAAATTCTTATATTTGATGTACTACACAGATTATTCCCAAAAACTAAGAGAGAAAATAATTCTATCAACTACTTTTTTTAGATATATATTATCCCAGTACTTAAACTAGAACAGATAAATTAAATAATATAGATGCAAAAATGACTACTATAAATTTGAAATAAAATCATAACAAAGGTACTAAGTCAAAATATCTGAAATATGACCAAGTTGTATTTATATTAATATTATATGGATGGGTTAAATTTAGGAAAATAATTCTTACAGTTACATTAAAATGATACATGCCCCCCAAAGAATGAATATATCAATAGAAAACTTGTTTGACATGAAATGGCTATTGTTTGGGGAAATGGCTATTGTGTGTTACATGATTATTTTGGAATATCATTGTGTTAAAGAAGTGATGACTCTAATGAAATTATATAAACTTATGTAAAGAATTCTATAAACTTATGTAAAATTAATTAAGCTGAGTCAGGAGAACATTATATTTAATGACTAAAATTAAATAGATGGAAGAATACATGTAATCAAATGCTTTGAAATTATAATGACTGAAGTTGGCCCAAGGAGAATCTGGGAAAATGTGCCTTTCCTTCATCTTTGCAGAAGTGGGGGAGCACAGAGTGTGTTAAAACTGTGGAGCTTCACAAACATTCATTCAATTCATACATTGGTTAGTTTTATTGAATTGTTTTCTTACTTTTTTAATTTGTTATAATGGATAGAATTATAGGGCATTAGAAGGGAACATATTCATTAGGAAAGAATGTTTTATAATGAATGCTCTATTAATTTCCTAATGAATATTCTAAAAAAGCAAGAGTTGCATGTATACATGTAAGCATGGGCATTCCCTTCACCAACATATACACAATCCCTTTATGAATTAATCAATCATATAATTATGCAAACAGAAATCTACAGGCAGGTATAATAATAAGTTCTAGGAGCCACATTTTGGGAAGGTCATTGATAAACTGAGTATTGCCCAGAAGAAGGCAACCAATTGGGTGAAAAGCCTTGAGATCATGCTACAAGTGGTTGGTTAAAACCTTGAAGATACATAACCTGGAGAAAATAAGATTTAGGGAATATGTGATACCTGTCTTCAAGTTCTTAGAGGATTTGTGCATGAAAGAGAAATTAGACTTCTACTTAGCGCTAGATAGCTGCAACAGAAGTAGTGGAGAGATGTTGTAGAGAGGCACCATTTAGTTTGATGTCATTCATACATTTATTTTATCTATATAGTTTATCTAGCTTATGTATGAATGTGTGTGTGTAAACATTATAGCTATAAAAATATAATGGACTGCCTTTAAAAAAAGATGAATATTCTTAGTAGAGATTTTCAAAATAAAGGATGGATAATCACTTTTTAAGAATACTGGAAAGAGGATTTTCATAAAAAGGTATTCCTAGATATTTGCTGAGGTTCCTTTAATCCTTAGAAGGTATTTTTCAATAATTGATTAATACTTAAAGAGATTATGATCTCTAATGATGTAGAGATTTCTAGTTATTATGTAGTCATAGATTCTTAAAGTACTTAAGATTTTAAATTTTTTCTTTCCTTAATTTCTATTGTAATTTAAATTCATTCTAAACTTATTTGATAAACTATTCAATATTTAGAAAATTATTTGTGAGACTTATCTATATGCATATAAAGGATTTCTTTGATGAAAATGGAACTAGAAGTATTTGACAAGCTTTTATTTAATCAGATCATATTTTAAGAGTCTAAAATGTTTAAAGAATGTAAAATATTACTATACTAAAAAGCATTTGAGTTAATTAGAGAATGTTCCAGGCTCAGTCCTCAAGAGAGAGGCTGGCTATATCTCTTTCTCATTATTTTAGAGGTACCTTTTAAGAACTGGGAGTGTCTTTCTCTAGTACTATTGGTTTAGGCTGGTGATGGGCAAATTACAGCCCATGGGCCAGATGTGTGCCCCTGAAATATTCTATCTGGCTGCAAGTGACATTATTCCTAATCTGATGAATACAATGAGTAGGATACAATACAATGGAACTTTTAAGGAGTTGCCTTAGAAAGAGACTGACAGATGAGCATGTCCTTTCCTTTAAAAAGTTTGCTCCTCACTGGTTTTGGCTGTCAAGGATGGTGTCATCCTCTCACTTTATTTTTTTTGGCAGTAGTTAACTTCCCAGTTCCATTTAACCTGCTGACTAATTAACTTTTGCAAAAAGATATTTACTTTGAAGATATTGTAGGAACAGAGGTACAGTAATTTCCCCCAGGACTTGGGGATCATACTTTTCCTTAAACCATCTCAATCCTGTAGGATTTAAATCAATGTCCAATACTCAAATTTTATAAAGTTTATTAATAATCACTTGAAGTAAAGGAATAAAAAGGAACTAGAAGTATAAAAATATAATTATCTAACCAGAATAAAACCACATGAATAGTTCTCTTGCCTCTCCCAAAAAACCCACTTTAGATCACAAGAAGAGAGAGAGAGAGGCAGGGATACCCAAAATTTATATCCTCTCTCTGTCAGCATATAACATGAGAATCGAACAGGGGATACTGGGAATAGTAGTTCAAGGGTTCAAATTTTAATTACACAGTCCCCCCGTGATTCCCATGGGAAATGAGCATGTAGAAATCTCCCAGATTTACGTGCCTGGTTTCCCTATGGAATCAGTGCACATAACCAACTTATATCTCTAAAGATCTTCAACTAGAGGTGCATACAATATTGCGCTTTCAAAGGGGAAATTAAAATAATTTGTGGATAAGAGGGAAATAAAAGAGAGAGAACAAAACTAATGATTGCTAGGTGCATTGACAAGAAGCCAATTAAGGGACAGTCCCCTCTGGCATAAGAGTTTACATTCAAAATAAATGTGTTCAACCCCCACAATTAAATTTCAGTACATCCCAAAGTTCATTCTGGATCCTTTTGTGCAGTGTGAGGTTTCTGCAGGCATCTCCAAGGTGCCTTCTCCAAAAAGTTCACTTTCTAGTTTTGGGGAATTAGCAAGTTTCTTATCCTAAAATTACTCTCAAACAAGAAAAATTTTTATAAATCTAGAATTTAATGCAATTATACAATCCCCCTGAGGAGGGTGTAGACAAACACAACAATCACCCTGAGATACATGATTGAGTTATGAGGTAAGTGAATCAATTGTTAAAAGGAAGTCAAAAATATAAAAAAATTGAAGAAAAGAAAAAAATCAAAATTAAATAGTATGTAGAAATTCTGAGTAAGCAAGAATAAGCCCATAACAGGTCCTAGAATCAGGACCTAATAAAGTGATTAATATCCCACAAGCCTGTAGGACCATTTCAGCAACATGCACTTACCCAATCAGCAGCCAGGACTACAAAAAATTGCCACACTTATGAAAGACAGAAAAGGGACTAGATTTTGTAAACAATGGGAAATAGCATTCCCCAATCTGATTTTACCTTTGCTCTCAGTAATAGGGGAGCCAGAATTAGAACCAAACTGAGGTTCTTTGTCTGAATCTGGCATGGGGAAATCCTGTGTCTGACATTGTCAAACAGCTGCTTCCTCGAAACTCAAAACAAGTTCTCTTTCTTAGCTCAGATTCTCATCAATCTCACTGTGATTGGTTAGTCTCCTCGACCTTGCGCTTCTGGACACTGTATAATGGCTCTTTTGTGATCCCTTCTTCTGGAATTAGACACAATAATTAATCAAAGCCCCATAATATTTAGCAATCAATGGCAGGTTTCCATAGTCTAAGGTTTTTGGGTATGCATTAATATTAGAGTTAATGGATATTGTAAACTTATATTAGTGCAAAATTTAAAAAACACATTAATATTGGTAAAATGTTCTACAAGTACCAAAAATGAGAAAGGAAAAAACCTCAAATACTCTATTACACACACAAAAAGAAAAAATGATAATATTTTAAAATAACAAATAAATAGTTCACAATCAGTGACACACTGTGCTACCCAAGGAGAGGTAGAATAAAAAGATTTCTCACCCAAAAATGAGATCCATTTCCTTTTTAACTTGGTCATGATCCACAAAGTGAGTGCAAATGATTTTCACCAAGTAACAGCTTTATAAAACAGTAGGATAACAGGTAGTGCACATTCAAAGAAGTACCAAAATCCCCAAATCACAAGAGCCCATTTAATGATAATAGCAAATAAACCCACTATTGTATAGGACTCACGTGAGTTTTTGTGTGACATTAAAAAAAACAAAAAAAAAACAACTTTGAAACTCACAGATACTTGTCACAAATTCTCCAGATCTAGCCAATCTTTCAACCTTTGTGAAGATATTTCTTTTTTTTTTTTAATCCCTTACCTTCTAACTTGGAGTCAATACAGTGTATTGGCTCCAAGGCAGAAGAGTGTTGGGAGTAGACAATGAGGGTCAAGTGACTTGCCCAGGGTCACAGAGCTGGGAAGTGTCTGAGGCCAGATTTGAACCTAGGACCTCCTGTCTCTAGGTCTGGCTCTCAACCCACTGAGCCACTCAGCTGCCCCCAGGTGAAGATATTTCTAACAAAACCTATTACTGCTATCATTCCAAAGTTTGGCAGGAGAGCCCAGAAAAATACAAACCTTTGTACTTCCAATGAAAACCTTTTAGGTCTAAAATGTCACCAAGAATCTAAGTCACTCTAGTGGAAGAGTAGAGTAATCTGAAGAGTTAGAAATATGAGAACCATCCAAAGCCACTAGGCTTCATCGGAAATGCCCCCCTCTTGAGAGCCATCCAGAGGTACCATGCCTGCTAGGAAAACATTCCCACTCCCCCGATGAGACTGTAACAGCCATAAAAGGCATGGCTTTATATGTCTCATCCATTATGTTTTTATAAATGCAGAGGTGAGGAATACAATAGTGCTATTCACTTCAACTACTTCACTGCAACTACTAAATGGACCTTTTCCTTTTGTTACAAATAACTAAAAGGTAGGCAAATGATCAGTCATAAGTAGTGGTGCTCCTAGATATTCTGAAGAATTACTTATGAAGACCCCTTAAAATAAATTTAAATTTTTAGGTCATTAAATTCTCCAAAGATTGTATACAGTTTGTATTCAGTTTGATAGAGTCCATCCAACATCATCTATGTGATAATTAACAAAGGCAGAAAGGAACAAAAGGCCATTTAGGCAACATGTGACCTTGATGGATCTGGTGACAAACCCAGCATTTATAAGAACTTATGGTTTTGCCATGAAAAAATAATTTGTGCAAGTTGTTTATGGACTTTTATAATGGCATTTTCTCCAGTCACAGGGGGAGGTACAAATAAAGATAAAATAACAGCACATATAGCTAATGGTCAAAACACAGTAACAGAAAGTGACATAACATAACAGATTATATTAGATTAAATCAATATGTGAACTTAAAAAGCATAATTAAATCTTAAAGCAAACAATCAGCAAGATGTGAGTAATGAATTTGAGAGTTCTTGTCTCCAATTCTGATAAGCTGTGTTACAGAGACTTATTCAGTATTTGGAGGGGAACAAACCGAAACAGTTAGCAATGAAGTCTGAAAAGCTAAAAATTCACCTCCAGACTCTCTAAAGTTCCTTCCCATTCCTAGTATCATCATCCATCTAGATTCCTTTGGTCACACCTCTAGGGTTCCCCCTACCCACACTGGGCATAGTATGGACAAACCCCTATTGGGTGGGATGGGCAGTCTAAAATGGCAAGGGGGTGCAGGGAGATGAATCTCCTCCTGAATTTCAAGATTACTCAAGCTAATCACAAGGACAAGTATACTCAGGAATAGTAGCAAGAAAAGACATCCTAAAACTTTGTAAGGCTCTCCAGGAATGGAAAATGTTTGAGATAGGCAGGAAATTGGGCCATGCTTGCAATTCTACTTATTAAATTGGTTGCAAATCTACTTCCTGTTTGTAGATGGCTCTACCCTAGTATATACTGGCTAGGAGTAAAGTGAAGAGGTTTGGAAAAGTATTTTTCCTTTCCTTCCCCTCCCTCAAGGGTAAAAACACTAGGGAACTCATGCTACCAAGTGGGAGAGCTGGGGTACTAGCTGGGGGCACCTAAACCCCAGTGCTTTCAACATGTGGAGGTTTAGGAAAGGCCTTAAAGAGAGAGCAAACTTCTAGGAGTAAGATAAGGCTAAACTTTCTCAATTTAACCTAATAATTAATACCTTCTAACAACAACAACAAAAACTGAGCTGAAATTATTAATTTCCTCCAACACTCTGAGATTCTGGGATATGAAATGATATCTTGTGGGGGGAGGGAGAAAGGGTTGCTTCCCCCAGGTGAAAGGAGTCAGGAGGGTTAGAGGCTAATTGTTGTTAAAAAAAAACCCTCACACACACCTGGCTTACCAGGTTGCAGTGAGCAATGGCTACCCAGCTGCTTTCAGTTTAAGAAGTGAAAATGAGATTTGGCTCTATCTCACTCTTCTGCTTCCAAATGATTCTTGGGCAGGCAATTTTAGCAGCAGGAGGCAGCAGGAGGGGAAAAAAAGTGTCATGGATGGCAGAAGCAGCAGGAAGTGGTGGGAGACATTGAGACTTCTAAAACTTTATACTCTTAAACCAACAGCTGTAGTCTTGAAGCTAATCTGTCCTGCTCTACTCACTTAGAGAGGAGAAAGGATCCTAAACTCCAGACTTCAGGGAGCCAAAAATGTAGGATTTAAATCAATGTTCAATACTCCAAGTATTATATTTTATAAAGTTTATTAATAATCACATGAAGTAAAGGAATAAAAAGGAAACAGAAGTATAAAAACATAATTATCTAACCAGAATAAAACCATGTGAATAGTTCTCTCACTTCTCCCAAAAAGCCTACTTCAGCCAGCCTCCATCACAAGAAGAGAGAGAGGGAGGCGGGAATCCAAAATTTATATCCTCTCTTCATTAGCTTGTAACACAAGAAGGAACAGGGAATGTTGGGAATAGTAGTTCTAGGGTTCCAATTTTAATAACAGTCCCTAGGAGGGTAGGCTCAGACTGAAATAATTTTCTATATAGCATTCTCCCCATATATGTCATACAATACCACCTCTGGATGAGTTAGCATTCCATCTTAAACTAGGCTGAGACCTGCATATTGTTCCTCCATTCCTTGATGAAAAGATTAGCTAGCTGTCATTATGCACCAAAGGTGCTATTCCTAGACCTCTTGATGACTTACTTTTCTGACCTTTTGAAACTCACAAGGGTTACTTCCAATGCCAGCAAGACTGGAAGAAGGCCATGCTAAAAAAACTGATGTTTAAATACATTCCAATTATGATGATGCAGGTAATAGCATTCTTCTTTATCATATGTCTAGCAGACAAGAATTAGTTACAAAAAGTCTGCATGTACTCAAAATTTCTTCAATCTACTTCCCTGATAATTCATCATATTTTTCCAAATGCAGGCTCCCCATCTTATTTTTAAAAATTATTTTTCTTTCATTATTACAGTGTAGTGGGAATTTTTTTGTCTCTATGGTAAATTTATTTTGTTATCTCAGTATAATAACTTAATTTTTTGTTTTTGTTATTTGTTTTACAGATTTTATATATTTTAAAATATTATTTAAACATTTTTGGCTTCAAATTCTCTCCTTTCCTCTCCCCTTCCCTGAGATGGTAAACAATCTATCTGATATAGATTGTACATGTATCATTATATTAAACATTATTCCATATTAGTAATTTTGTGGATAAGATCTCAAAACAAAAAAAGAGAAACATAACATGTTTTAGTCTGTATCTAGATTCTATCCGTTCTTTCTTTGGAGGCAGATGGCATTTTTTCATTATGAATCTCTGGGATTGTCTTGGATCATTCTATTGCTGATGTTAATTAGGTTATTAAAGTTGTTCATCCAAAAGTGCTGCTGTTACAATGTTCTTTTGATTCTCCTCACTTCAGTATTCATCAGTTCATGAGAGTCTTTCTAAGTTTTTCTAAAATCTTTCCACTCATCATTTTTTATAACAGAATAGTATTCCATTATAATTGCATGCCACAACTGATTCAGCCATTCCTCAATTGATAAACAATGCTCAATTTTTACCACCAAAAAAAGAACCACAATAAATTATTTTGTACAAATATGTCTTTTTCCCTTTTTATCTCTGGGATATAGACTTAATAGTGGTATTGCTGTATCAAAGGGCACACATAGCTTTAGAACTCTCTGGGAATCGTTGCAAATTCCTCTCCAAAATGGTTGAATTAGATCAGAACTCCCCCAGCAGTACATTAGTGTCCTAGTTTTCCTCCATGTCTTCCAATATTTGTCACTTTCCTTTTCTATCATATTAACTAATTTCTATCATATTGAGGTGATGCCTCAGAGTCATTTTAATTTGCATTTCCCTAATCAAGAGTTACAGGTCCAAGTGGAAGTAAGGAGGGAGAACATTCCAGGTAGGGGAGGTTTGTCCAATTTGATTTCAGAGCTGAAAGAGAACTTCCTAAAATGAGTTGAGGTCAAACTAGGATATATTCAGAGATATTACTCATTCTTGGGATGTTTTATGTGGAGGAAAATGACATGACATACCATCAGGTCACCATTGGTTCATAGAACTAGAATGAATATAGAGGTTTTCTGATCAAACACTGTAATTAAGGAAACTGAGGCCCAGAAGATAAAGTGATTTGCTCAAGATTAAAAAGCAAGTTAGTGGCAGAACTAGGACAGAAATATATGTTGCTAATTTAACATGCTTTGATCTTTCTGCTATGCCATGTTGGTTTGTGGGGACCAAGAAATGAGATTTAAAAATATGAATATATCTCATGAAATATTTTTATAAAACCATTAATTTTTTACTTGATCTTTAAGCTTCACTCTTTCCTAGGTTTTATATTTTTCCCCAGAATGAAAATTTCCAAATATTCCATTTAGTGGCAAATTTATGCCTGTAGTCCTTATAAACACTGGTTATACTTATATAGACTCCCACTCTCACTGGCAGCTAGCTATGTGCTCCGGAGGTTCTTATTCCAACTCCTACTCTTATTAACATGTCAAGTTCTCAGAACTCCATTATATCTTCCTCTTCAGATTCTAGGGAAAGGATTTCAAATTCTATAGGTTTCAGTCATTATTCTGGTGTGTTCTTCCCAATATGAATTGCTAATTACATTTACTATTTCCCTTCTAACATCGATTGACCCAACAATTGGCCCCCAATATAATTTAACTAATTAAAATCTATTAGTTTTGGTAAAGAGATGTCACTGAAAATATAAAGCATGAATAATACAAGTAGGTCTTCCTAAAACAAAGGAACACCCTATACTCTACCATCTTGGTCCTTAGGAGATCAAGCTAAAACTTAACAAGTTTTTTAATACAGAATTCACCCTACCAAGTCCCTCTTGGCTGCCATTGCTCCACTGCTCTTCTAGGTCAAGAAAGTTGCTCCTCATTGGACTTGAATAGTGCCAAACTCTGTCTTGCATTCTCATCCCTGGCTTGTTTCTGAAAAAGATCACTTGGGCTATCACCAAACTCTAGTATAAACTTTGTACCTTTTGAAGCTCCCACGTTCATGACTGTCTTCAATGAATCTTTGTCCAAGAACATAGAAATAACAGAGAAGCAATAGCTAGGTCTTGTGCTTTCCAGCCTTTGCCCTTGTTTGATGTTGGGCAATGGCAGCAGAAGGCCAGTACTCTGCTGCCTCTCTTGCTTCTATCTTTCCTCTAGCTCATGTTTATTGTAGCTTTTACCTCTGCACTATAACACAGCTCAGGAGAAAAGAGATCAAGTTCCTCCTTTGTGGGATTCTCTGGCATGCACAACCAGTTCTGTCCTACCAGGCTGTCTAAAAGATGGGAAATAATTGTAGAAACATCTTGGCATGATCTGAAGTGGAGTAAGATTCTCCATTATATATGTTCAGAAGTAGGCTTGCCAGACATTGATCTGTATGCTCCTAGTACTAGCCTGTCTTATTTACCAGCCTCCCTATTACATTCATATCTTTTTTTGATTTTTTAATTATATTTTTATTTTGAATATTTTCCCATAATTATTTTTCTTAATCTTTTGATTGTTCAGGGTGTATCTTAGTTCTTAGTAAATAGCTACAGACCTAACAGGGGACTTAGGTTAATAGCTTTAAAAAATTAAGAAGTAAGATGAATATGTTTCTCTTCCTCCTCACCTAGTCCTTTCCTCTCATTCTTGGATGAACCAGAAAGGTCAGCGTTAGAAGACAACAAAGTGCAGACAAGTATTACAAACCAGAGAGATGCAAGGCTGATGTCCTGGAAAAATCATTAAAGAACATCAATGAGGGGCAGAGAGAAAGAGATAGAGATAGAGAAAAAGAGAGAGAGAGAGAGAGAGAGAGAGAGAGAGAGAGAGAGAGAGAGAGTCTGAATTTAGTTTCAGGTTTTACAAGATGTATTTAGGAGAATTAATTATTTCCCTTAAGCCGTGAGCAATCAGTAGTTGCATCTGTTGCTATTAAAGAGTTAACGTAGTTATGCTTTTGGTTTTTCCCAAAGTAGATAATAACCCTGGAAAATCATGGAAAAACCAACATATTTTTGTGGAATCAGTTAAAATTTACTTTTGAGCAATCCCAGAATCAAAACCATGCTCATGTTTCTTTAAAACCTCAGAATGATATTGTTGTGCCAGTGTCATGTGTGTTTAAAAGATGCCATAGTGATTAGATTCAGCTCCAGCATCATGTCTTATATGTAAGTGCTTGAGCCTCTGTAAAAGCTAGGAGCCTGTGAACAGCATCAAGCTGCCTACAAATGTGGCAGCAGGATCAAATTGTTGAATACATTGACTCATCGTTGCAGGCTTAACATTATGCTTCTTAGTTAGCCTCCTGTGAGCAGTATTTCTTTCTTTTAAAAATCATGGCAGGATCTACTTAAAAACATAGATGGCCACAGGAAGGCATTCCACGAGATCCACCGGACCAGATCTGTTAATGGTGTCCCTGTTCCACCTGAACAGTTAGAGGACATGGCTGAAAGGTAAGGAAAATCTCTGCCTTGAAATTCAAGTCTGTCTTTTAGGATGCACAGTGACTGCTTGTTTCTTGATATTTTTCAGCACATGTGTTCCAAACCAGGGCTTGCTTTAGGTGAATAAACATGGGAGCCAGTAGCATCCCACAGTTTTCTGATCCTTGTGCCAAGATAGCTGGATCTGATTGATCAATAATGGAAAAGAAGAAAACTAAATGTCTTGAAAAATAAGGGAATGAATTTTTTATAGATGATATTGTTATTCAGTACTGTAAGGAACATTATGTAATATTGCAAAAGGAAACAGATGAAGGATGAGTTGGCAAGAGGAAAGAACTAAGCTGAAGATTTGAATTGATAATTTATGCCTTTAAATACACAGAATTAGAAAAGGAATGCTTTTCTAAACCAGTCCTCAGGCTAATGAGCAGCCAGAGTTAAAAGATCCTTAATCACTGCATTATATTTCACATGAAACACAGCTCACACAGAACAGGTTAACAAGCATCACTCTGTTACTATTGGTAACATTCTCTAAGTGGAGAACATTTCATTTCTAGGTTTAATTTTGTTTCATCTGCCTCGGAACTGCACCTAATGAAAATGGAATTCCTGGAATTAAAATACCGGCTGTTGTCACTGTTAGTTCTAGCAGAGTCAAAGTTAAAGTCATGGATCATCAAATATGGAAGAAGGGAGACAGTGGAGCTACTTCTACAGAATTACATTGTAAGTCAAGTTTCTTTAAAATGAAATGCTGAAAACCTACCAATTTCATTTTTGAAATTAGGAATAATTAGAGAAAGAAAAACACCAGGAAGTATTCTTTAGATTTGATGCAACTCTGACCTGTCAGATTATTTTAAAGTAGAACACGCATTTGTTAACCCTTTATAATCAGACAAAACTGAAGGTAACAGGATGCTTAATTTTGCTTGGTCAAGTGTATTCTCCAAGGGAAACTGCCTGGTTATTCCATGGGATGTATGCCATGCATATCCACTTTTTTTCCAGATCATTATAGAAATTATACTTACAGGTTATCATCACATCTTTCTAGACACAATGAAGTAGTGTATATAACCAATTTTCCCATGTCTTCAGGGAGATAATCTAATTTGCGGGTAAACTATAGATAATGCTTATTCTTAGACCATTTTCTATCACCCAAATGTCATCAAGGGAGGCCAAACAAATTTTAATATTAATTTAAAGTAAAATATTATTAGGAAATTAATTATTTTTGTGGGGAAAGTCATATAATAAATTCTTGCATTATCATTAGTCAGGTGACTGGCATAGTGAATAGAGTGTGGGACCTGAAATAAGGAAGACCTGAGTTCAAATCTCAGCTTAGGTACTTATTAACTGTGTGATCCTGGGCATGTCACTTAACTTTATGTCTGCTTCAGTCTCCTCTAATATAAAATGGGAAGAAGAATAATAACTCATACTTCCCAGATTGGTGAGAGTCAAGAGAGAAAACATTTGTAAAGTGCTTACCATATTGACTGGCGCCTACTAGGCACATAAATGCATTTTTCTTCCTCTGCCTTTCTGAAATATAAGGAGTTAGGACTTTCCAGTATTTAATGGTTGTATATGTTATAAAGTTTATAAATGGAGATTTTGAACCTTTGGACTTCATGCCCCAGAAGTCCTTTAGTATTTCCCAAAATTCCTTTTAATATCTCCACCACATTGTGTGGTCACATTTGTATAAATTCTGAGGTTCTGCCTCTCTCTTCTGCTCTTCTCTCATGTAGCCCCTTTTAGGTTAGCTTTTTTTTACTTTAGTTATTATTAATAAAATTTATAAAATAAATAGTTATTGAATATTAATTTTAATCTCTACAAAAGTTAATGGTAAGTAATTGGCTTCACCTCTCTCTTCCTCTCTTCTCTCAAGTAGCACCTTTTAGGTTAGCTTTTTTTTTACTTTAGTTATTATTAATAAAATTTATAAAATAAATACTTAGTTATTGAACATTTTTAATCTCTACAAAAGTTAATGGTAAGTAATTTTTTATCCTCAATTTTGAATGATCTGAATCACTATCCTTTTTTAAGCTGACCTGATTTCATTGATAAAGGAAATTCGCAGTAAGGAGACTCCTTCTCTCAATTGAGGTCATCCTCTGCTCTATGTAATAGTTATAGTGAGATCTTGAGGTCCATTATTTGCCCAGTCACAATGGCCAGAGGCTATCAGAGATGGGATTTGAACCTCAGGCTTACTGACTTGAAATCCAGTTTATACACACTCTACCACCATGCTTCAACTTATTAGCATGAATTATTGATATTCAACTATTTATATTCAATTATTTAAACATAAGATCTCTTCTGACCAATCATAGGAAGATCAGTTTAGAATAGTAAAAATGTATTAACAATAGTATTTTTTAAATGTTTGTTTAATAGAAAAAATATGATTTTATAATGCTTCAGTATATTATAGACCGGCTGTGTGAGCTGGGAAAAATCACTAAACCTCTCAGTAGTTTAGTTAACTCTCTAAGCCTATAGAGCAGTAGATCAGTTGCAGGTACACAATAGTCTAGAGAGTTGTCACACTGGGAGTTCCTTTGCTTGTCCAGTCATTTTAATCAAGTCCAACTCCTCCTGTTGTCATTTGGGGTTTCCTTGGTGAAGATACTGGAGTAGTTAGTTCTCCATCTCTGTCTCCAGCTCATTTTACAGATGAGGAAATTGAGAAAAAGAGAGATGAAGTGACCGCCCCAGGGTCATACAGCTAGTACATGTGTGAGGTCAAATTTCAACTTGGTTCTTCCTGACTCCAGACCTGTCACTCCCCTGCAAAAGCTTCCTGCCCCTAGGACTTGCCTACATGAATGAAATTACAAGTAGACGCCTCCTTCCACCCCAAGCATGCACATCTTCTAGGACTAATGGCTAAATAAGGAGTTCACAATCTAGATGCAGACAGATTTAGTTTAATGAATAGATAAGACTCATTTTGAATTAATAGGCCATTCACATGTAATTAATGTATTATCTTCTGAAGGTAGTCTTCTAATTAAATGAAACCTACCCTATCCTTGTCAATTGATTAACAGTTTTAATTTACCTAGAGAATTTTGTTTTAGCAAAGTTTTTGTTAATAATGCAACTTACTCCTGTTTAGATCATTTCATGTTAAATCTCACCAATTATAAATGAATAAAATATAGATGATTTGCATTTATTTTGTTTCTTTATGTAGCATGTAGCCATATTAAGTACCCTCATTGTGGAACTGTTTTCTGCGAAACAAATAAAAATCAACTTTTAACTGCTCTGTCACAGAACAATTGTTATTATATCTTTACTAATTTATCTTCATTTTATCTTCTAAGTTATGAGTGAACAGCATCTACTTCAAATCACAGCGAAATTTAAATGGTTTTATTTAAATGTTGATATATAGTTCTTAAAAATTAACTAAGAAACCTTAACATTCAAGTATGAATTCTCTCATTATCTAACTTTGTTTTGGATCCTTCAAAATGATAATAATAATGATAACTATCTTTTATGTAGTGCTTTAAAATTATACAAAGTATTTTTACTTACATTGATTTATTTGATCTTTACAACAATGCTGTAAGGTAGGTGCTATTATTGTCTTCATTTTACAGTTGTGGAAACTGAGGCACAGAGAAGTTAATGACTTGTATACCCAGCTGGTAACTATCTAAGATAGTATTTGAACTCATATCTTCCTCATTCCAGATTTAGCACTTTATCCATTGTGGCATAGACACAAAAAAGATTTTATTTATAAATATAAAATATAAAAATATAAAAAATTTATTTATAAAATCTTGTTTGTATGTGTGTATGTATCTGTATAAATGTGTGTCTATGTCTATGCATATGTACATATATGTAGGTATGCAGGTATACAAAGCAAATATAAATATTTTATGTGAATATATACATATATAGGTGGGTGTATATATCTATACACACATAATTAGATATAATCTGTGTCTGTACACACATATGTTTCATTCATATGTAATTAAATCATGATTTTAGTTGGTCATTCTGCTGCTCTGTTCCAGATGTTTAGGGATAGTCAGACTTAAAATAGATAATCTGAATCTTCCACCACATTCATGTAAATGCCAGCTATTATTAATGTACCAATACAATAATGTTAGTAAAGTTCTTTTAACTCCTTACCTTATAAGTTATATAAATGGTGAACTATTAATTACTTGAAAAGATAATGCTTACTGCCTACACTTCAAAGTTCATGTAAGGTTTAATAAGTTGCTAATTTTCAAATGCTTTCTAGGGTTCAAAATGATTATTTTTAAATTGCAGCACTTCATAAATACACAATGGCTCAGGAAATTAGCCTTTTTTTCCCCCTTATTTTTCTCACCACAGTTTGAGTTTCTATAAAATCTTGGTTGCACAGATCTTTGTTCTCTTGATTTATTAGTTTGTTTAAAGTACTGTTCTTGCTGTTTATAATGGTCCAGAAGGAGATTTAGTAGCCAAAAGCATTGCATATGCCTTACTTTATACATTTAACTGCCTCTTCTTAATGTTGAATCCATTTAGTACTTACATATATTTGGGCACTAATATAGAGAAGCAAAATGTTGGTTTACATATTATAGGACATATTCTTCTTAGCTTCTCTGTTTCTTCACTGGACTATATAATCTATTAAAGACATCTTTTTTTAATTTAATTTTTTTCAGTTAATAAGATTATTTCTCTCTTCCAACCCTCCTCTCCTCTCAAAATAAAAAAGAAAAACATTGAAACAAATATGCTTAGTCAAATAAGACAAATTCTAATGTTTTCCTTGTCCAAAAATATGTCTTATTCAGCTTCTTGAATCCATTATCTCTTGCATGCATTATAGAAAGGTTCTGATTAGTGCAAATAATGAATCAATCTCCTAAGGTGGTCACATGTATTTGAATTCACATTGTTTGAAGTTATAATTATGTAAAATAAGTGAAGAAAATATGCACTGAAAATTTGAATAATATGACCAAATCTGCATTTTTCACTGTTCATACTAATTAGAACCTAGCTGGAGTACTAATACAGCTGAACACCTTAGTCAGTATGAGATGCTGAAAACCCAGTCCTTACCTGCTGAAAATCTTCAGGGATGAGTAGCAGAGTTCATCACAAGCCCTCTAAAGCCATGGTTTGTCATTGTGTTGATCTTTGGTCTTAAATCTTTCAAAATGATTTGTCTTTTCAGCATTGCTATTATTACAGAAATTGTTTTCCTGCTTCTTCTCATTTCATTCTTCATTGGGACATACAGTTTTCTCGAAGATTTTCTGAACCTGTTATCCCTTATATGTTTTTAATAACTCAATAACAATCCATTATGTTCAAGATACAGAAATTTGCAATGATACACTAACTTAAAAAATAAGATATTTTCTCATAATGCTATAAGTTGAGTCATCTTTAATAGCATGCACAATTTGTAACTACAAACATTAATTAGTTGTTAACTATTCATTTATACTGGGGTCTCTACGTACTGAAAATGCATTAACTAATGAAACCTGATCGAAATTAGAACTTCATGGTAGGATTTCCCTTCATATTTATCTCAAAACTAGATTGTAAACTCTTTAGCAAGAAAGGAATATGTATTCTATTTCTCTACAGTACCTAGGATAGAGCTATATTAGTACTAATGCTTGATAAGTGATTGATAGATGCTTCTTTAATATTTATGGAGTTATATTCTGCTGCCAAAAATATTTACTGAATTTTAGAAACTATGTTTTTTTTATTCCTTTCAACTGTATTGACTATATGTATTCTGCTTTGGCATATATTGCATTTTGAACAAGAAATTTACCCTTTTCTCATACTTCCCTCTTTTTGTGTAGGATACAACCATTCTTCTAATCACTAAAGTTTGCAACCTTGAGGGCTACTCCTACCCTTCACTTTCTCTCATCTTGTATAACCAAAAAGTTGTCAGCTCTATTTTCACATTGCTTTTCATTTTTCTTCACTTTCTGAACTGTCCTAATTTAAGTTATTACATTTCTCTATATTATTTCAATAGTATCCTAATTAATTTCCCTACCACAAATTTTCAATCTATCTGTCACATGGCCTAATTATTATTCTCCATATTTCATTTTCAGATTCATCGCCTTTGCCTGTGCCTAAAAGCATCCCCTCCTTACCTGCCCCTTTTAGCTTGTTTCAAGGATTAAGTCAGAATGTGACAATTGTACAGTTACTTAATTTAATTCATAAGCAAAACTAGTCCAAGTAATTTATTCTTCAAAGTTATTGTTGCTCCCTCATAGTTAAGCAAATTGCTATATAATTATAACTTGCATCCTGAATAGTCTGTATATTTTTCTTCTTACCTGATAGCAGGAAAGATCTAGTCACATTGACTAAAATGTGCGATTAGAGTTAGACTATTTTCTTGAAGGACCTTCTCTTTAAAGCTCCCTTGGCAAAATTTTTACTGATATTATAACTCATGATCTCAAATCTTTGCTGAAAAAAATTATGTAGGCTAAAAATTATCTAATTATTTTTGCTGAAAAATATTATCCAATTAAAGTATTCTTAACTGATAATATAATATAAATTTCAAGATGATTTACCTTGAAATTCCATATACCTAGACTAAACCAAAAGAATTTAGGAAGAATGTAAGTTAACATGCACAATATCTACCTACGTTCGACTCATGAGTTGACCAAGAGGAAAGCTCAAAAATAAGACTTAATCCTTGAAAGAATGAAAATCATGACATCTCAAATTTGGGAAGTGATTTTGGCCTACAAAGCTCTTCCATCAGAAAAATAAAATATGAGATTTTTAGTGTAAATATTATTATTAGTCCCATTTTAAGTATAAAGGAGTTTCAAAGTCTTGAAATAACTTGTTTAAGGTTACCCAGGTTGCCAGTGCCAGAGAATGGATTTGGATTGAGGTTTATTATTCACCACATAATTCAATTTTTATATCCAGAGCATCTTCATAACTATTACTACAATAGTGTCACATTATGATATCTTGTTTTTAGTCCAGACCTGTGATTTTATCTGCAAGAGGAACTTCTGGTGTGGAAACACATTCACTGATACCTATCAGGATTTCATCTGTAACTCATTTTCTTTTTTTCTTTCTCTTTTTCTAAAACCTTACCTTCATCTTAGAGTCAATGCTGTTTGTTGGTACCAAGACAGAAGAGTGATAAGGGTTTGTCAATGGCGGGGTAAGTGACTTGCCCAGGGTCACACAGCTGGGAAGTGTCTGAGGCCAGATTTGAGCCCAGAACTTCCCGTCTCTAAGATTGATTCTAAATCCACTTAGCCACCTAGCTGTCCCCTATAACTCATTTTCTTAGAGAGTTGTATGAGATATACTAAGAGTTTAAAATGACTTCCTCATAATTTGTGGCTGAATTGGCTGGCCTTCTCGATGCTAAGTCTAATTCCCTATCAATTATTCCATATCTTTAACATGTTACATATTTTAGTAATATGATAATAAGTATATTTTTGTACCACTTTAAGGTTTATGGAAAATGTTCTTCACAATAACTGTGAGATAGCCAAAGTATTAATGCCTACATTTTACAGATAAAGAAACTGAGGCTTAGAGATGTTAAGTATCCTTGCAGTAGTCATAAAGTTAACAAATTGAAGAGCTTTAACCAAAACATCCCAATTCCCCTTATCCCCACTATAACCCAAAGTCACCTAACTGATCACAACAATATATTTTCAATATATTTTTCTTGAATGCTCTGTCAGACAAGTAATGAGTGGTCAGTTCCTTATTGCTCAACTTTATTAGGAACATCTAGGTGGTATAGTGGATAGAATATCAGGTTTAAGTCAGAAAGACTCATCTTCATGAGTTCAATTCTGGCTTCTGACCCTTACTAGCTTTGTGGCCATGACCAAATCACTTAATCCTAGTTGCCTCAATTTTCTCATTTGTAAAATGAGTTAGAAAAGGAAATGTCAAACCACACCAGTATCTTTGCCAAGAATGCCTAAAGAATGGCATCACAAAAAGTTGGACACAGCTGAAAATGACTGAAAAACGAAACACCTTCATTCAATCTCTTGGGCATTATAGCACAGTAACCAACTTTTCTTTTAGAAACTCATTTTTTTCTTTTTATGGATTATTAATCCATTATTGTTATGATTGTTTAGCCTTCCTAAGTGTCAGGAATTTTTATTCCTATTTGATGAAAAAAAAATCACAGGACAGTTGGGTTCAATTCAAGTCATAGAAGATATGGATCTCATCAACTGTATCCTGCTGTTTAAAGAAGTTTTAGAGCAGTGGTTCCCAAACTTTTTTGGCCTACCGCCCCTTTTCCAGAAAAAAAAAATATTACTTATTGCCCCTGGAAATTATGTAACTATTTACTGAACTCAGAATAGAATGTAATACCAAAAAAGTGTGGCCATCACTGACTCCCTGGATCGCTGCAGTACCCACCAGGGGGCGGTAGTGCCCACTTTGGGAACCGCTGTTTTAGAGTAAGAACTGCTTCAAGGAAAATAAATATATATTTTTTAATCCTGCCTAGCTCTTTCAGATTTTCAGTAGGGTGTGCTTGAGTTAAAAGAGAAAATTTCTTACTCAATTAAACTTTATTTCATTTTAGCTACTCATATTATTTAAAACATTTCAGTGATAGCTTTTTAAAAAGTATTCATTCTATTTCTAGGAATAACAGTGGCATTAAAAACCCAATTAATGTATGATTTATTTACTACAACATTAATAACAATGATAAAGTTCATCGCAATTACTAAAGAAAGTGATCATTCTGTACTATCTTATCCCAGAAAATAAAAAAAAAGCCCTTATTGCAGGGACATTATGCTCTTCTTACAAAAATGATATATTGAACATCAATTCTACAAACATCTTGAAATATATCAAGCATTCATCAAAAATGATGTGTGTGTTTCTTCCTATGGAATTGCTCTAAAAGTGTTTTATATTCAAATATGAGGTAGCAAGAAGTGTCTGATTTTCAGGACTAATTTTATAATATATATTTGAGGTATATTTATTAAAATTTTTTGAAAATTATAGAAATTATGAGAAGTTCGAACTTTCGCAATTGATGTTCTATTCCACAATAAACATCCCATCTTTTCTTCTTCCAAAATATCTATTAAAAACTTTCTTCTTCCATTGGCGAAATTACCTTTGGGTTGAATAGCTATACAGTTGTCTAAATTTTCTATTTTACTGGCCTGTGGGTGAGAACTCATTGCATGTTTCCAAGAATATAGAATCAATTATATTTAGGTAAATCGTTAACATTATGTTTTGGTATTTTGTTTTCAAGTTCAAACTATTGATTCACTGATGTTTGTAATGTGGTTGTTTTTTTTTTGTATATGTAGAAATAACATTTTTAATTAGCTTTTATTTTCCAAAAAGAAGTCTCATTCTATGAATTACTTTGTATCTAGGTACTCTGTAATAGATAACTGAAATATGTCACTGCCTGTAAATAATGAGGTGTTATTTGGAAGTATTTTCTGTGTGTAAAAATTGAAGAACCCACAGAGCAGTTACTTAGGAGTGAAGAACATTCAGAGTGTAAAGGAATCCCACTGCTATAGCTTTGTAGAAAGCTTAAAAATGTCCCACTTAATTTAGTGCCTTGCAAATGTAGTTCTCACTAGGGATCCTTTCTCTTTTCCAGGAGCAAGCCCAAGGGTCATGAAAGAATTTCTTTTCTTAGCACATTGGAATCAGCTGTTAGAAGAAAAAAGGTGGAGGTAGCTAATAAACACAGGAGAATTTTTGTTTAATTATAATAAAGGAGCCATTTGATGTTTGTAGAGGAAGGATCCTTGAAAGTGGCACACCTACCTGCTTTGAAGAAAAGAGAAGGGGGCAGATTAAATCTGGGTTCAGTTTTCCATATAAGCATATCTTTTGTCTTATACTAATTCTCTTTTGCCTTCTTATTCTTTTCTAGTCTTTTATAGAAAACAGTAAATTCTTTGAACAATACGAAGTGACATACCATATCTTGAAGGAGGCTGCTGAAATGTATGTCAAGGCAGATGGCTCAGGTAAAACATCTAGCAATATCTCCTACACCAAATAATAACATGGTTTTTATAGATACTGCCTTTAATCTGCCTTTTTATTAACATGGTAAATGGGCATTTAATAACTGACTCCACACTAGGGTGACTTTGAACTGCTGAGCTGAGCTGATTTCCTTAACTCACCTGCAATATTACTGTACAAGATCAGCATAGAATTCTGTGTATGTGCAAGTGTTTTCACTGACAAAAAGGATGTATATGTTAGTTTTTGTTTTGATCAAGAAAAGAAAGTGATGGTTTTCAGAAGCTTTTTTTCCCATTTATGCCTAGAAAGCTCTCCTAGTTTATTCTTAATATATTTTGATAATGGCAAACAAGTTGGAATGAGAAATATCATAATTACAGATGAATCCATGCAAAAATACCTATTAATATATACGTATGTATTTTTAAGTATTGTGTGACAACAGTATTAACAACATATCCTTGTTGATGGGATTGAAATATGGCTTTTGCTTCATTCTCTGTGTATGATCTTGGGCAAGGCATTTCGACACAATTCTCCTGCTTTCCTAAATGGAAAATTAAGTAAGTTTATGAGAGAAAGGAGGTGATCATATTCCATCAAAGAAAAGAAAAAAATAGTGTATTAATCCATTAATCCTAAATCCATTCTAACTACTGAGTTTATCAGGCAATTCATAAAAAAAAACCACTGATGGACATACCAATAGGAGAAGAATCTAAGACATGAATTTTGACCTATCTCATTGTTTGTCCAGGGAAATGAGTCCACATACCCAAGTATCAAATGATTCCCTGAAGATAGATTCTATACAGACCATTATCCTATCCGTTATGGCTGAGATAGTTAAGAGCAATTGTGCTGTCTTTACAGAGAGGTGAGCCAAAGGATGTTGGTGCATAGTCAAAGACACCAATTTGAAATAATACATTACAAGCTCTTCCTCCAAACTTTGATACCCTTATGGGCTTAATGCAAATGGGCTGAATGCAAATCCTGAAATAGGCACACTGAGCCTAGTAGATTCTCCTTGGTTTTGGTGACATCAATCTATGTGTTCGTCAGTCATAGCTCACTATCTCTTAGCTATCTACAGAGTAAGGGAAAGGAATAAGCTTATACAACTTATACCAGAAGGCAAATCTCTTGAAATTTTTATGCTATTATTTTAAAATAACATAATGTTCAATGACTAAATATAACAGACATCTCTTATGTATCTTTTATATGCAAGATAAAGGACCAGGGGCTGGGGAAAATATAAAAAATAAATTAGATATTGTCCCTGCTTTTTAGGTATTTACATCTCAGTAGAGAAGAGACAAGTATATAAATAACTGTAATATAAATTAATAGGTGATAACTACCACATGAGTGGTTCAAAGAAGGAGTAAAGGAGTGCTGAGAAAGATGGATCACACCTGACTTAAATGATCCAGGAATGTACTAAAACAGAGGTGATATGTGAAATGGCTCTTGAATGACAGAAAAGATTTTCAGAGATGAAAGTATAGGGCATTATGGGCTTTTGGTATGTCATGAATGAACAAGTAGGAGTAGAAAAGCACATGCTTTGTTTGAGAAAAGATTAATGTATTCTGTGTGTATGTGTGTACATTAAATATGCTATGACTTAAAATATTATTACTGCCTTAACTTTTGTAAAATTAAATTTTGTTAATCAAATTAAAATAAATCCTCCCCACCCACCCCTATTCCACATGAGAAGTCACAGACATATACAGTAAAAAACAAACAAACTATCGATCTATTTCTACATTTCTATCTGTGTCTGCAGTCTGAGTCCATTCTCTCTCTGGCAGACTTTCATGAGCCTCCTGGAATTATGGTTGGTCATTATGTTGATCAGAATTCTGGCTTCAGATTTTTAAACATTTTCTTCTTTAAAAAAATCTGACTTCCTTTGCTTCCTTCTAATGGCAGAACATAATAAAAAATTACATGGCCAGGTTTTGGTTTATAAGGAAAAATAATCTTTCCTATAATTAGAGCTGTCCAAATATGAAATCAGATGCTTTTGCAAGTAGGGTACTGAGTGTCCCATCACCTAAAATTTTCAGGGCATTCTGGATTATTACTAACTGGAGTCAGTGTAAATGAGTTTCATGCTTTGATTGGGGACTAGAGAAGGCGAATTCCGAGGTCCCTTCATATTCAAAAACTCTTTGATTTTGTAATTATCTATATTGGCGGACTATATATGCCATCAAAATACATAACAACCCTCCTATGTTGATCAACCATTTCAGTAATATCTGACTCTTCATGACCCCATTTGGGATTTTCTTGGCAAAGCTACTGGAGTGATTTGCCGTTTCCTTCTCTATCTTATTTTATAGATGAGGAAACCGAGGTAGATGGAGTTGTGACAAGTCCGGGATCCCATAGCTAGCAAGTGTCTGAGGACAGATTTGAACTGAGGAAGATGAGTCTTGGCCCAACTCTCTATCCCCTGTGCCACCTAGCAGTCAAATCATATAAAAGTCCTTTACTTATTTAGACTTTAGAAAGTATTTGTAGATGTTTTCATTAAGAGGCAAAACTCAAAATACATTTCCAAATTACAGTATACAAATCTTCAAGATCACTAGACCACTTATGTCTGGGAGGAAGCCATGGATAGAGGAGTAGCCTTTGACTTTGGAGAGGGAATAGCCAAATTTTTTACTTTGGAGAGGGAATAGCCAAATTTTTGAAATCGTAGAACTTTAAAGAATGGAAATAAGTTTGAATAATGTATGTATATGTCATCCAGCTAAAGGAAAAAATGTCAACTGATATCAATATTTTGCAGGTTGTTTTGCTATAGGCCATTACCTTTTGTTTTTAATTTCTCTCCACTCCCTAAAGATTCTTGAAATTTATTTCAGAAACAGCCAATGAAGCCATGTAAAATGCTGCAAAATTACATCAGTCTTCTCTTTCTTAGTGATGTTAACCTTATCTTTTGGGTTAATCTTAATAACTCTTGAATTTTATCTTTAAATGTGAGAAAAGACCACTCAGTGACTAAAATAGACAGAAATTCAACTTCTAAAAGGAAAAGTAAATGAAAAATTACTGAGCTAAATATGCCACTCAATGGAATTGTTCATCATCTACCTGCATGTGCATGTTACATTCATTATAACAACTTATTATTATACCAATTTATATATGTCATAAGGCACATATTTTTTCTCCAAATAACTATAATAGGATCTCAATAACTTAGGCCAGCATTTGTGAAGGCAATTATGAATTAGTGAAGTCTGAATTACAAAATATTTTGAAGAATATTAAATATCCCAACTACTGAATGCTGCAAAAAATGCCATTTTGATACTATAAAGTACACATATCAAACAAAATTAGACCAGCAAAAATATTGGATAATTGAAGTTCCCTATAATAGTTGCTTTTATGAATAGACAAGAATTATGAACCATGGCATAAATTACTGTAAATAATTCAAGATATTAGAAATTGTTTAAAAGAGGAAGGAGAGAAGGAGAAAAGAATTTACATAGCATTTACTAGACATCAGACATGATGCTAAGTATTTTATGAATATTACCTAGTTTGATCCTCCCAGAAAACCTGCAAGATCAGTGTTGTTATTATCCCCATTAGATAGTGAAAAAAACTGAGGAAAGCAGTTAACTTACTTGCCCCAAAAAACACAGTTAGTAAGTTTCTGAGACTGGGTTTTCTGAGACTGATCTCACTTTTTCTTGACTCCAGCATTCTATTCATTGCATCACTTTGCTACCTCAAAAGTTTCCTATTATTCTTCGTGTAATCTTGTTCACATAATTAATTTACTTAGAGAGCATTTTATTTGGAGCTACTGCTCTAGCACAGTTTCATCTGAATTATTAAAAATATTCAATTACTGGAACCTGAAGAAAAAAAGGTTATATTTTATACATCATAAAAGATGACTGCATCATGGTTAATTGTGATATAACACAGATGACTGTTTGGTCTTCCTGAGGTTAAGAAGAAGTTCTTCAAATTCTGACATTTTGAAAAAATAAGTACTCTTTTTTTAGTCTCATTCCAATATCTAATTTATTACATATATATTTACACACATAATATGTATTACCATGTAGAGAGAAATTTACTGCCATATAGCAATGCCATTATTAGCAACATCTAAGAAGTTAAACAAGAGCCATATAAATATTAGAATCTTATTATTTTTGTCAGGAATAAATTAAACCATGATTGTCTTGGTTATAATTGAATATAACTTGAATAACAGTTCATCATACTTCTACTTTATGCATAGCAAAGACTCAGTTGATTATAGTGGCAACCATATTGGTTATAATAATACATGGTAACTAATATTTTAAGTGATTATTGCTTATTTAAATTATTATTATCTTTTCTAAAGTCTTTAAAATGAGACATCCTTGAGGTTGGTGTCAGGTGGATTCTTGCCTCTTAAACTCTAGACCAGAAGAGTGCAAGCTCAAATAGGTCTTATAAAGCTAGAATAGAAAGCTTTGAGAGTGAATCCAGTGGAAGATTATATGTCTATTATATTTGGACCAGCCTATCTAAATTTAAAAACGCTTTTCCTCAGAAATTTGGCTGCAGGGTGGTGAATTTTTCAGCCATATCAATTTATGAAAGCCATTTACTGAGGTATGTAGAGGCTCCATTCAGTGCACATAAACAAGGAGAAAACCCATTCTAGTGAAATCAGAGCTCCTTGAAGGACTAAAACCATTTTCCCACTTTGTGATTTTCCAGTTGGCACATAAACTGAACTTGACAGAGGCAGAATTTGAACAGGGGTCCTCGCACCCCAAAGCCATTTCTTTTTCTACCATACAATGTTGCTTTTCCCAGGATTTGATGTTCCAAGAAAAAATCACTGTCTGGCATCTTTTATTATTTATGGTCTATGAATTTTAACTAAATAGCTTTCTGATCTTTGCCAGGTATAGCTGCTTCTAGAAAATTCGTACTTAAAAATTCCATCTTGTTTCATCTGTTTCAGTGGAAGAGGCAGAGAATGTGATGAAATTCATGAATGAAACAACAGCTCAATGGAGGAATTTGTCTGTGGAAGTGAGAAGCGTCAGAAGCATGCTGGAAGAAGTAATTTCTAACTGGGACAGGTACAGCAATACTGTAGCCAGTCTGCAGGCCTGGCTTGAGGATGCTGAAAAAATGTTAAATCAATCAGAGCATGCAAAAAAGGTAAGATGACTTCATGGAGTTGAATAGATTGCATTTGAATTTGGCAAAAAGTAAATAATTATTCATCTTTATACCCTGCTTTAAAGTTTAGGAGTCACTCTTTATACAACCCTATGAGGTAGTGCAGTGATTCCCTAAGTGGGTGCCACCGCCCCCTGGTGGGTGCTGCAGTGATCCAGGGAAGCAGTGATGGCCACACTTTTTTTGTATTACATTCTATTCTGAATTCAATAAATAGTTTCATAATTTCCAGGGGGCACTAAGTAATATTTTTTTCTGGAAAGGGGGTGGGAGGCCAACAAAGTTTGGGAACCACTGAGGTAGTGGATAGACTAAGGACAAGGTGTGTCAAAAGAATTCCCAAATGAGGAATTTCTCTCTTAATGATGCAGTTAGGCATCTCCTGGGCAATTTTAGAGTCTTAATTGGTAATTATTCATAGACCCTGAGAAGTTATGACTTATTTAGGGTCATACAGCCAGTACTGTATGTACTGACTCCATTCAGCCAAACATTGTCAGTCAAATTGTATTGAATGTACCTACTCTGAACCAGGCACTGTGCTAAATTCTGGGATTAAAAGAAAGCTAAAAATAATCCCTAATCTCAAGGGATACCCAATGTAATGGGAGAGAGATTATGTAAACAACCATGTACAGACAAAATAAATCCCAGAAAAACTAGGGAAAAAAATCAACAGAAGGTAGGCACTAAAACAAAGGGGATATCAAAAATATTTCTTACAGAAGGTGGGGTTTCAGATGGGACTTGAAGCCAAAGTTTTCAGAAGGTAGAGATGAGGAGAGGGAATATTCCTGGTTTGGGAAAATGTGCAGTTGGGAGATAGAAACTCTTGAGTAAGGGAAAATTTAGTGACACTGGATTGGTATAGAGCAAAGTATAAGAAAAACGAGAAGGTAAAGGGAGGGAGTTCATGAAGGTCTTTGAACTCAAAACTGAGAATTTTAAATTTTATTCTGGAAGTGATAGGGAGCCACTGAAATATACCAGATTCCTGTTAACTGGAGCAAACATTAGCTCAGTTGCATTATACAAATAGTACCAGTACTATTTGAGTGGCATGTGTCTGTATGATTTTTTTTCCTGAACACATTTCAAGGCTTGGGATCATAGGGTTTAGAGATGGCAGGGAGGTTAGCCTAGGTGATGGTTAGGATTGGAAAGAATATTCTATTTGACATCAGCAGACCTTGACTCAAATTCTAGTCCTAATAGTATATGTGACTGGTAAAACACTAAGCCTCTCTGGCCTTCAATTTTTACATATGAAAAAACAAGTCCAGAAAAGTGAAATAAATTGCCCAGGATCAAACTCAGCAAAGAGCAGAAGGGAGTTTTGAAGCCAAATTTTCTGACTCAAATTCCAGTTCTCCTTTGAATTGCAGGATTCTGTTATTGTTTTTGTTATTGTCAAGTTATTAGTCATCCTATTGGATTCTTCCTGACCCATGGACCATTCTGTCCATGGGATTTTCTTGGCAAAGATACTAGAGTGTTTTGCAACTTACTAAAGCAAAAATCGTCCTCTTAATAGACCATTTTTCATTTTGCAGGTAAAAGAGCCATTGTAGGTCATGGTCTTTCTTCTACTAATGGCCCACAACGATGTAGAGGATTATCTTCTCTAGGCTCTTATATCATTTACCATAAACTTTTGTTAAGGAGATAAAATTTGGTAAACAGAAAAAAAGGATTACTGAGAAACAGGAATCAAAAAGCTTAGGTTGTAGACAATCCACTTAACCTGAACATCCTTGTCCATAAAATGGATTAAATGGTTCTGTGTCCCATCCACTTTAATGGAGAATTTAAACATATACTCTCTCCACCTTTTCTTAGTTGAAGGCCCTTCAGGTAGTACCTGCTTCATGATTCCCTAATCTTTCACTTAATCTTTACCGACATACTCACCCACACCAAATTTAAAGTAATCTTTCTTAAACATTCCTGGAAAACTTCTCCTCCTCCACTTTGACTGTTGACTTCCTTGGCTTACTTTAAGTCTCATCTAAAAAGTCATCTTTTACTGGAATCCTTTCCAGCCTCCCCCCAAATTTTAATGCTTTGCCTTTATTGATCATTTCTGGTTTTTGTTATATATACCTTGCTTTTATTTGCATGTTAGCTCCCCCAAAACTGCTTTTTACCTTTTTTTTTGTATTCACAGTTATTTACACAGTGCCTGGCACAGAATAGGCACTTAATACATGATTGATTGCAGGATCTCTGTTTTGTGCTTACTATACATTTCCTTAAATTAGAACAGTGGTTTCCAAACTTTTTTGGCCTACCGCCCCCTTTCCAGAAAAAAATATTACTTAGCCCCCTGGAAATACATTTTTTTTAAATTTTAATAGCAATTAATAAGAAAGATAAATGTATGTGTGGCCATCACCGCTTTCCTGGATTGCTGCAGCACCCACCAGGGGGCAGTGGTGCCCACTTTGGGAATCACTGAATTAGAATTATTAGAGTATACTTATTTTTCTCCTTTCAAATTTTAAACTTCTTTAGAGAAGAGTCTGTGAAGAGTCAAATTACTTTTGAATATTCAATACCAGTGCTTTGCCTTGTACAAGGTAGGCCTTTATATGTTTGTTGAGATTGAATGACTATTTTGGTTTGCCATAGCAGATGAGTTGGCAAGTAAAATACCACTCTAAATTTGTTCTCTAAGCTTATGTATGATATAAGTAAAGCAAATTTACACATCCTCTGATGTGAATCTGCTTCCATAAAGATGGCATGTTTCTGGCCTAGCTAAGGATGATAGTTTCCATTCCCATCCCAATTTGGCTGTTTTGATAAAGTGGCGGTGTGCCAGTCAATGTCATATGTGTTGATGCTTTTGTGAAGTGAATCCACCAGAAGCAGAAATGTTCTCTTCTATTTATGTAGGGGAACCTCCTACACATAGTTTATTATTAAAATAGATTTTTAAAGACCTTAAATGCTAGTGAATTATATTTGGCACCTTTGCAGAGACTTTTAGCTTGCAAAAGGAAGGATGGGGTCAAAACAAATGAATTCAGAGGGGAATTATTACCTTTATGATAAATATGTTCATCTGGTAGCTAAGTGACTCAGTGGAAGGACTCAAGTTCAAACCAGGCCTCAGACACTAACTGTGTGATTCCAGGCAAGTCACTTAACCCTGTTGGTCTCAGTTTCCTCATCTGTAAAATGAGATGGAGAAGGAAAAGGCAAAGCATTCCAGTATATTTGCCAGATAAATCCCTAAAGGAGTCACAAGAGTTGGAGATGACTGAAAACAACTGAATAATGATTGTTATTCTGAACTCTCAATGAAGGAAGAACAGTGTAAGGATGCACCTTAAGCATCCTTTACCAAACTCTTTGTCACTGTCATTTGATTATGTTTGTGATACAAAATAATTTACTTGGAATAATATTCAATTTTAAATTTTAAAACAGCATATGGATAAAAAGATTTCTCTAAACAGTTTTAAGAGCTGAATTGCAATAAAGGGTTGATGTGTAATGAGGAAGACCTGAGTTATAAACATTTACTAGCTTGTGAGATCCTGATCAAGTCAGTTAACCTCTATCTGCCTCAGTTTCCTCATATATAAAATGGTGAATCTAATAACACCTGCCTCCCATGACTGTGGTGGGATAAAATGAGATAGCATTTATATAATACTTTGTAAAGCTTGAAGTACTTGAAGCATATAATATATGTACATTATATATATTTATTTTGTTATATATTTTATATAAATATTTTGCATATATTTATATTATATATATACTTGAAATATATAAATCTATGTTTTGTAGACTAGAGATAGCTACAAGCTCGTGAATAGAGCTGATGTTGGAACCAAAGAGACCCAATTGAAATCCTCTCTCTGACTTATAGTGGTTCTGTGACCCTGGACAAGTCATTTATCCCCTTAGAACTCTACTACTTCAATTAGGGAATTTCCTTAGCTGAAAATTCTCTAGAGCAGTGAAATTATAAGTCCTGACCTTATTCCCTATCTTTTCATAAAAGATAATCTCTATAGTCAGTCAACTGAGTATATTAGATGCTTACCTTGGTCCAGGCACTGTGATAAACCCTAAACATACCAAGAAAGGGAAAAAAAAACCTCAATACCTTCTTTCAAGTAACTGGAATTCTAATGCATTCTAATGTAAACAATCATGCATATACAGTGTAAATGGAACTTAATTTCCAAAAGGAAGCATTAGCATGGGGACATGGGGTTGGGGTCTAGGAAAGACCTGTAGCATAAGGGGAAATTTCAAGTGAGTTTTATAGGAAACCAGAGAGTATCAATGAGCTGAGTTTAAAAATGGTTTCTGTAAATTCATTAGTCATATAAAACATCACCTAGAAAAATATATACATCATCTCATTATAAGACAATATTTTTTCTACAGGTTTTTAAAAAATAGTTTATGATATCATTATTTTTCTTTAGGATTTTTTCAGAAATTTACCTCACTGGATCCAGCAACACACAACTATGAATGATGCTGGCAATTTCCTTATTGAAACATGTGATGAGACTGTTTCTCGAGACCTTAAACAGCAGTTGCTTTTGTTAAATGGACGATGGAGAGAGTTGTTTATGGAAGTGAAACAAGTAAGTGTTTCTCTACCATTTAAAATTATTAATATGTTTTCCATATTTTGTTATGTTTTTTAAAGTATTTTGTATTTTTTCTAAAGCATAAATCATTTACTAAAGTCTTACATCTATTTACTTAGAATGGTTATAAGTTCTTTCCTACTCTAGTTCTTTTTTTGGATACTTTATTATAATATGGCAATACTTTCAAAAGACTTCAAGACTATGCCAGTGATGTAGTAGGTATGCCAGGTCCTCACAAGCTGGAAAGGCTTTGATTGCTGTCCTAGAAAGAGATGGTCTTCTTATGACCAATTTACCTAAATTCAGCATTCATCCCCAAAAGTCAGTCATGCATCGTGAATGAAATCTTTGGACCGAGATATACAGAAATTACTATCTGAATAGGTGAGGAGGATACCCGGAATTATTAGGTAACCTGCTTCCTATGGAGAGAATATATGTATGGTGGAACATCTCAAGATTAGCTAAAATTGAAAGGCTGGCTGGAGAAAGTAAGCCTGGTGAGTGATGGCATCCATTAACAACATCCAAGCTTGTATGTAGAATGCTAGACAGATAACAAAGCCAGCAGTTCAGAAAGGCAACTCATTTATGAAACTTATCATGAAATTGAGAATTGAGTCTGAATCCAAAAGGCCCAGGAATCTAGAAAAGTCCTTAAGAGTTAATTCAGAAAAATGATTTAGTGGAAAGAGAGCATTGATAGTGTTTCTCCTATTAACAATCTTTGATAGCATATTGGTCATGCCCCCTCTTATCTGTAACTGTAAGATGAGATAACAGATGAAACCACAGAGCTTTTGAAATAATGAAGAAATCTTGATTTGTATTTGGTTAACATTTTCTTTTCCAATTGCTTTGTTTCAAGGATTTTAGAAAAATATGTTTTATTAGTTTAAATTTTAGATGGCGAATAAAGTACTTTTCTTATCTAAAATGGTCCATAAATTGCTTTTATTTACCTATCTGGTAATTTTGGGTTTTATGTGTTGCTTCTTTTCCTCATACATAATAAATTACTGTCTACTCAAAAATTTAAATTTTAAAACAAATCTCAGAATTAATGTTTTTTAAAGTATTTTTTATAAAACTTATAAGAGGTAAATGATTTATTGGATCACTGCCCAACAATACTTTTACAATATTTTACTTTTATTTTATTTTTTATAGTATGCTCGAGCAGATGAGCTTGACCGAATGAAAAAAGAATATCTAGATTGTGTTACCAATTTGTCTGTCTTCACTGCTGAAGCCAATGGGAAACTTTCTGAGCCTTTGGATGTTTCTTTTCTTAATGTCAAGATGTTATTTCAAGATTTAGAGGTGAGACACTTTTTTGAACATGAAAGAATTTTAAACCCAGCCTAATTTTACATATATCTCCAATTCTTTCCTCCCCTGTCCAAGTTTATTAAATGCTCTCTTTAGCCTACCTTCTAAACTTCTGCCTCATATAACTATTATGATCATTGTAAACCTTCATTGTCTATTGGATGTATATTTGTTCCTTAGTTTCCCAATATTTCAAGAAAAAAAAGTCATAAAACTCTACCAAAAAGATCCAGTAATCTATCTTTCCCACTCTAAAACAAGTATTCCCTCAAAGGTCAACATATAAAGTTTGAAATGTCAAAGTTAGCAATCTTTTCTCTGCATACTTCTTAATGAAGATAACAGCAATTTTTAGAGTTTTCATGATTCTATACTCTTCTGTATTCTATATTCTCTCTGTATTTCTCTTTCCCTGATTCTCTCCGTCTGTCTATTTATGTCTCTGTGTCTGTTTCTCTGTCTCTCCCTCAGGTTAAGAATACCTGTACTAGACATTTTCCTATGATCCAGAAATGCATTCCCAAATGCTTGCTGAATATTTCTATCTAAGTGCCTTACCAGCAAAGCAGAGCAATAGGAAACTAAAATCATTATTTCACTTCCCCTACTCCCAACTTGCTTTTGATCCTCTCTTCCTTTTTCTGTTGATAGAACAGGCAACCTTCCTTTAATCCAGTCTGAAAATCTCATTTTGATTTGTCTACTTTAGTTTTCCTCTATTCAATCAATAAATCTTGTCAATTATCATTTTAAAATATCTTCCAAGTCCTTTCCTTCCTTTCCATTCCTATGTTTCTCACTCTGATTTAGGCTCTTATTATATCCCATTGGGGTAATTGCGATAGCCTTTTAAATTATCTCTAGGTCTTGGATCTATTTTCTCTCCAATTCATCCACACAATGCTTCCAAATTAAACTTCTGAAAAATGTCCTTTAAAATAATCCTTACCTTCTGTTTTATGATGAGTACTAAACACTGGTTCCAAGGCAGAAGAATGGTAAAGTCTAGACAACTGGGATTAAGTACCTTGCCCAGGGTCACATAGATAGGAAATGTCTATGGTTAGATTTGAATCCAGGACCTGCTTCTGTCTCTAGACCTGGCTATCTATCTATTTAGCCACCTTATCTGTCTGTCAAAGACATTCTTGATCTCTTGTTCTCTTCTATTTTCAGAAACCTTCAATGTCCTCATTGTTTATAAAATAAAGTTGACACTTTTTAGCCTAGCATTTGAACATTGTCCTTCTATAATCTAGGACAAAGCTTTTATTGTGATAAAAAATTGGTAATATTTTGAAATATATTGCATTGCATTTTTTATTCCCAACATGCTAGTCTATTTATCTGCTACTAATCTTGCCTCTATTCCATTCATCCTCTTCCTTATATATATCCTAAACTCTTTTAAAATTGTATGGCCTGCCATTCCTCTAAAGTATTGTGGGATTTTCTGCTTCCCAGTCTTTACTGATGCTATTCTCTCTACCTAGAAAATCTTTCACCTATCTTGACCTTCAAACATTTAATATGACCTACCTTAAATCCTACATCCTACACAAAGTCTGTACAGATGTTTTTTGTCTCTCCAATGAAATCTCATAGAATGTTGCACCTCTCCAAGGAATGTACATTCAATTTCCTGTTTATATATAACTTCTCTTCCCTAATAAAATGCAAGCCCTCTGAGGATGGAGACATTATTTATTGGCATTCTTTTTTTAATTCCTTTTGAGTAATTATCATTGTTTGATTCAACAAACTTTCTAAAGCACCTACTGTGTGTGAAGTACTCTGTTGGACCTGAAAGAGAGATATAATTTAGATAAGAAACAGCCTTGGACTTTCTGGAGCTTACTGTCCTCTAGTCAAGGATGTCACACCAATTTAACCATAATGCAATAAGGTGATTCAAGAAGTGGAAAACCAAGCACTTTGCAACATTTTAGGATAGAAGATCTATATAGGTAATAAGGCACAGGGAAGGCTACAAGAAGAGGTCCTTTAGGTTGGGCTTCATAGTGGGACTTCAGTATGTCAAGAGATCTGGGGGACAGTGAATTGTCCAGTTTGGCTGGAATGTAGAATATGTGGTAGGAAGTAGTGTTATTTGAGGCTAAGAAGGTAATGTGGCATAAGACTGTGAAGAACCCCAAAAGCCATTTATAGGCACTTGAACTATAATTGATTGTTAAATAAAGAGGCACTGAACATTTTGAGCAGAGAAGTATCATGATTGGATTTATGGATTTAAATGAGGATTAGTCTGACAGAAGCTTGAAGGATAGATTAGAAGGAGGAAAGATTACAAATGCTAAAAGCTTCTAAGAGTCTATTGAAATAGTCTAGACAGATGGTAATGAATGTTGATTCTAGGTTGGTCTCTGTGGGCTTAGAGAGGAAAGGATAAATTCAAGATATATTATGAGCTGAATCAACACAACTTAGTAATTTATTGATTATAGAAGGTGGGAGAGCACCAAGAATCAATGCTAAAATTAATGTTAGCTCTATCCTTTGCTTCTAGTAAATATCCAGTGGGGTTTTAAGAATTAGTTGTAATTTTATTCTAAACTTTCATGATATAATAAAGCAGTCTAGTATGGTCACTCAACTAAATCCAGAAGACATTTCTGTCTTCTCTTATCTCTGTCTTGGTGCCATATAGATTTGTTTCTACATCCAGCACAGTACCTTACACATAGCTGATAATAAAAATTTGTTAAATTCAAATGAATAGACAATAGTCAAGTGTGAACCCTTCAGTAACCAGTTAATTAATCCACAGGTATTTATTAAATTCCTACTAAGAGCCAGACACTGGGTCAAGTCTTAGGATTACAAAGAATAGTAATGAAGCAAGAGACATATATACAGTCAATGGAGATACCAAAAATTTTAAAAGGAGAGAATGAGTACAGATAAACAACTGCATTTGAAAACCACATATTTCTTTAATTAAAGCCACATGTATCGATAGCAATTGCTTTTAAGTTATTCACCTTAGTGGTTTAATTGTTGGTATCACCTTCTCAATGGTATACTTGAAGAAAAAAAAGGAATGTATTACATGAATTTAATAAATGACAGCATTTAAAATGAAAATGAAGGATGTTTCTTAAAGCATACTTTTTAAAGACTGCTATTGGCATTTGCAAAAAAGAAGTCTGATCTACATAGATATTTAAGAAATATAAATGCTATTTCAGCTAAACTGAGTATTTTCAGAGTATGAGTATTTAAATGATAGCATTCATACTACTTTCAAAATATAATATCTTTATTTATTAATTGATTGACATGAATCTCAGGAATGAGTGGTTATGAGTATGAGGACCTAACTAAAATTTTTTAAATGCAGAAATCTTTATAAAATACATTTCTTCTACTTGCTGTGGTATGCTTAAAGAAAGTTGAACTATCTACATATTAACATAAAAGGCTACTTTCTACTGATTCCTAATGATGATTTCTAACAGGATGTCAAGCAGAAGATGCCTGCTATGGAAGCTCAGTACAAAATTATTACAAGGACAGCTCAACTCATTACAAAAGAAAGTCCCCAAGAAGAAGCTCATGAAATACTTGCAACCATGTCTGGACTTAAAGATCAGCTAAATAAGGTTATAAATGAGGGTTTTTTCCTTTGTTTTTTTAAAATGAAATTCAGTGTGCAAAATAAACAGAAAAACAAAAAACAATCACAATTGTTTTCAATCTTTTATTTTTGGTGACACTAATACACAATACTATTGTAGTCATCATTATTATTTTACTAAGGATAAAAGGTTTTTGATTCCTCTTTTTCTACCCCATCTTTCTTTGTATGTCTATATATACATATATACACACATATACATATAATCTATATTCACATGAGTGCATTTGTATGTATATGCTCATATGTCAATCTTATAACACTTTCAAGTTTAAAAGGCATTTTCCCTACAAAATTATTTATATGAATGTGTATCCATCTATTACATAGATAAGAATTTTTAAAAATAGTAGCACAATTATAAAGCACAGTTTTTAAAGATATACAGCATTCTTTGCACATAACATCTCCTTTAATCTTCACAAGAACTCAATAATATGATTGTTGTTATTACTCACATTCTATAGAAGAAGTACCATAGACTCAAAAAATTTAAGTTTTAACCTGGGTTACATAGCTATTAAGTATATATCTGGGGATCTGTAAGGCTTAACAGAGTACATTGCCCTTAGTAGATTTGTAATAAAGGATCTTGGGTCGAATTTTCAAAGTGACAATTGCCTCTATCAAATCAGAAACACTAAGAGTTATTTAAATATTTTTATATAAGAAAGACCCTTGGAAGAGGGGCAGGGGATCAAAAAAATGAATGAGAATATAGAGAAAATCTAAGTCTAGCCTGTTTCTGGTGGAGACTAAAGAGTTAAGTGTCCATAGAATGCTTCTTTCAAAAGTTACTGATAATCTTTGATGGAGTTGGTTCTTATTCTGCTTTTTCTGTATTATTGAACCTAATCTTTGTCTTAGAATATAATATATTATATTGTTATGATATTACAAAAATGCAAGTACTTCCCCTTATGCCCCTTATTTATTGGACCTTTGGAAAAATTCCATAAATTAGAGAAAGGATGTATTAGATATTTAATGATAAATAAATTTAAAAATAATAGCTAGCATTATGTTGGGCTCTAAGATTTGCATAGTACTTTCCATATGCTATCACATTTGGTCCTCACAATGACTCAGTAAGATAGGTTTTGTTATTATATTATCACCATTTTTCAGATAAGGAAATTTAGTCCCCAGAGAGGTTAATAGGGTATTTAAAAAAAAACACTTGGATGGGGGCAGCTGGGTAGCCCAGTGGATTGAGAGCCAGGCCTAGAGACAGGAGGTCCTAGGTTCAAATCCGGCCTCGGACACTTCCCAGCTGTGTGACCCTGGGCAGGTCACTTGACCCCCATTGCCTACCCTTACCAATCTTCCACCTATAAGTCAATACACAGAAGTTAAGGGTTTAAAAAAAAAACACTTGGAAGATAGAAAAATAATGCAGACTTGGAAACAAGATTTGGATTCAAATTCTAGCCCTACTACATTCTAATTTTTTGACACTGAGTAAATTATCTTATCTTTTCTTATCTATAAAATAAAAATAATGCTAAGATATGAATGTGAATGTTTTTGCAAACTTTAAAGTGTTATATAAACATTAGCTATTATTGTTATTACTACTACTATTACTATCACATACCCTTAAGAAACACTTTCTATTTGTTGGAGTGAGGAGGTATTAATCTTTCATTCTTCACACCATGCCACTCTCCTAAGACATCGAATTCATATTTTAGTTCATATTAATTCAAAATCTAACATATGATGAAAAAGAATATTCTTTATAAGTGACTACAACCAAAAAACTGCCACTTTCAAGTGCTATTTTCAAGGAATAGAACCTCCCATTTTTTATAATATTTATATCTTTATACTATGTATCATACATATTATACTACTACTTAAAAAAACCAAAGTTTTCTTCCTAGTCAGCCCTATTTTCATTCCTTTTCCTTGGGATATGAAAATAATTAGTCATTTTCTGACTACATGATAACAAGGGAGGTTCAGTGATGCTAAGAGGTTTTAGCCCACACGATGGTTTAATTCACATTTATCAGCAAGTAAGAAACAATTCATTTAGATATTTTTTCTAGGATTTAAAAGTGTGGTGCCTATATTTTAATTCAAGGAACTATATAGAAATCCATTGAGGATCATATTATGTAACTGCAAATGCCAACTTGCAAGATCAATTTGTAAATAAATAAAAATGTTATCTCAAGGTGACCATATCATTCCATATGCTTTGGAACTTGGTTATTTAATGAAATCATTATTTTTCTATTTTTGAAGGTCAAAGAATTTTACCCTTCATTACTTTATGAGACTCAACAGCTGCTGATTCCATTGGAAGAACTAGAAAAGCAGATCACACTCTTTTATGAGTCACTTGAGAGAGTCAATGAAACTATGTCACTCCTTGAACGTGAAGCACAATCTACGGCCCTTTTTAAACAAAAGCATCAGGTAAGAAAATCTGTCTTTTTCTCGTATAAAGAACAACCCATCAGATTTCCAAGGAGCTAAAATCTCAAGATACAGAAGAAAATGAATCACTCTTTTCTGAGAGGGGTAGTTTAAACACTCCCAAATTGTGTTTGCCCTTCTTAACAAATATGACCCTCCTCCCCTCTTGTCAGTAGAATGTATAGCTGAATCTCCTTTCCACTGGCAAGGATGCATTTTCACCAAACCATACATAATTACGCTCTCTTCAGTCTTTTTTGTGTATCTGAAGTGAGATTGTGGAGAAGATAATCTTTTTCTCCTAGGATCCAAAGATTAAACTCAGAGCTGTGGCCTCGTTATATCATGTTCAAACCAATTAATTTCAGAATATCATAGATTCGGAACTGGATTAGACCTTAGAGACCAGTGAATGCAAGATGAGGAAATTGATGGACAGAATGTGGAAAGTGATTTGTTTGGCATCAAACTCCTTGTAAGTGTCTGAGGCAGAATTTGAACTCAGTATTCTTGATTCCAAATCAAGTACTCATTCATTAGCCCACATTGCCTCTACATTAGTCAAGAAAGACAACATTCATGTAGTGTCAATCTACCTACACTTTGTAAAATAAGTACGATGTAGCTGGAACATTACTCTAGATGAAGTCCTTAGTTTTTTGCAATTAGATTACATATTAAAGATTTTGAAAAACAATCTATAAAAAGACAAATGCATATATAATGTGTTCCATTTTGTTATATAGGATGCTTGTGGCTAGTTTAAAGCATAGTTTTGATTAATTTTTCATAATCTTAAGTGGAACATCATTTGGAAGGCAGCATAGTTTATGAAAGACATTAAAAACAAAATGGGATTTTATATTTAATTTTGAAGGTAAATAAGGAGCCATTAGAATTTACTGAATGGAAAGGCAGAGGAGATAGAGTGATTATATGGTCACACTTATTCTTTGGGAAGATGACTTTGATAGCTAAGTAGAAGATGGACTAGACTGGGAAAGATCTGAGAAAAAAAGGCCAACCAAGAGGCTATAACAATAGTGTAGGTGTGAGTCGATGAGGGCTGGCACCAAGGTGGTGGCAGTGGAAGAGAAGAAGAGGGTTTGTATATTAGAGATGTTGCAAGAGTAAAATCAACAGGACTTTGGCAACAGTTTGGCAACAGACAATAAGAGTAAGAAGTTGAGCAAGAGAGAGGTTGTGAGTCTGAGTGACTGGGAAGATGGTGGTATCTTAAACAGAAATATGGAAGTTAGGAAGAAAAAAACGATTTTGGAAAAAGGTAATAAATTCAGTTTTGAACATGTCAAGAATATAATGTCTACAAACATCCAATTAAAGATGTTAAATAGGCAGCTAGAGATGCAGTGGAAGAAACGAGAGAGATTTTATTATTGTTTTCAGTCATTTCAGTAATGTTTGACCCTTTGTGATCCAATTTGTGTTTTTTTTCTGGCAAGGATACTAGAGTGGTTTGCCATTCCCTTTTCCAGATCATTTTAAAGATAAGAAAATTCAGGCAAACAAGTAAGTGACTTGCACAGAGTCACATAGCTATTAAGTGTCTGAAGCCAGATTTGAACTCAGGAAGACAAATACTCTCCACTGTGCCACCCAGCTTTCCAGGAGAGAGGTTAGGGATGGATAAATGCATCTGAAAATCATCTGCAATGGTCTTTCAGTTCTGGATAGGTCCATCGGTTTATGTATTTTAAATAGGTACTATTCATAGACAGTGAGTTGAGTCCTGAATTGAATAAGAGGAGAATGGACTGTTTTTAATGAATTGTTCAATACTATTAATGATCCTAAGCATTTCCTTGAAACAAAGATTTGTATTTTTAACAATAATGCTCCTTTCATAATGTTGTATGGCTATGAGTTATGAAATACCATAATCTCTAGAGAATTAAGATTGAAAATATCTTATCATTAAGATCATCAGGATCACCTGGCTTATGCATTTGCAAATCTGGACAATGTGTTGATTGGTTTTTCTTTACTGAGCTTATTTGATATAAGGAAAGAAAAGGATATGATTTAGTGGGTAGTGAGAGAGATGCAAAAGAAAAATCAATGAAATGTTTAAATGCATAGAAGAAAACAGAGCAGGAGAGGATACAAATAGAACATTTTGTTAATTCAATGTTACATTTAATATATTTTTATAAAAGCAAAATATGCAACAGAATATTATAGTTTAGTATACAGCCTTCCTATTTGCATACTTATATGTTCATGTTTGTTGATAATTAGTTCATAATAAAAGCAGAAAATTATTTAAAAAAACTAAAGTTGGGGTTTATACAATAGGTATTGGAGAGGGACATAATAGGCATGAGTAGGCCATATGGAATTATTACCTGCTTAGATAAATAGTAATATGTCTGGATTAATATATTACTCAAAATAATAAAAACATAACAAAAACAGTCTAGAAAGATAAAGACAAGTGAAAATCAGTAGCAAAAGATTAAAAACAGCTGGCAAGAGTTCCTTGGATTTTCAGCAGTTCCCAGGCAAATCCCAATTGTAAAAAATATATATTTATTTTGTCCAAATGGCACAGATGAGTCCCAGATTAATCCACCTATGGGCAAAGTAAACTTAAACTGCCTGAGATATTTCATTCATTCTTGGTTTATTTCAACTCTATTAGTTGCATGAAAGTGTTATTGTTAATTACTAGTGTCCTGATCAACAAAATCAATGAAGATTTTCCCAAAAGAAGGAGCATAAAGGATTTTATCAGAAAGAGAAGGGGGCTAGTCAAACAATAAGAGTGGAAGACAACTGATGAATAGTTCTTGAAATTTAATAATATCCATTCAATGTCAGAGGAGTAGAGGATGGCTTGAGTATATTGGATGGAGGATTTATGGAAGGAATTGCCCAGAATGCAGGGACATGGACTATTAGTGAAATAAATTATTGAACGGAGTACCTTCTTTGATGAGATCATCGAACATTTGAAACATTTTCACAATCATGTCACTTTTCTGTTCAATTTGATCAGTGTAAAGTTGACAAAAGTCAACTTTTGTATGTTGCTATTGAGTACCTTCTCTGCATAATTATAAATGTTAAGTAGTTTTAGATTTTGAAGAAAAAATATCGTATCTAGTTTCATTGATAAAGAAATTGCACTGCTCTCATATCATTTTTGTCATTCTTGTATTCTTATATGAATTTTGTTGTTCTAAGTCAATAAGTGAAAGTTGAGTCAAATTCTTATTTGCATTTAAATACTGCAACATGATTTGTCTATTTTATGCTTTTCCATATTAGCTGTGTTTTCTGTAATTTTATCTATCCTTCTTCCTCTCATTTTAACCTCTTTTCTTATTTTCTTACATATTTTTAAATCTTTTTTCCCTCTGTTTTCCACTTGAGTCCTACCCCAGTGCTTCATTGAAGTTTAGAGATGACCATAGGTTCTTGAAGGCTATACCAATTGAATAAGAGATCTCAAAAGTCCTATCAAATAAGAAAGAATTAACATATGGACCAAATGATGGATCCTGTGACTTTCCCCCTGTATACATCTACTTTGAAGTACTTGATTGGCACATTGGCTATCAAGTGTTGAATTACTTTGGATCAGAATATCTCTTAAAGATCATGCCCAAAGTTCTAGAGGCATTTTATTTGATTGATGGAGGTAGTAATGGCAATAAAGAAATTATAAATCTATAAAATGTAGAAATATACTTTCTATGTATGTTAATATCCTTATTTTATAATACCATTCTTTTATAGAAACAATTCTAAGTTAGCCGTCATAAAATGTTTTCGGGTGTACTTAGCACACCAAGTTATATTTTTTTTATTGCTTTATTAAGTAGACTTGTCTTACTTAAGCATGTTACCCTTCCATTGAGTGTAGTTAATTACTTTATTTACTGAATGAAACCATCTGTCAAAGGACTAGGGAAAGACGGTGGAGAAGTACTTGTAGGGCTTAGTGATATTAATCTAAGTCAAGGTTCTTAACATTTTGTGTGTCATGGACCCCTTTGGAAATCTGATGAAGTCTTCAGACACCTCCTCAGAATAATATTTTTAAAGCATGAAATAAATAGGATTAGAAAAGAAAATCAATTATATTCAAATACAGTTAGAAAAATATTTTTATAAAAGCAAATCAATGGACCTATGCTAAGAATATCTCTTCTAAATGAATTTTTTTGTTCATAATATTTCTTTTGTAATTAAAGTCCTATTTAATACACTTGCAAAATAGCTATGAAATCTTTGTCATATATGTCAGTCTAATTAACAGATAACAGTATATTTATAATTTAATTGCTATCTGATTTCCCAAATCTTCCAAAGAAAGGGAAGATTTGTTTTTCAGTTTTTAAAGGCAAAACTCAATAACAAAGGGACTCTACCATTCACATTTGCATGAATTTTACAAAAAAAATAAAAATCATCCATTAAAAAAGGTTTTCATAGTATATTACATGTCATTGTTAATATGACCTGTAACAACCTTATGAAGTAGGATTATACCAATTTTACTGATGGAGAAACCAAGTCTGAGAGAGGTGAAGAGACTTGCTCAGATCCCTAACTACTGAGATGTATACCCACCCTGTCTACTGTAAGATTTAAATTAATATCCAACACTCCAATAATTATATTTTATAAAGTTTATTAATAATCACTTGAAGTAGAAGGAATAAAAAGGAAATAGAAGAAAAAAACCTAATTATCTAACATAATTAAGAGATGAGCAAAATCTCTCCTGGCTCTCACCTCACGCCACCTCCACCAAACTACTGGATCACAGTGAGAGAGAGAGAGAGAGAGAGAGAGAGAGAGAGAGAGAGAGAGAGAGAGAGAGAGAGAGAGGATATACAAAATTTATATCCTCCCTACATCAGCAAGTAACATGAGAAGGAAAGTGGGATGCTTGGAAATGAATTTCTGGGGAACAGATTCTAATTATACAATCCCCCCTGTGATTCCCATGGGAAATGAGTATGTAGAAATCTCCCAGATTTACATGCCTAGTTTCCTCTTGGAATCAGTACACATAATCAACTTATATCTCTAAAGATCTTCAACTAGAGGTACATACAATATTGTACTTTCTAAGGGGAAATTACAATAAAAATTTGGGGATAAAAGGGAAATAAAAAAGAAAGAGAACAAAACTAATGATTGATTGGCACATTGATAAAAAGCCAATTAAAGGGCAGTCTCCTTTGGCATAAGAGTGTACATTTAAAATAAATATGTTCAACCCCCCACAGTTCCATTTCACTACATCCCAAAGTTCATTCTGGATCCTTTGGTGCCATGTGAGGTTTCTGCAGGCATCTCCATGGTATCTTCTCCAAACAGTTCACTTTCTTGATTCAGGGAAATAACAAGTTTCTATCTGAAAATTACTCTCAAACAAGAAAAATTTTTATAAATCTAGAATACACTACCCAGACCTTCCCCGATCAAGCAGGTTGGATTTAGTCATATATTTCTGAGTTACTAGAGAACTTTAAGGGACTGCAGAACACTGCTGATTCTCTACTTCTGAAAGTAAAAAAAAATACAATGGATTCTTTCCCTAGGTCTCTGGTCCCCTGGAGACAGCCTGACTTTATTTTTCAGCATAGATCTAGTCGGCAACAATCAATAAGGTTCATGATTCTGCAGTTTTTATAGTGTCATGGGCCTGATGGCATATAAAACACATTTTCTGCTTCTGGTTATTTCCCTCAAGTGCAGCTTATTAAGGTAGAGGAGCTTTCAGCATTTAAGCAGGTTCATTTCAGTAATTCTATTATCATCATATGAGACCGATTGGTTGGACAAAATCAGGAGTTAGGTGGTTATTTTAATTTTGATTCTTTATTTTATTCTTATATTCTGTTATTTCCACTGTAGTATTAGGTCAAATATGAGGATAATTTGTGAGGCAAAGGTAAGATCTCAGAAAACTCTGTGTGGTTTTTCAACATCTGATCTAAAATAGAGCAACCTTAATAACATAAAAGCTACACAGTTTCTTCTTTTTTAATTTGAATTATAATTCATTTTTTTCCATTAGGAGCTGTTATCTTATCAAGAGAGTTGCAAGAAGACTTTGACATTAATTGAGAAGGACAGCCAAAATGTTCAGAAATTTGTGGCCTTGAGTAAGGTGTTAAAACATTTTGATCAGAGCATGCTACAAAGGAAAGTTGCTGAGGTTCATGTTGCTTTTCAGGTAAATTATTGTTTCTAGTTTAAGTTTGCCATTTGGGGAAATGTTGGTGAGAGAAGAATAGAAGAATGTCCTATTGATCATTTGCTTTTTTTTTTTTGCTACTACATTTTAAATCGATACAATCCACTACATGTTCATAAGCCTGGAAAAGAAATTATCTGTATCATTATTTCTGTTTACTTCAGGTCTAGTGGTTGCATTAAGGTGGCCTGTTAAATATTTTATTAAAAAATATAAATACTTCATTAGCAGTGTCTAGATAGACACAACATACTTCATTCATTAATTAGAGATATCATTGTCTTTTGACTTTGTTTCAAGAATATGGTAAAGAAAACTGGTGAGTGGAGAAAACATGTGGAAACAAATAGCCGTTTGATGAAAAAATTTGAGGAGTCCAGAGCAGAATTGGAGAAAGTTCTCCAGATTGCCCAGGCCAGCATAAAAGAAAAAGGGGATCCTGAAGCACTTCTGAAAAAGCATACGGTAAATTACACTCTTTAATGTCCATTCAGCATGAGCCTTTTATAGGCAGGCTTTTTTTTTAAACTAGACCTGTGTTTGCTTTGTTATAGAAAAGTTCCAGTAATGAAAACCCCATTACCAATGCAGATTGACACCTGTTCAATAATTTACAGACTTAGAGAATTGTCTGATAAACTGATTTAATGTCTTGCCCATCCATAATTGCACAATCAATATGTGTCAGAAGAGAGATTTGAACCTATAAATCTTATTCTGAGGCCATCTTTGTGTCTACCATACAAGATTCTTTCTCAGTGTAGGCAGTCTAAAATAAAAGATGGGAACAAAAAGTATTTTAATCTAATTCCAAGGGAATACGTGAGATTGCTCAACAGTCTTGTGGAGTCTAGGGATCCAAAATAATGGCAAATGAGAACTTTAAAAAGAAATTATTTAGTTGATGTATCATTGGTTTATTATAGTGTCCTAGAAAGTTCTAACAGATACATAATCAGCATCTTTAATGACAAGTTCCTAGAAAATAGAACATTTGGAGAATATAAAAACTGTAGAGATTAATAAGGATAATCTAAGCCTACTGACTTGTCCCTAACTTATCTAAGAAAATTTTTTAAGAAAGCACAACACAGTTCTTTCTAAGTGGATACTTTTAGATTTGTAGGTAGAGTGCTTAAACACTAGAAAAGTGAAGCAAAGATTGGTGAGCATTCAAGAAGGCATGCTATCACATTACTTTTGTTAGATACTTATTGAACCCTCTCCCAGTGTTGAAACAGGCTATTGTTTATCTTTTAAAAATATAAAATTAAAGCTAACATTATTTCTAAATGAACATGATTTTGCTGAATTTTGTCCACTTAGAAGATATATGTCTTGAGCACTGTTTTACAGGGGTATCAATGACATTTGTCAACCCTCTAGTCCATGTTAATGACCAGTGTTTTTACATTTGTACAATGACAGCTCTTGGCTGTGAGACAAGACAAAACACTGGACAAAAATTCAAAAGCAGATTTTATTTTTGAGGCTAAGTCTCTCAGGCTGGAGTGAAACCATCATTTGTGGACCCAAGCTCTGCTGATTGATATGATCTGCTTAACATTGTTCTACTGCTCTATTTCCCATTTTGACCACCTTTTCTCTAGCTGCCTGATGCCGTCCTGCACTGAAGGTTCATCATATTGGTGCTGGCATTAATGTGGACACCTGATCAGCTGAACACATTATAGCTCAAAACTGAGTTTGTGGTCTGCCAGCCTCAGCCTCAGCATCCTCCAGGAGCAAGGATCACAGTCATTGTTTAACTCTCAAGTAGATTTTCATATAAGACCTCCTTCAATTAGAGGACATCAGTGTTGACTCATCCTTTCTTCCAATGTAAATGTTATGAAATACTTGAAATGGATGAGTAAACAATTTTTTTGAGGTATAGGGCAGAAGTCCATTAAGGAATGCTTATTTTTAATGGAGTTATGAGGGTCATAAATATAAATAATTTTCAAGAAGTAAAAGATTTTAAGTTCTGATTATGTATTTTCTTTCATCTTTCTGATTGACCTCAAAAAAGAGCTATAGTAAATATGAATCATTGTTATCTTAGGTTTATGAGTGAATAATTCCCTTTTTTTTCTTAAATATGACTGATCTAGTGGCGTTCATGCTTTCTAATTGGAGAATTGTAATCACCTTCTTCTCCTAAAAAAAAAGAAATAGAGATATATTAGATCAATTCCACACATGGCAACTACTGATTCTTAATGGTGTCTAAATTCAAATTCAACCCTCATGTGAACTAGTGAAGAGATTTAGCTAATTCATGTAAAAAAACTTTATTGCTTCCTTGCATACCATTTTATGATTACTTTCATACCAACTGGTTTCTGTGTTAACAATGGTAAATAGATAGAGCTCTTAATTGCTTTCTTCCTCTCTGCAATCCCCAAATCAGGAGTTTTTTAGTCAGCTGGATCAGAGGGTATTAAATGCCTTCCTGAAAGCTTGTGATGAACTAACTGACATCCTCCCTGAGCAAGAACAGCAAGGTCTACAGGAAGCTGTTAGAAAACTCCATAAACAATGGAAGGTAAGTAATTATGTGAAATTCCATTTGCCGTGATTGAAGAATGACAGGATGAATATATTAAAATGAGTCTTTTAGAAGCAGAATGGGAAAATTATTTGCACCAAATTTCACTGTCAAAAGTATGTTAGTTAAAATATTTAGAAAACTGATTCACACAGATGCCTCTGTCTGTTTAACTGTCTATCTATCTACTATCTATCTATCTATCTATCTATCTATCTATCTATCTATCTATCTATCTNCTATCTATCTTCTATCTATCTATCTATCTATCTATCTATCTATCTATCTATCTATCTGTCACACAGAGCAACTTTCTAATAGGTAAGTGAATAAGGAACATGATCAATTTTTTAAAATAATTGGAAAATTTTAATGACCACTTAAAACCATGTTCCAAATGGCTACTATTGAGAAAAAATGAATTTTAAAGATCTCTGGAAGATTTTACCTCACACTATTCAAATTGGGAAAGATTATAAACAATTGTTAACAATTAATTTTGAGAGGCTGTGGAAGAATGGGCATATTGGTGCAATGTTGCTGGAGTTGTAAAGTCACAAAATAATCCTGAATATCAGACAGAAATTATTCCAAAAAATGTGACGAAACTGTCTATATCACCCAATAAAGTGACCTGAAGACAGATCACATATATATCTCAAGAAAATCAAAGACAGAAAAAAGGCCAAATATACATCATCAATGGAATAGCAAACAACACTTAAAAACTGCTGAACTTTTCTTTCTTGCATCAATTACATTTCCCCCTTTATTACTCCCTCATGCATTCTAATAAAGAAAAAAAGTAAGACAAAGGTTCAGTCAGAATACTAACATATCTAATGTTATATGCAGTTTCTATATCCATAATATCTCTCTGGGAAAGAAAATTTTCCTTTCTATAGCTCATCATTTAAATCCTAAATCTCTCCCATTACCATTACCATTGTTATATTATTTTTGGTTTGTTTTTTTGTGCCATGTAGGATCTCCAAGGAGAAGCTCCCTATCATTTACTTCATCTGAAGATAGATGTGGAAAAAAACAGGTTTCTAGCTTCAGTAGAAGAATGCAAATCTGAGCTTGGTCGAGAGAACAAGTTGGTGCTACAGGAAGGCAGTGAAAAGATCATTCAAGAGCATAAGGTATGTCTTATGCACCACCAAGTGGACACTAGTAGAATTTTATAGAGTTCATTCAGAGTTAACAAACTTTGTTATTTGAATATAAATTATTGTATTGTGTTATTAGAAATGACAAATATCGGAAATATAAAGAAAATAAGATAAATATGTGAAGAGAAGAAAAGAGAATAAGAATGATACATACTATGCTTACATTAAAAAATAGCAACCACAAAATCAAGAGAAAAAAGTATCCAAATAAAACAAACCTAAAGGAAACATAAAAGCAGAGAATATTTACATTAGCACACATATATAATTGATATATTTTTAAACAAATTTTAAACAATTTGGAGCTTGTGATTTTGCACATACTTGTTTAGTTCAATGTTATTTTTCATTGGTGGTTGTTAATATACAGTTTTAAAAAAGATAATAGTTTAGCTTTGTTGTTATTAAAAATGAGGAAATTTCCCCAAGTGAGAATCTTTTTGGTTTTGGTACATAAATAGACACTTTTTGTGTCTTCCCACAATGCTTATAGTGTCAGTTATTTCTCATTAGATTTTCTTCAGTGACAAAGGACCCCATCATCTTTGTGAGAAAAGGTTACAGCTGATTGAAGAGCTCAGTCTGAAACTTCCAGTTCGTGACCCAGTGAGGAATACTCCAGAGCACTGCCAAGCCACTCTCAGAGATCTTAAAGCTATGATCGATAGCACGTATAAGAAACTAATGGAAAACCCAGATAAATGGAAGGATTACAAGACAAGGTAGGTATTCTTGGGAATTGGATAGAAGTTTTGAAAGAATAGTTCTAGCATATTGGCTATCTTAATTTTGCTCTCCATTGAGCAATAATTTATTTAAAAAAACTATTTATCTATTGCCTGTAATTATGTCTCATGTGGGTAATTAGAATTTTGTACCCAGCAGGACTCCATTTCCCAGAATCCCACTTTCGTCCTCACAGTTGTGTCCTTATGTTTTGGAAATAAAGTTTCTGTAACTCTGCCCTCTCACACTTCTCCCACTAACACGGTGGACTAATTGCTTTAGCCATTGCACATCTAGAAAAACCATCTTGGAAGGTGTACAAAGATTGTGACCTACTTCAGAAAAAAAGGGGGCCCACCCTGAACAAAATCACAGGTTCTTGAAGTACAGAAAAAAAATCTCTTCATAGCACATGGCACTAATATATCTTTGTGTCAGGAACTTGCCCACCAGAAGTAGTCAATAATAATATATGTGTGTATTTTACATAATACAGTGTTTTGAGACTTCTTTTATATATGCACATATATAGAGCCTAGATATGCATAAAATATGTCCATGTTCTTAAATATATAAAAATTAAAATGAATATAAATATGTACTTAAAGGCATTTTGAGGCTTCTTTCATATATATAATTAATATACATTATATATTTTTATCTTTAATTTATATTTATATTTATTTATTTATCTTAAATATTTATATTCATTAGCATAAATTCTGCTAAAATTATTTATTTAATCGATAATTTTATTAAATATTATTTGTGTTAATTATATTTAATAAATATTGAATTAAATTAAATATCATTTTAAATAATATATTAAATAAAAATTAATAAAATTGAAAATTAAGTTGAAAAATATAAAAGAAGCCTCAAAATGCCTTTAAGTACATAGATTTGGTACCTGACATTCATTATTTGGGGATTCTTTAACTTCCTACAAGATTTGAGGCAGGCAGGCAGCACAGGCTCACTAGCCTTCTAGGGCAGGTTGAAAGATCATTTCTCTTTTGGAATAAAATGTCAACCAGTGTTGTGAAGATTGCATAAGACCAACTTGTCTGAACCAATTCCAGCTGAATCTCTTTTACCTCAGCTAAATGCAGACCCTAAAACCAACCCATGCCTGAGTGAGACACCAACACTGACACAACCTATTTAACCACTTTTAACACCAGATCGTTAGCATTGCACCTCAAAAGCAAGGGCAACTTTGTTAAAAGGAGACTTTTCCTCAAAGGAGATTTTCGATGCTGTTACTAAATTTGGGGGAATTTTTAAAAAAGTAATATTTAAATGATTAAGTACTTTGGTACGATTGTGACTTTTTTTTATCATAAGATGGTGATTGTTTTGTTTTAGATTTTCTGAATTCTCATCATGGATATCTGCAAAAGAGAGAGAGTTACTTGTGATGAAGCAGGAAGCCAAAGACACTGCCACATATGGAAAGTTCAAACTTGCTGCAGAGGTTAGATCCTGGCCAGTTTTTGCATATTTTTTTTAAAAAATCATTTTTCTTTTCTTTTTGCTTTACTAGACAGTTTAGTAATGATCTTTTTATTTTTTAAATGCTAATACTGACACTATAATACTATGTATAAAATAGAACACCTAGAACACTTCCTTTGGAGTTACTTGCATTAGATATATCATTTGGATGGTTTTCTTAGTTTCCCTACCAAAAAACTTAGGAATGTTTTGTGTGTCGTACAGTGCTACCAGGTGAAATTGACTTATCATAATTTTAGGATTTGATTTTTCCCAGGGATGGTTTTCAGTATTTTAAGAAGAAACTGAGTAAGAGAAGTTTTTAGTGCTTGACACATAGACCAAATTACCACTGATCTTTTTTGAAGTGAGATCACAGAAAACTCATCTGGGAACCTTGTGCTCATATATTTTGTTCCATTTTCTATGTGTTGCTATACCCTATACTCTTCTTCTCTCCACTTAGTTATTTCCTGGGGTAGAGAGGAGCTATGATTTCCACAGGGTAACACCCACAGTATTTGTTAGATGTGGGAATTGAGCTCTAAATTCTGAAGTCAATATTCTTATTATATTTCACTAAACTAATAAAAAGTGAAATTGCTAAATCTAACCAATCCCTGTATAAAAGATTATAGTCTGTTTTGTGTGCACAAAGCTAATTGTATATACTGGGTAAGATTTCAGCTAACATTTCTCTATAGCATTTGGAGATTTTTGTTAGAAATATGGACACAAATGAAAATAACCATGGAATGCTTGAGTGGATTTTCTGATACTTCTAATAGTGTTGACAATTTATTTCAAAACATTTTTATTAATGTGCCCAGCATGTGTCTAGTAATAAGTGAACACAAATTCTGCTCTCAGGGAGACCATTAACAGGAAAGGTAAATATGTGAATATAGCAAAAGGGAAAGTGAGAAGTTCAAAGATATAGTGAGATAGAATGGAGGTTAAAATTTTTCAAGCACTTGCAAAAGATTAGATGTGTAGTTTAAGAGAGAGTTCAGAGTGAAAAATGATTGAAATTCTAAGTATTGGTAACTATGACAATGATCAGACTTACAGCAGAAAGAGATATATTATGGAAAGGGGCAAATTTTTGTGAGGAGGAAGACAATGAATGGTTTTAGATGTGCATTTACAGCCAAAAATTACTTTAAAAGTCATCTAGTTCAACTACATCTTTTTACAAATGAGGAAACTGAGGCTTAAGGAAGTTAAACTGAATCTGTGGTAACAACAGGGCATCTAAGTGTAGCCCTCCAGAATATCATTGGGAATATAGAATCTATTCTCTGGGGAGAGATTGTGGATTAAAATATATAAGGTGTCCTAAAAATCTCAAACCACACCAAACATTTGGGGACACACTTTATATTTGGCCATTATCTTTATAGGGATGATAATTGAAGCCATGAGGTTAGATGAGCTTACCAAAGGAGAGACTATTGGGAAAAGAGGGCAAAAAAAGAACATTAGAACACAGGCGTGTTTAAGAAACACAGAAAAATGAGGACTAATGAAAGCAACTGGAATGGCCAGAGAGATAGAAGGAAGAGAACCAACTGAGGCGTCAAGAAAGATCATAATAATATCAACAGCCCCTTAAAATTTGTCACACTTAACCATGATTCACAAGTATATTTTGATGAATTTTATGTGCAGGAAATTAGAGATGAAATAAACAAACAAGGAGAGAATCTTGGATGGCTGAAGGCTAGGCTGAAAACACTAACAGAAGTTTCTGCTGAGGAAGAAATCCAGAAGCAGGATGATGAGCTCTCAAAACTCTCAAGTGACTTCAAGAGCCTCATAGCTTTGCTGTCAGAGGTAAAATTATATATTTAGCTAATGTGTTGCTCTTTTTGAAGGCTATGCTAATTTCCTTATCTGAGATTTAATTTATTTTAACCAAAGTTGGTGTAGAAAATAACACCACGAAATATTTGTTATTAATAGAGATTGCCAATTTATACAGTTAAACATTGTACCCCATTACAGCATTGATGATTTAATTTTTAAATTTAACAAGTATTCATTTTCTCCTCCTCCCATGTGTCCTCCTACAGGAAAAATAACATAAAAATAAAATCCTTTGTAGTAATTAGCCTAGAGAATTTTGAAGTTTTAACTAAGCTTCTAGGCTAAAATTAGTGTAGAAATTCAGATTTCTACTTCAGCAATGACAACCAAATACAAAAATATTTGGTGCTAATTTATCTGGCCTTTCTCTAAGATTACCTAATTATAAAGTGTCTTCTTTTTCCCCCCAAAATTTTGGTAATCTATGAAATACTCATTTTGTTGATTTATCTAAAGGGAAAGAGTAAAAACTTTATAACATTTTATAAAGATTCTTAAAAAGACTGATTATGATCCAGTAGAACATGTCAAATGATGATTTTTTCTTGAATGCTATATATTAAATACATTTTTGCTTAAAAGTGTAGAGATTTATGAACATGCCATATACCACAAGAACAAAATAAAATCACATCCATTTGATTTTTATTTCTTTAATTATTAATATACTTGAAGTATTTAAACATAAATTAGTTCTATCCAATATTATCTGACTCATGGATTTCTTTTAAGGTTGAAAAGATGCTAAGTACTCTTGGAGACCATGTCCAGTATAAGGAAATTGCAAAAAGTTCCCTTGAACAGTTAATTAACACTTCTAAAGAAGTTCAGGATGAAGCAGAAAAGATCTTAGATACTGAAAACTTCTTTGAAGCCCAGCAGTTACTTCTTCATCATCAGGTAGGATGCATCTTTTACTTTATTGCACCTCTTAGTGGTAGCCAGCTGGCACCATAGATAGCATTCTGCGCCTGAAGTCAAAAAGTCTCGAATTTAAAACAACCTTCAGACATTTCCCAGCTCTGTGTCCCAGGGTGATTCACCTGTTTGCCTCAGTTTCCCCTTCTGTAAAAATAAATGGTGATGATAATAATTGTACCTACCTCCCAGGGTTTTTAATGAGTACCAAATGAGAGAATAATAATTAAGTGCTTTGCACAGTGCCTGGAGTAAGAATTGACACTATAATAATAATTATTATTATTAATGCATTTTCATATTGTTTTACATTATTAAATATTGATTAATTATTTTTCTATTAGTGAATTAATCTCAGAGTAATACATGGAAAAAGTATAAAACACCTATCCACTGGCCACATACAACCCATAACACTCCTCAGAGGGATCAAATCAGAGCAAAGTGTAATTGAAAAATATTTTTAAAGTAAAATAAAACAATGATAATACATTATAATATTATATTTTAAAACTAAATCAGCATATGGCCTTCAAGAATCCTTATGTATGGCTTAGTGGCCCCTGTTTCAATTTGAGTTTGACATCACTACTATAGAATGTACACCTGTTTAGAAATCCTGGTCTGTATGATCAAAAGATTTAGTAACGTTCTGATAAATTGAAATGTTTCAGTTGATTTTGAGAAATATCTACACACAGAGGAATCTTATCCCTGCAAGAAGCTGAAGGAAAGTAATATGATGAAATATGATATTAACTTTGAAAAAATGGGAGAATTCATTGGTTGCTTCATAATGGAAATGACAAATGTGAGGTTACTTTCCTCCAAGTTAATAATGTTTAATTAATTATGTGGAGAAAAAAACCTTTCTGTTCATGTCTGTCCCATTGCATTTCAAATCTCTTTCAAATTCTTCTTCCTTGAACACATATTACACACAGTTGTACTATTTGCTATAGCTGGACCACCCTTTTCCATATGTGCCTTCAAGGCTTCACTTCTTCCATCAAATTTTCCCCCAACTTTCCAAGTACAGAATAATTATAGTATTTGTTTCCTTTTTATATATTAATCATTTTTATTTCATGTTATGTTTATCTTTTATAATCTTTTTTTCTATAGCATTTTCTATAGCAAACTCTTTTGAAACACAGTTATTTTAGCATTTCAATCCTTTTCTTTTACATCTCCATATTCATAGAGCACAATACCTTGCCCACATTAGATATTTAATAAATATTTGTGGAATATATAAATGGCCTTAATGACCCCAAATGACAAGAATTTTAGGATATACTCTTGTTCTAAGTTAGTCTTCTAAATGTAATCTCAGAAATAAGAACAAAGTAAATAAAATTACTCTTAATTTATTTGTGGTAAACTGCTCTCCAGTTAAGTACCTAGATATTCTGATTATGAATTTAAGAAAAAAGTAGAGGGCTAAAAAAAGCCCAAGGTAATTTTTTTGAGATATAAATTTTATTTAAAACAAAGTTTATAAAATTACATTACTATATTGTGTTCTTATATGAAACGAACATGTTCCCATCCTCTCTTCCAGTCCTTTATACTTAGGATTCAAAAGAAAACAATATACCAAAACTAAAAAACATATCCCTCCAAAATGACACTATTTGCATTATTCCCTACAAGTAGTACCCCACCTTTATAAAGAAAGTGGGAGGAACTGCCTTATATCTCTTTATGGAGGGACTAAACTTAGTGATTATACTTTCCTAGCACTTAATTTTTGGGGGGAGATATTATTTTTCTATTTACATTGTTCCAGTCATTTTGTATATCCCTGCATGCTTCTTTTTACATTGGTTCCTATGTCTTCCCATGACAAAAATTTTTAAGTATTAAAATAAGTTGTTATTTTTTATAGATTTCACCATTTTAATACTAATATTTTGGTGGATGTTTTAAAAGCTAATGTGTGTGAAAGTAATGCTTTAGTTGCATACTTTCCCCATTCATTTTATATTGTTTGCATGTTGGTGAGTAGATTTAATTTTATGTTAGTTTATATAAATGATATTTTGATATTTTGTAGTGTTTTTTGATATTTTTATTTCTATTTTTACCTTTCCAGAAAATCCCTGTTGATTTTTCACAGACTCTACAGATTAATTACAATCCCCAATATGTCTTTCAATGTTGTTTTTTTCCATTAGCATTTTTTTCCTTTACAAAAGAACTACTTTATCCTTTGGATTTGGGCCTCTGTTATTTAAGCAGTAAACAAATCTTTCTGATACTCTCTCTCTCTCTCTCATACACACACACACTTTATTTTTACAAAATAAATAATTTTATCCAATCTTTTCTATGTGTAAAACACAAAAAGGGATTTTTGATACATTTTTAAGTGATGTACCTTGAGTTATCAAATAAAAATATTTATAAAAATGAATATCTTTGACTAATGTAGATTCTCAATTGCTATTAATATTCTTTCATTTAAAAGTAGAGTTCTTGCTCACACTACTTTTTTTTGTACTTACTTTTCTGTATCTCCTGTTCAAGTGTAGGTGTATACTTCCCTTCCTAGCTGTAGGAGAGATTAACATGTATATCCATCTGTTTAACAAATCCTTTCAGCAAAAGACCAAGAGGATCCATGCAAAGAAGAAAGATGTAGAGGAGCAGATTGCCAGGGCTAAGCAGGGTGAAGGTGGGCTACCAAGCAGAGTCCAAGAGGAACTAAAGAAGCTGGAGAATACCTTGGAGAATATGGAGCAGAATAGGGAGAAGCAGGAGCGCCGTCTTCAGGTGAGACTTAAGAAAGCAATGTCCTCTTCAAAAGTTCAAAAGATGATGAGGTCTTACACTATGTAACTCTTTTCCACTTGGAGGAGTTCAGACCAGTTTTTTTCTGTTGGGGTACATATAGTTTTTTTGTTGTTTTTTTGTTTGTTTGGTTTGGGGTTTTTTTTGGAGGATATATGTTAATTTTTATAACTAGGTTGTGTATTCCCACAGCCCCTTCTCATTTTCTCTTATTTTTGTTTTGACTCTCCATTATTCTTTGCCCCTCTGTTCTGTTAATAGAATGGTAGCATTTTCTATCCTTATGGAAGGAAAATGCTTTATAGATTTTAGTCTAGTTCTTTTTTTCCATAGGAGACACAGAGAGATTAATCTCTATCAGAAACTGGATCATAAACTTTCATGTCAATTCCATTAAATTTCAAGTTGTATAAAAGTAACTGCAATTTAAATATTTGTACAACTTTCCAAGTTAGGGTCCATGTGAAAAATGATCCCTTAGTATTTTTCATTAATTTATAACCTTTAATATTATTGAACTTTTTTTCCCCCTTTAGGTGACAATAAGAAAGTGGGAGCGCTTTGAAACAAACAAAGAAACAGTGGTCAGATACCTTTTTCAAACAGGTTCCAGCCATGAACGTTTCTTGAGTTTTAGCAGCTTAGAGAGCCTGTCCTCAGAACTGGATCAGACAAAGGTATAAGTGATATGATCTGGTCTTTTGTTAAATGTTTAGCCTAGAATAGTCCCTTGTCTCCCCTGCCTCCCTAACCCTTTTTAGAAAAAAATGGATCACACTTTTCAAGAGAGAACAGTGAATTATTCTTAGTGTCATATATGGGTATCAAGAGGCTGGTATAATGGTGTTGTAAGATATTAAGTACTAAGGTAATAAGGTATTAACATGATATTATTAGGTATTAAGATGGGGTATAGGGAATAAATAGCTCAGTGGATGGAGAGCCAGTCCTAGAGTTGATGTCCTGGGTTCAAATATGGCCCCAGGCACTTCCTAGCTATGTGACCCTGGGCAAGTCACTTAACCCCCATTGCCTAGCCCTTACTGCTCTTCTGCCTTAGAACTGATGCACAGTATTGATTCTAAAATTTAAGGTAAGAATTTTTTTTAAAGAGAGGGTACATAGAGATCTTTGGTTTATATTTTGTGGGGTTTAGAGAGAAGGCACTAAACTCAAATCAATACATCGCACTCATATTTAAATGATTATAGAATGGTAGAATCTAAGATGTTTAAGAAACTTCAGAAGCCATCTATCCCAACCCAACCCATGGTTGAGAATCTCCTTCTATTAAATAACTGACATGCAATTGTCCAGCCTCTTTTGGAAGACCTTCAGTGAGACAGTATGTTCCACATTCTGAGCCATCCTATCATTATTTTGGATGCCACTAGATATTATGAAGGTTTTCCTTAAATCAAACCTAACTCTTCCTCCTTATAACTTCAACACATTCTATCTTTTGGGGTCCAGCAGAAAAAGTCTCTTTGCCAGGACAATCCTTCAAAATCGTCTCTAGGCTAAACATACTTAGTTGCTGTAAAAGATCTATGAATGGAAAGAATTTGAAGACTTTCTTTATCCTAGTCAAAAATTAACTGATTTCTATGTTATCAGTGTCCTTCCTAAAATCAATTAGGGTAACACTTGAAAAATGCTTGATATAGTGCCTGATCTGCTTAATAAATGGTTTCTCTCCCCACTTCCCCCAAAATATGACACTCAGAATGGAAAATAATAATAATATGTGTCGCCTTTCCTGGGCAAAATATAATAGGATTAGCCAATAGCCTTTGGCCTACCAAGCAGTTTTGTGCCTTTGTAAGAACAAAAACTATTCTCCTTTCTCTCTAGATATTTCATTTGCTTATTTGGTTACCTTTAGTAAATTTCTCTCTCTCTCTTTCCACCATAAAAAAGTTTATATTAGCATTTTCTATAAAACTCTTGGAGATTTTTTTCAGTTACAGTCCTATTCTCACTTATGGTTGCATCAGTTTGTAATTTCTTTGTATTGTGTTACACTATCCTTTATATCATACCACATTGAATCATACCATACTATACTTTGCCATACTGTGCCATATCATATAATATATAATGTATACCTGCATCTGTGCCTGCATTTTTTAAGAATTCACTTTTCCTTTCTATATTTTGAATGCTTAATTCTTATTTTGCCAACTGTAATTAACTATTAATTGGGGGGGAAAAATAGTGGAAAATACTATTTTGTATAAAAAAAAGAATAGTACCAAAGGCTGGTAGACTATTAGGAAGTCTGGGATCCATATATGAGTACTTTCTTTAGGAAAGAATCAAAAGATGCTGGATGTGATGCTTAGTGAAAATATCATTAAAATAAAACTGACTATATCATAATGGATCTAAAGTTATTGATTACAGAAATTGTCAATTTTTTAAAAATTAGATCATTAACTGTTAGAACAAATACCTGACTAAACAATCATATTAGAAAAACTAATAATGCATTCCAAGAATTAGGATGTACTGCTCAAGTCTGCAGGAAGAATACCTTGACCTGTATTTAAAAAAAAGTTGACTTAAAAACAACAGCAAAAAAATAAAGACAAAAATCCTCAAAGGTTTTTTCTTTAGGAAGCTAAAATCAGATATTATTTACGGAGTGCTTTCCAAACATTAAAGTTTGGAATTTATATTAAATGTGATAACATTTGGAATATGAAGAACGAGAAGAATTAAAGACATTGAATCTACCAATAGTTATTTGAGAAACTGAAAATTTATTTGAGAAATTTAAACAGTGCTGAAATGCCATTTCTATTTGAAAGTCAAGTCCAAAAATCACCTCCCTCAGTAAATATTCTTTTGAAAGTGACATGAGAGCTAAATGCAACTCACTTTAGGCACAAATTTATTTGAAAAAACATTATGAGGAGGAGCACAGCAGAAAAGACCAGAGAGAAAAATCCTGAATAAAGATTAGTTTAAGACCTAGGTAAGCCAAGTCATCCTAAGAACGTGTATCAATGAAATTAGAAAGATAAACAAATAGACTTAAAATGAAACAGATCTACTTTCATGTCTTTGGTGATCATAAAACCATGGTATTTGAATCCCATCACCTCCATTTTATATGAACTATGTGTGAAAATACTATAGTATCTGATATTCATAAATCAGGGGAAATGGTTGGATCAGACCAAATGAATATGGCAGAAATCTGTGTTGAAGTCAAGACCAATTGCAAAGCATTCAGGAATTAATTTTGAAGATAATCAAAGGATAGGAAGATTAAAATAGAATTAAAAAGATCCTAGATAGAATTTTTATAGAACAGAAGTGATGGAGAAAAACACCACCAACTTCAGAATCATAAACTTGTTTTGCTCATCTATAAAATCCACTAATTTGTTAAGATCATTCTTGCTAGAACATGAAAAGACTATATTTGCAGGTTTTTACAGATGTTCCCTGCATTAGATCATTTCATCATGGTATCGAAGTGAGGGGTATAGAAATGACTTGTATCTATTTTCATTACAAAGTTAATAACTATGAAGAAAATAATCAACATATAAGAATGATTGAAATGTTATAATAAAAACACAAGCACATTCTGTTGTATTTTAACAAAAAAAATAGAAGCTGACATATTAACAAATTATAAACTAATTCAAGAGTGTTTCTTCTATGTTTTCTCTTGACTTAAAATTTCTTTTCCATTGTTTGAAAGTGTACAAACACATACACACAGAATTTGGTTTTGCTGGCCTTTATTTTTTCATCACTTCTCACAAATACTTTCTTATTTCTTTGAATTTATATTTACCATCATATAGAACCATAATTTTCTATTATATTTATATACCATCATTTATTGAGAAATGTTTAAATTATTATGAAACATTTTAAATTCTAAAGTTTAATAGAAAAGAACTCTGCATAATAATTTCTTGTCATTTCCTTGACTTATTTGGCCTTTAGTATCTCTCATTTCTAATTTTTAAATTTAGTGATTTTGATTTCCTCTTTTCTTTTTTCTTATTTGATTTGTTAGGTATTTATCCATTTTGTTGGTATTTATACAAATTAGCTCTTGGATAGATTTATTATTTAATTTTAAAAATTTTTGTTGTATTAATACCTGTTCAGAATTTGTCATAGATCTTTTTTTTATTAGTAACAATATTCCTTTTTCTTGACTTTAAAACAATCTCAATTGAGTTTGCTTTCTTTTTCATAACACTAAAATCATTTAGTGCTCTAAATTTTCCTCAGTATTGCCTGCAGTTAATGCCATGGATTTTGCTATTTGTTATATATATATATATGGTTACTGTCTTTGAATTCAGCTTAATTTTTTATCATTTCCGCTTTTACTGATGGCTTGTTTAATAAATAATTATATGTCAACTTGTATCCAAAACTTTTGCTTATTGTTTCATTACTTATTGTTAATGATTTTTCTGATTTCACTGTATTATATATCATATCTTATCAAGATATATGTAGAATTTTGTTTATTGACCTATAACTTCTTCATGACCTAGCAATACATTGAGGTACTTCAATATGTCTAATTAATCTACTTTGAATAATATTTTATCATTCTCTGTAATTTCTAATCTTTTTGTTGGATTTGTTATATTCTAATTAGTGTTAAATATCATAATATGCCTTCTGTTTTCTGGTTTGAATTTGACTTTGTCAAATATCATTAATGCCATGTTTGGTTTTATGATTTGGTAAACTTGAGAGTAGCCTTTCAACTTCATTCTATTTAAATGTTTTTGAATTCAGTGTACTTCCTATATTATTAGGTTATGTTTTTCAATGAGTTCTCTGCCTTTCTTTTCAATAATTGATTCTATTTATATTTATGATATCAATTGTTAAGTTTAAATAATTTCTTAATATTTTTATTCAAATTTTAGTGGGTCATGCAAATTTTTATTCTTATGATTTCTGATATAAATTAAAACTTGAGAAATATTCTAAAAAAATCTCTAAGTCTTATGCAATTACTATCTAGATTTTTTTACTTGAATTTTCTTTATACCAAAACAAGAGCTTAATTTGAGAATTTCTTCTTTCTCCTCTTATCTTCCCATTAGTTTGTCTTAAAAACCTTCATATAAGATTGTGTGATTGAATCAATATGATATTTGGAGGATTTTCACATTCTTTTAGAAACTGATTTGTCTTGATTGGACATTGTATGTCTCTTCTGACTTTTCAAAGACTAAATTTTCATGAATTCATATCTGTTGACTTTACACAGTGTATTTATTTTTGCTTTTTTGTTCTTGATTCATGATCAGTGCTTCTTAAATTTGTATGTGCCACCATCAGATTTATTTGATCTTTTTTTTTACTCCCCTGAGAAGTCCACTGTGATCCTGATTATAGTTCCTTGTTATGTTATGTTTTTTTCTTTTTTTAAATAGTGAGATTTCTTTCCTCCAATGGAGTTTGCCTATAATATTGTTTAATCTTGGGGTTTCCCTTGTTGATGTCTGATGGAGTTTTCTTGCCTTTATGTTTTCACTTTTTGTTAATTCAAAAAAATTTCCTAAATTTTTTAGAATAGTGTGTTCTGATTCTTTTGCTTTTCTAACTCATCTGGGATGCAAATAATTTGAAACTACATCCTTCTCTTCTCTGTGAATCTGTCACTTTAATTTTCATGGCTTCCTTTTTTCCAATAATAAGTAATTTCCTAAGCTTCCCATTCTTCCTACCTGCAGTGAATCTAAATTGTCCATAATGCTGTTTTCTGCTATATTACATATGATGTTATTAACTACTTTTTGATTTTTGAGATTTTTCTATCATGTTCTCCATGCTAGACATTTAAGAAAAATCCTTACATTATTTATTTTTAAAAATTCTTTCAATTCTTTTAATTCTACTACAATAAATTTTGTGATTTATATTTTCTAAAATCTTTTCTTTTTTCCTGCTATTATGATATACTTACCAAATATCAGTTCTTTTAAAATTTGTGAGGATATCTTTCAGTACATAGTGTATCATTAATTTTTTTCCAATTTTAATTTTGATACTTCATCTGAAAGTGGCCCCACAGTATCTTTTTATCTTATTTTAGACATTCCTTTTTCAGGTGATTTTTATTTTCTTTTGAGTGTGTTTTTTAGCCATTTTTCTTTTCTTTTTCTTGGCTTGTTTTTGAAGACCTGGTCTCTTATTCAAACTTCTAATTTGTCTTCCTCAATAGGAAATTGTGCCTATTGTCCATTGATTTAAACATAGTATTTGAATCTCTAGGGAAATGGTGGCAAACCTATGGCACATGTGCCAAAAAGGGCACACAGAGCTCTCTCTGTGGGTACACTTGCAGTTTCCTGTCAGAGATTGTTACTAGAAAGTCAGAGAGACTTGGGACAGAGCTGTTCCCCTCCTCCTCTCCATATACCTAAGGACTTGCTTCATTTTACCCATCCCTCTGCCCAGCAGCCCAATGGGTACACTTCCTCCCTCATCTCTCTAGGGGAAAATATATGTGTTGGGGTTCACATGCTGCATGAGGGTGAGGCACAGATGGCAGTCTGTTGAGTCTTTTGCTAAGGTGATTCCTGTGGTGGGGTTGGAGAGGAGCTAAGTTGAAGGGGAGCATAGCTCACAGCATGGCACATAGCTAGAGGGGAGCAGAGTGCTTGGGCCATTCTTCCCCTCTTCACATGCCTCTCATCATTCACCCCTCTACCCAGAAGTCCAATGGGAGCACTTCCTCCCTCCCTGACTGCGGTAAGGCGGGGTGGGACATGGGAGTTGGAGAGTGGTACTCCGTCTCTGAGTGGGGAGGGTGGCACTCCATCTCTACAAGGTTCACCATCACCACTCTAGAATCTCTGTAGTCTTCAAGGTTCTTTTCAAAGTAAAAAAAAGGAGATGACCTTTAATCCCTGCAATAAAATCATGTAATACTCAGTGACAGATGCAACTTTAAGGACAACTTTATTAGAAGAGCTTTTGAATATTTCTGTAAAATCTATGAGGGGCAAATTGGGAAACTCATTCAATCCAGGATTTTACCAGAGTTGATTTCATTAAATTCTGCAAGCATTTATTTAGTACCTCCTGTGTGCAAAGCATAGCACTTTGTGCCAAGGATATAAAAACAAAATGAAAAACATTCATAGAAGATGTCCTTTTGCTGAGCCCAAATAAAATGATTCCCTATTGAAATTGGTGGTCTACAACTCACATAATTTTTATATGATACTTGACTTCATACCAATTGTTTCTAGTCTGAAACACTATAGAACTTCCTGAGTAATTCTGTAGCTTTATCTAATCATATACATTGTTAAAAAACAAAAAAACACCTATTACCTACTCAATCATTATGTACATTTTGGACAAGAGCTTCAGAAGGACAGTGAGCAAAGCCCATAGCTGAAGAAAAGATTGGGCTACAATTCTTTTGGGAAATTACAATTTCCATAATTCTGTATACTTTTTCACTTCTATAGAAACTCATTATTTTTAATACCAGTATTTTTCCAGTGTTAACCTATTTCTGTAAATCATGGAACAACAGAATTCTGAAGAAATTAAAATTAGAAATATCACAAAGGCCAATGGAGAGATTTTTGGTTGGTAGAAATAGGTTTGCTAAACATTATTACTAATGGTTTGTACATTAAGTTGACTAAAAGATGTTATAAAAAACATAAATGACTAGAAAATAACTCCCAGAGAAATAACAGAGGGATAGTCAGACCGGTACATTTATACTCCTCCCTCTTTCTCCCACTCACAGTAGTAAAAGAAAAGAGAAAACCCTAGAGTGTTTTGGGTTGACTGTTTGTGGAAGATTTATGCGAAAAACCCATGAATAATAATTGAATAAGATGAAAAAGCGGAGAATGGTTGTAATTGGTAACAGTGGAAGTAATACAAACAGATGAAAACATAAATCTGAATATTAAATTAAAATAAGAATTCCCACTTATCTACTACTTTACAGTCACAAAGCATTTTACATACCCAGAATACAAATCTTGAGGTCTAACTGATATTATCATCCCCACTTTACAAATTTCACATTTATCTGGAGACTTTAGGATAGAGCACTGTTCCTAGAGTCAGGAAAATCTGAGTTTAGATCTGACCTTAAATAATTAATACCTATGTGATTCTGGGAATAATAATATCTCCTACCTCCAGGGTTGTTGTAAGAATTGAATGAGATAACATTTGTCAAGTATGTCTGGCATATAGTAGGTGTTTTGTAAAAGGTTATTCCTTTCCTCCCTCCTCATCCACTACTATACAATTACAAAAAGCTTTATATACATTATCTCAAAACATAGCATAGCACAACCACTTTGGGAAGTAGTAAGCAGGCATTATTGTCCATATTTTACAAATGAAGATCAATTAGTTATCAATAATCAATAAACATTTATCATCTATCTACTACATGCCAGGCACTGTGATCAATGCTGGGGATAGAAAAAGAGGCAAAAAATAGCCCATGACCTCAAGAAGCTTTTAATCTAATTGTTGAGAAAACATGCAAATATAAGATGAGAAAAAAATAACCAATGTCACATACCTAGTAATCAACAAACAAGGAGATTCAAATCCAAATCCTCTGACTTTTTCAATCATCATATGTGACCACATTCCAAATAGCTCTAGAATATACATAATTTCCTCTTTTTCTTTGATTACATATTTTGCACTTAACTATGTTGTCTTCCTTTTGCCATATTCACTTTTTTCTCATTCCAAAAATCAGGGATATATGAGTTTGAAAATATATAAAATCACAGAATTTTTTAACATCCTCTAAATTTATCACAAATCATTCATAAATTGCATTGCAGTTTCCCATTCTTCAATTCCTTTTCTCATAAAAAGAAAGTCAAATATTAGCTAAGAAAAGCAATCTGAGTAAAAATGGAGCTAGTGCTTTAAACTTTGGATATGTTCTATAAATATTTAACTATATCAACATATATGTACAATAACAGTTGTCACCAATGCCTACTAAGTTTTTTGAGTGCATTGGTGTGTATGGAATATATTACATATTATAGGCTCTACATGTAGATTAAATAATTGTGCATAGTATTCTTGACACCTTAGCCCAATAGATCTGCAATGGTTGCCACATATTAATTTTTTATGACAAATTATTTTTTAAAATGTGGCTATATGTTAAACAAATTTCATCTTTGCAATTTTGTTATTAAAATTCTTTATTCATAGACTGCCATCTTTTAGGCAAAATCTAATTTCCTTCACACAATAAGCCTTCTATCTTATTGCTGATTACAAGTCCCAAAGTATAACTATTCTATAATTGATCTTTTTCTCCTTTTTCTGATTTGTTCACGATCTTATGGATCTTTCATGTCAACTTACAAACATTTGATTGGTTATGATAACTCTGTCTCTTTTCCTGAAATAAGAGACAGTTCTAAGAATATGTTCTAGGTGAATGCTTTGTTTTTCTTTTAGTTAATTATCTATTCCCTTAGGAATCTTTAGCCTCATTGTGTTTTGTTTATCTTGAATCCTGAAAAAATAAAAATTTTAATACCCAAGATACATGTTCTGCCTTGATGTAGCTTTTACATAATAGCAGTACACATATATACAACACTGAATGTTAAGGTAAAAGAGTTGAATCACCTATTTAGAAAAGCAAGCACAAAATAATCAATCAAATTAAGAATAGATTTGACTATTATTTGACCCAAATGGAATTCTCGTTAGTAGCAAGCAGGGGTGAAAGATTATGGGACAGACTTAATTATCTTGTTGATTGTTTTATTACAAAATCAAAAGGAAGCTATTTTGAGTCTTATTCTAGTTTTTTAATAAATCTGTTTGTTAAGAATACCTCTAAATAGTTAGTTGCTGCTAAATAGAGCACTGGGCCTAGAGAAAGGAAGACTCAAGTTCAAATCTGGCCTCAGACACTTATAAGCTGTACTTAAAGAAATCACTTACAAGCTGTAGAAGCAAGTCACTTAAATTCTGTTTGCCTCAGTTTCCTTCTCTGAAAAATGGGGATCATAATCAAATCTCCCTCCCAGTGTTGTTATTAAGGATCAAAACAATTATAAAAGTACTTACCATGGTACCTGGCACAAAATAAGCACTATAAAAATGTAAGCTATACTTATTATCATTATATCATGAGTCTTCAAAAATTATTTAATAAAATGGTAAATTAATGCATTCTGGCATTTCTTAAACATTTTACTGACATAAATGTTATTCTACAGAATATATATGAAATTAAATAGATTGTGTTCTGCAAGAAATGTCCGTGTTTTCAGAGCTCACTATTCCATTGAAATCCAAGTCAACAAATAATTTGCTTCTGCTGAATAAGATAAAAAATTTACATCGTTCATGACTCTTCCCTTCATAGAACTTATAGTCAAGAGCTCTTCTGAATGAAGGAAGAAGCATGTATTGAGCACACTCTATGTGCCAAGAAATGTGCTGTCTCCTCCCTTTTTTGATTATCTCTCAACATATTGTATATGTATTGTTTGTACATAGTTTCAGTATTGATGGTGATTTGGTCAGGATGATAAGATCTAGGGGTTTTTAGGTCAGACAACATTGTCAGAGAACAGCAACTTGCAGAATATAGAAGCTGGGTAGCTGATAAGATCTGGACCTTAAGAGGTAGTGGCAGGACTGGTGGCCTTCTAACTTATAAAAAGGAATAGTTATTAAATCTAATTTAATCCAGTCAATATGATCAGTCTAGTCAAAGGAGAAGGTTGTTACTGGTGATGTTGGATCATCATCTTTAGATTAACAGATACATATATGTCTACCTATTTATACACACACATTAGAAATATATATGTGATGAAAATAAGTCAAAATAAGATTTATTGGCTCAGAATATTAAATCTCAATCTTTCTAAAGAGAACACTATAGATTAACTGAAAAAAATCCTCAGAATAAATAACTAAAATGAAGTTCATGGAATGTTAACAGTGTAAATGAGAAATTTGCAAGGAAGATTCTCTCTTAGTAATTCCAATACTTTTTTTTTTCAGGCATTTTCTAAACGTACAGAAGCTATTGCAGTCCAGGCTGAGACTCTCATGAAAGAAGCATCAGAAATACAGCTGGGATCGAAGACTAAGCAGATTCTTCAGCAACAGGCCAAATCAGTCAAAGAACAAGTCAAAAAATTGGAAGACACCCTTGAAGAAGAGTATGTGCTTGACAAGTCCTAAACTTTCTTCTCTGAGATAAAGTTTAATATTCCTTGTATTATGTATTTAAAATATTGCTTCAAAGTGTCTGTGTATTACAGCATGTTCTGATATAGTGACTCATTACCAGGAAGTGTCACTAAATTTAGAAGCTAAAATTTCAAAAGCAGCAACAAAAGCGGGATGCGAATTTGCAGCCTAAAATCATTTCTATTCGCAAGAAAAAAAGCCATACCTATTCAATTCTTTTTCAAGGCTTTTCTTTTTTCTTTTTTCTTTTTTGAGGCAAGAAAGTATTAATGGGTTGGTCTTTGATTTGTTCATCTCTGGGATTTAGAGCAATATCTGGGTCTTCAATAAATGGTCTCCACTATGAAGACCTGGAATTCATGGCTCTAAAATGCGCAGACAAAAATATTAGGAGAAGGTTATATACAAGGTTTATCACACATTATGGCAAAGAACTACCAAAATGCCTTCGGTAACATATCATTCACTATTTATAGATAAATTATTATTGCCAAGATGAATTTTAAATATATAAAACGAAGCAGCATGAGCTATTGGATAGAGTTGATTTCAAGACCAAGAAGACTTGGTTACGTGACCCTGTCCCACGTAATTTAACCTCATAAATCTCTAGACAACTATCTAGGACCCTAAAATTGTAGGGAAGGTGCTAATTTGCATTGGTCAAGGCAGTTACCTTAACAGGGAGTTCTCTATACTATCCATTCCAATCTTAAAATAGAATTTAAGTGAAGTCCCATTTAGTGTGAATGACAAATCCCATAAACTGGCAGCATTATTTATATTTACACTCTGCATTTCAATTCAACTGGAACCAATAATTTTGGTTTGGAAAATAGTCTATATAATCATAATCTTGAACAACGCAAGTTTGAATTCTTTCAACCCCTTCATAAGATTCATTTTTTTTGCACTGATGATCTGTCTTAACGTCAATTTTTTGCATATCTCTGAAATTTTAATTTTCTAAAACAAATAATAAATTGAAACTTTTGAGAGATACTACAAATTTTCTATCAAATATTGTAGAGTATTTTATTTTACTTGAACCTGTCCTGGTTTAAATAATGAAAACACAGTATGAAATTTAAAATATTATAATAATTGATTAGAGAGGTATTTACTTTTGTTAAGAACAAATGATATTAATCCATTGCCATTAAAATCATTATAATCCTCTAATTTTCTACTCTTGCATTAAACATAGCTTCCATTAACTCTGGGAGGGATGTGGTTTCAGACATGCTATAATAACTGGAAGCTGCATGACCATTTCACTTGCCCACCATTAATGCCACTTTTTTCATGTCTTCATGTGCCTTTTGGGAAGCAGGGAAGTCCTTTAATCTTCATCTAACTCGACACATGATCTTAATAAAATTCAGTTGATTGTTTAATCTTTTTTTAATAGCTAATAACACACATATACAAAGATGCTTACCAGATTACATGAAGAGTGTTAATGGAATTTAGAATTCAAATGGAAAAAGCCACTTCATATGTCCCAAAAAAGTAAAAGCTAAATTCAGTTGATGGTTTAATCTTTTTTAATAGCTAATAATGCATATGTACAAATATGTTTATAGATTACATGAAAAGTATTAATGTGAATTTAGAATTCAAATGGAAAGTTACTTCATATGTTCCTAAAAAGTAAACCCTAAATTGCCCAGAAAATGGGAGGTGATTCCTTAATAACAGTAACTGCAAAAAAGGGATTTGTGGTCAGAACCCACAACCCATGTAAAAATAGTTGATTTCATAGCATTTCAGGAGTTTTAGGATTCATTGCAAAGAGAAGGAATATTTTCTGCATCGTATGTCCTCATTTAGATTTTAAACTTTCTAATGACTCCCAAAAAAAAACTATTTCATGAACCAAAGCATTAAGATTTTTTGGAACGAGATTTTTTTTATTTTCCTTTAAAACTGAGGGATTCTCTGACAAGTAAACAAATCATTTTTAAATGGAATTAGTATCTGAAATTGCCTTTGAGCTCAAATCTTCCGTACTCCAAAGCCAAAATTCTCTCTAATCTAGTCTAGTGATTTAGCAGTCTTTCTTCCTTCCTATATGAATTCCTTTGATTCAAATTCTTTTAATTCTAGCAACATTATTTTGAATTTATGCTGGGACAGTGCCATTGTTACATAATATATCACAGATGGTAGTCTTAATATCATGCTTCTATTTGTTTTTCACATCCCTATCATGCAAAATCATTTAACGGGGAAGATGAAGTCCTATCACTCCTGTTTATACAGATAAAATGTGCCTCTATTTTAAGTGGCCTAAAAGCAATGTAGCCACAAATGTCTTCACAAATCTTCACTTCATAATTTAAAGAAAACATTAATGGTTATATTTATTAAAATATTGCATTTTGTTCACTTGATCTGGTTAATTTTAGTATTAAAACCATGGAAATGGTGAAAAACAAGTGGGAACATTTTGGCAATAATTTTGAGGCCCTCTCCGTCTGGATTACTGAAAGAGAAAAAGAACTGGATGCCTTGGAAACTTCATCATCTCCCTGGGACATGCAAATCAGCCAAATTAAGGTGATCTGTTCACATGTTACATATACAATCCATACATATGTAGCTTTGAAGAAACTTTTTTTCCCCATTTCCTTTCTTGCTGCTGAGGTCCAGGGCTGATATTTTTGATGAATGATTGTATTTAAATTTTGTATTATATTTGTACAAAAATACCAAGCTGGAGGAATTTGATGGAGACTGCAAAACTTTATAAATTGTCTTATATTAGTGTTTGGCTTATACATATAAAATTCACACTGTATGTGTTGTCATTAAAAAATTTATGGTTGCATAATTCTTTTCCTTGACTTTGAATAACCCTCTTCAGGGCTACTCTTTATTGATTTAGGGAACACATAGCAAAAACATTCATCTTTTAAAACACGTTACATTAAAGGATCATTTCAGATATTTTAATAATATAACAGTAGTTACTTGCAATAACCACAAGGAGGAGATCCAACAATTCTTTTCCCAGTGTCAAACAGAGAATTGTATCATTACACTCTCCTCCTTACTGCTGGACAGAGAGCTTAAATTCAAATGACCTAACACTCCAAATCCTTTCCTGTTCTAAAATTGCACTCTGTTATGTTTGCATAGATGATTGCAAATGAAAATGTCAAAATGGAAAGATAAATGTTAGTTTAAGTGAGAGGTAGCATTCTTATTCCCCCCAAAAGAGGAAATATTGTCATGCAGTTAATACTGTTGAAGGTATCCCCTTCATCTGATCATTTATGCACTTCTAATATTCAGAACTCCTTTTCCCCCAAATTTCCTGTTTCCTTTAGAATGCAAGAGTCCTCTGTCCTTTTTATCAGGGCAAATATGGGCACTGGTAGAAAAGCGCTTGGCATTTTGATATCCTAGAACAAAAACTAGATTTGTGCATAGAGTGTGAGTGAAGTGACTTCCTACCAAGATGGGAGTTGAATCATCATTACTAATAACACATGATATGCAAAGAAGGACTTACACCTTTTTACAATCAGACTATATATGTCTGCTGGGGTTCCTAAGCTAAACTGATCTCTATTCCTTGAGCAGGTTCTTAAGATTTTTAACACTTAAAGTTGTGAAGAGTTTAAAAGAAAGCAGCCTTTTGTTCCATTAAATGACATTTGAAATGTATGGTCAAAGTTTAGAAAACATAGAATTTTTAATTTTCTATCTCTTCTTCCCCCTCTCACCCACTCTATCTTGGGATTTATGCACTGTTTTTACCTTAACAAGTTCTTTTGAAAGTTCACTTTAACATCAGCAACTATTCTATGAGCACTCCTGAATTGTCTGATCATCTGTGATCACAATGAGCACATCACATTGTAGTGAAAAAAATTTTTAATAAATGCATCCTAATTGCTCACTATACTTTAGAAATATACAACTAGACTAACAGTGTACTAGGTCCCTGAATAGTATTTTCCCTTTTAGGGTTTCCTATTATCTTTAGCCCAAAGAAAATTACTTTGTACTTATTTTGAATATAATTAGTATTTATTTATCTGTCTACATGCTATTTTCTCTGCAAATGAATTTAAGATATCTTTTTAAAGGGATAGATTCATAGATTCATTCAGAGCATCTAGTACTTAGTGCATAGTAGAAGCTTAATAAATGGTTATAGTATAGAACTCTACTGATATAATTTGATCACCCATCTGTACTTTCCAAACTTAGAAGGATTTTTATATATTATTTTATATATTTTATAGTGAAATACAGAAACAAGGTAATTTCCCCAAAAAGGGAAATGTAAATTAATGACACACTTGCTGTAATTGTTCTAATGATAACATGAAATTCGGTATAAATCAAATTAGGATATTAGAATTTTCACCTGCACAACAGATCAGCAAAATGAATTCTAGGAAACTGAGCCCCCAATATTTATGTGAGCATATACACATATATTTTAAATTTTGTCCTTGATAGAAATATATCATATCTTTTTTAGTTTTCATTAAGTACTCAGTTACTAAAATACCAACTGTAATATATGTTCCGTGGTTTTCTTACTTTTGACACTTCTTTGCTAATATTTAAAATATGAATCTGTGATTTTAATTCCTAAATATTTCAGCATCCTATATTAAACTAGCAAACTAACTCATTTGAAAAAAAAGCCTTTAGCAGTACTAAAAATACTTATGTTCTTAGATATTTTATCATGGACACAGATGTCAAGCTCAAAATAAATGTCTTTAAATTGACACTACTTTTTATATTAGAGGGGAGAAATCCCCAAAACTTCCATCTTCAATTATGCAGACATGAGATTTTTGTCTAAAATTTGGCTTTCCTTTGGCCCCTTTCTTCAGGGGAGTGGGATTAAATCCTTTGAGAATATACAGGCTGCTGTATTTGCATGTCAAGTTCCGTGAATATTATGCAGCCACCATGTAGTGGCTTAGAGAATTTCATTACTTTGTCTTGTTTTAAGTATGGAAGGAGGGGTTCTAATGCTGTGATGGGACGAGGAACTCTACTGATATAGTTTGATCACCCATCTGTACCTTCCAATCTTAGAAAGTTGCTTGAGGTACTGAAAGATTAATTTACTTGCCCATGTTCACAGCTAGCATCCTAATTCTAAGTATTTTAGGTTTCTACCTCCAAGATCAACCCTTTACCCACTGTACTACTATATAATTTTTCCCATAGGTATCACATTGTATTTGTCATGTGCAGGGCTCTTATTACATGCACCTTTAAAGCCTGTATTTAAAAAATAACTGAAGTTCAGAGACATATTTGTTTATATATATATATGGAACACATTTGATTTAATGAATTTACATTTCTCCTCTGAAGAAATGAAATGGGTTTCATCATTAGCTTTCCTATAAGTAATGGGGTTGGGAACTTTCACTTTTTTCAAATTTATAAATTACATATCTTAGTTAATAAGGTAGACCACAGATCCTATTCACTCTGGGCTGTATCCCCAAACTTGATGCAGTGCATGACATATTGCAGGCTCCTAATAAATGCTTTTTTGACTTGATTTGATTCGAGATATTTTATGGTATTTGCATACTGGCTCTTTTTATTCCACCAAACCCCTCATGATTATTTTACCACTTGCAGAGGCAGGTAGTCCCAATCATTGTATAGCCTACCATCTGTTCACTGTTTGAAGAATTTGTGGAACATCTATCTATCTATCTATCTATCTATCTATCTATCTATCTATCTATCNTTTGTGGAACATCTATCTATCTATCTATCTATCTATCTATCTATCTATCTATCTATCTATCTATCTTTTGGAAAGGAAAGAGTGAAAAAAGGGGAATGAATGAAGTATAATTGTGGCAATTCTGAAAATCGTTTATAAAGATATTACAACTACTTTTCAAGAAATTCTTCATGCTTTTCTAGTATGCTATAAAAATTCCCTTATAGGAAAAAAGCCAACTATGTTTTTTCATTGTGATTTTATTTTAAAACTTAGGACATTCTTGAGAAAATAGAAAATACCCAAAGAGATATTCCAAGATTAGAGGAGGAAACTCAGTCTTTTGCTCAGTTTATCACCACTGGAGAATCTGCACGTATTAAAGCTAAATTGACACAACTAAGGAGACGTTGGGAAGAGCTCAGGGAGAATGCCCAGTGTTTGGAAACCATGATCCTAGAAAATGAATCTCAACAACAAAAGTTTGAAGAAAACCTCAAAAAGGTATGATTATCAGAACTCACTTACCTTATTTACCTTATTTAGTTATATAGGATTATTTCAAATATATTCCTTGGGTCCTACATTATTCCAGTTGCTGTGCCACTTGAAGCAAGTATTGAATTAATCTAACTTCAGTATCCCTATAAATTAAAATAGTATGTTTAAAATAATTCAAAAGGTTTCTTTTGACAACATATGTCATTTTATACTGTATTGCTTAACTCTTGAGTTTGAATGAAATATCAACTCATGAAGCAGTGAAGAAGCTGTTGTCACTCAATTATAAAATATTTGTATAGCAACAAAATGGGATTGTCATTTACTGTTTAATAGCTGGACAAAATTGTGTGAGTTTTTTTTTTGTATTAGTAAAATTATTTTAATCATCATGTTTGTATTTTCATCAATGTTTTAGGTCCAACAATCTGTGTCTGGGTTTGAAGATAAATTGAACGAACCAGCTAAAGTATGTTCTTCAGCTACAGAGACATACAGAACTCTCCAAGAACATATGGTAAGAAAATGTTTCATCTTTTCTGTTTATCAACTTAGAAATATGAAATACAGCATGGTTGCACTTTTTGTCTGTAGTTAAGAGAAATTTCTTTAATTATTTATACAAAGACAAGAGTCAAGGTTACCTATTAGAATTGAAATTTAATTACAATTTAAAAATACATTATGGTTTGAAAATTTGAACAATACTATATTTTGGAAATATAAATGGCACATTATTTTCATAATAAGAGATTGCTATTTGATGAAACAATTTATGATTAAAAATAAGGGTTGAATGAGAGTAAGAAGTTGTCATGGCAGAAGTTACTGTGAATTTAACAATGGAGTTTGAATCTTTAGTTGTGTGATTGGGAAAATTCATTTTACATCTTTGGGCTATGGGCTATGCATACTTGGACTAGACAATCTTTAATGTTCATGGTCTATCAAGTTCTAAAGTGTTAATGGAGAAATGATTTTCCTTTTTGGAGTTGGTGAAGGAGAGCACAGTAGTTTTCCACTTACTAATTTGCCTACAATATCTAAATGACACTGGTAGGTGGAGAATTTTTTTTAACCTCTGTAGGCTGCATTTGAGTAATTGAGGTGATAATTTTGGTAATGCCATCTTTTAAAAAATTATTTGGGAAATTTCTTAGCCCTTTTTAAAAGACCTATTTCTTCTTTCATATTCCTTTTACCTTATTGTCAGGATCTCTGCCAAGCTCTGGAAACAATGAGGAGCAGTGTTACCGCTTTGTCAGTGAGTGCCCACAAGGTTATTAAGAAAGACTCATCTGTTCAAGAAGCCATGACTCTCCAGCAAAGATATGAGAAGATGATTTGTACCACCAAGGAACAGCAAACGAAGCTAGAGAATCTGTTGGCCCACTGGCAAAGGTGAGCCCATAGCTTTAAGATTTAAAAGTCAACAAGGTATCTGACCCATGGAACCCTTACTTCATATGAAAAGACATTTCTGATCATAAACAGACAATTTGCAAAAGAGGAAACATAAAATCATTAATAGCCACTTGAAAAAAGCACTCAACCTTTATATGAAAAGTAAAATAACTTTAGTTCATATGTACAAATGTATATCAATGTACAAAATATCTAAAAGCAATGCAACTCAGTGCTCTCAGGGCTGTGAAGGAAAGGATTGCAGTTATTCATTTGTTTATCAATTGCAAACTCTTTGAAAAATATCCTGACTTTACACAGTAAAAATTATGAACATCATAAAAAGTTACCTCCCAAAATCATATGCTTTGACTCAATAATTTTCACTATTGAAAATTGCCCTCAAAATGCAAAATGCAGCTGTGTGGCTCAATAGATGGAGGGCTAGAACTGGAGATGGGAGGTCCAGGATCCACATTTGACTCCAGATAATTCTCAGATGTGTGACCATAGGCAAGTCACAACCCTGTTGCCTAGACTTTACCACTCTTCTGCCTTGAACAGATACTTATCCATTACTATATCAATTCTAAAACAGAAGGTAAGGGTCAATAAAATTCAATAAAAATTAAAAAAAATTAACTGAGATTTTCCCCAGCAAAATAACATATGATCCTTCAGCCATAAAAAGGAAGATAATCTGCCATATTTTTACCCGCAGGTTAAAAAAATACATTTCTCATTCATGATGCTACAAACTTCAAAAAATATAGTTCTTTCAATGTGATGAGTTTAAAATACTATTCCCTAACTCTGCTTTCTTTAGGCTAGAAAAAGAGCTATCCACCTTTTTGACCTGGTTGGAGCGATGTGAAGCGGGAGCCAGTTCCACAGAGAGTGGCATTTCTGCAGACAGAGTCAAACTGGAGAGTGAGCTTCAATTAGTACAGGCAAGTTTCAGCAAACAGTATGAGTAGAGAAAATTCTATATGAATTTAATGAAGATATTGGAAGGAATTTTCAAGTTGCCTTGAAAGAAAAGTGAAAGAATACTACTAGAAAGAAAAAGTCAATGCTTGATAGAGGCCGATGCATATGATCTACCAGAGACCTTTTGATGTAGAATATTTGTACATGAATAATTATAAATGATGAGAAATCTTGAGAGATGGTAACCTATGGGATAAAAAGAAAAAAAATAAGTGGTTTAAATAAGCATATTTAAAGCCTCTTCATTGTTTATAAATCCATGAAAGATGGATATTCTAGACAGGGAGGAAACAGTGCAGTCATGAAGATTGTAAGGGATCAGACAGATAAGACTTTTGAATCACTGGCCTTTATGAACATTTTAATTTCTTATTGCTGATGCTATTAAAGAACAAAATAGTATTTTTAACTGCTGATACACAATAGGAGGGGACTAAGTAAGAAGCAACTTGGTTAACAATCTCCAGTGGTGTGTGTTTGTATTCTTGTGTTATGCTGGGAAGAAAAATCATCAGAGTACACCCCAGAATTGTCTGGAAGTCTGGGTGTAATTATTACCTATTAAGTGAGACAAGTGGTGAATTTGTTTACTTGAGGTTTATAACTATCTGAGGTCAAACCATTCTTGAAAGGCTACTACAGTAAGCAGTGGTGTTTCTGAAAGTTGTATCTTTAAATGGTCATTCTAATTTGGGCAAAAGATTCAGATGAAACTATTTATTGATGATTCAACATTTATTTAAATACTCATTGTGAAAAAATGAATTGATCATTCTGGGAAGTGGTTCCCAAACTTTTTTTGGCCTACTGCCCCCTTTTCAGAAAAAATATTACTTAGCCCCCTGGAAATTAATTTTTTAAATTTTAATAGCAATTAATAGGAAAGATAAATGCACCTGCGGCCATCACTGCTCGCCTTGATCGCTGCAGCACCCACCAGAGGGCGGTAGTGCCCACTTTGGGAATCACTGATTCTGGGGATGGTAAAAAAATTTAGAAAGAACACAGTCTTCTCAGAAACACTATCTTTATACTCTAGAAAGGAGTAAGACATAAACATAGTTAAATGTAATATGTACTATTAAATAGTAAATATATTCTTTTTCATTGGCAGAAGATGCTCCTCACTGGTAGCTCCATACACTGATGAAATCACACATCTGGGGAAAAAAATTACTCCCAAATGACTATCTATGCACAAAAATGTACAATAACATACCCTGAAATGTATTTCCCCTCACTAGCTGTTAACCAGGTGAACAGGGGAAATGTAACATTTAAAACTATTTTTCTACCTCTTCTCTTCCTGCCTCCCCATCCACCCCATCCCATCTCTATACCCACACACCCAGAAACTAGCATGAACATTAAAGTCTTACTGAATTAAGGAGTTGGGGAAATCTTTATGGTGTTTGCTTTGAGATTTAAAAGGTGGATAAGAATTTATCAGCCAGATCAAAAGAGATGATATACTAAGCATTATAGTATTAGCCAAGACACTGATCCAGAAAAGTGCAAGACAAATTAAGGGACTAGAGATAATTTTAGTATGGCTAGAGTATAGAATGCATGAGGGGGTAATTATAAGTAAAGGCCTTGAAATGTAGAGTGGCACCTTATTGAGAAAATGAGAAAAGTTTGAACTTTAAAAAAATTAAATTTAAAAAAAATTTGTTTTTTGCTCATTTTTCCTACCTAATTATAGATAGGCTCTGTTTTCTGTGAAGTTGAGGTACCCTCTTAAACTTCAGTCCTTCCTTAATGTTATTCTCAACTTATTTTTGGATGTTTACCAGTTTCAGTTCTTGGAGGCTGATGTGATGGTCTGAGGGCTGAGACCTCTGAGAACCCCCTCACCCTACTTATTCAACTGAGCTTGAACTTTTTTTAATGGAAAGTGGCATGAACAGATAAATATATAAAAATTTGAATCTATTCAACATGTGAAGGGTGAATTATTAAGGCTACACTAGAGATGGGGAAACCAGAGGAAGCTACTTAAGTGATCTGAGAATGGTAATGAGGGGATTGTACTAAAATGGTAGCAATGGAAATATAGAGATTAATTCAATAGTTGCTTGGGAGAGGGAGTTAGTAGTACTTGGTAAATTATTGTTCATGATAAATAAAGTATAAAGAAGAGTCAAAAATATAAATCCAAAGTTACAAGTATGTGACATTGGGTAAATGATATTTTGAAGGAAAACCATCTTGGGGAGAGTGAAAGAGGGGAGGAGGGAGAGAATCTGAATCTCAAAATGTCAGATAAAAATTGTTTCTATATGTACTTTTAAAAAAAGCTTAAAATATCCCATCAGCTCTTTCTCTAGAGGTGGGTAGAATTTTTTATCTTAAGTCTTTTGGATTTGTTTTAGATCATTTTATTGCTGACAGTAGTTAAGTCATTCACAGTAATATGCTGCCATGTAATACATATTTCCATATTCCTGTTAAATAAAACACATCATGCATACATTAAAAAATTAATGAACTAAGTAAAGTAAAAATTGGCATTCTTTGATCTGCAATCAGACTCCAACAAGAACTGATGGAATATTGATGCAGATTGAGGCATACTTTTTGTTTTTACTTTATTATTCTTGGGTTTTGCTTTTTTTGTTTGCATTTTCTTTTGCAACATCATTAATGTTGAAATGTTTTGCATGACTGAACATGTATAATTTATATCAAAATGCTTTCTTCTAAAGGAGGTGGGTGGAAAAAGACTGGGAAAGAATTGGGTATTCAAATTTGGAAAAAAATGAATGAAAAATTTTTGTTTATATGCAACTGATAAAATAAAAAATAAACATAAAAAATAAAACATAAAGGGGAAAACAGAAGATTCATGAGAGAGGGGATTGCTGCTAGAGGAGTTCTATGGAGGACATGACATGGAATGGTATTGAGGCCACAAGTAATGGGATTGAGAAAAGAAATTTCCAGCTCTGTGACAGGAGAGATGAAGAGATTGAGGGATGGTATATTATTCTTAGAAACAAAAGAGGGAGTGAGAGAAAGGAGTTCACTGGAAAGAAAATCAAAAGTTTATCATATTATATGTCTATCACTGCCTCAACCTTGTGTAACCTTTAAAAAACTGGAGGAAATGAACTCTTCAACTGAATATCCTCATAGTTCCCCCATGAATTATCAACTTTGTTTCTGCCTTTAGGAAAAATTCACCTTTGGCACTAAATACTAGATTTATCTCTGCTGGTTTCACAGATCACTTAGAAACTTGACTTCCTAAGGATTTCTATACTGCAGGTACCAGAGCTATCATAGCTACCATATGCAAAAGACTCTACTAGGCTCCTAAATGAAGAGAAAATGAAAAACAATTTCTGCTTTCATTTTTCTGGCGAAAAAACATTTTGTTAGATAAATATTGTTTAATTGGTGAAAAGGAATCAGGAAAGGATATCTATATAAGAGACAACATTTGAGTCGGACCTTGTAGGATATGGATTCTGAAAAGCAGTATAATAATAATAATATTAGTTGGGCAGTAGCAGCAACATTTACAGATCCCACAGACCTAAGTGACTGAATTGGGGAATACTGAAGAGATCATGCCTAGATGGCAAAAGAGGAAATACTTGAAGTCCACCAACCACCCTCCAAATAACCAAAGAAGAAAAACTCCTTGAAGTGAATATTGGAGAATTAAAGCCAACAGAAGAGGGAGTGAAGCCATATTCCTGCCCAGAACACCTTTGAGAGATTAATAAGGGGAACTCATCTGACTGGGGTATAATGAGAGAAAACTGAACAAGCCTTATCAGACCTCAGAAACTATAAAGGACAAGTGGTAGGAGAAAGAGCACAGAAGGCTTGACCCAACCTCAGCTGAGTAAGAGCAGAAATCAGCACAATACAGAATAAACAGCCGTGGGAGGATCTCAACTCAACAGGTTCAGCCTTGGTGGGTTTGGGCAGAAACCAATTTGAATCAGCTGACCTGAACAGCTGCAAACCCCAACAGAGGAAGCAAATCAGGTCAACTGTTCAGAGTGCTCAATCTCAGACGGAGACAGCTGAACAAGTGTGGGACAATATTCCCTACACCCCAGGAAAGGAGCTAAGCTTCAGAATATAGAAAAAGGTTAAGGGAAAAATACCTCCAAAATGAGAAAAAGACAGAGAAAAAGTCTGACACTAGAAAAATATTTCAACAAGAGAAATGACCAAAGTACAAGCTCAGAAGAGGATAGCAATATAAAGATAAAAACATATGAAGCCTCAAAGGAAAATGTAAAAGGATGTCAAGCCCAAAATGAACTCCTAAAAGAGCTCTAAAAAAAGAAAGAAAAACAAATAATATGATTCTAAAAGGCAGATGAGTGATGATGGAACCACTTCTTGATCACCCCCTAGTAAAAAGGAATATATCTTCACCTGAGGAAGCCCATTTCAGTTTTAGATATCACTCAAATTTTTCTTTATACTAAGATTGAGCAGCAGCTAGGTGGCTCAGTGGAGAGAGTGCTGTGCCTGGAATCAAGAGGGCCTGGTTTCAAATCTGACCCAAGATACTTCCTAGCTGTTTGATCCTAGGCAAGTCACTTAACCCCAATTGCCTACCCTTTACCACTTTTCTGTCATGGAACTGATACTTGTATAAATTCTAAGACAGAAGATAAAAGTTTGAGAAAAAAAACATTGAATTTGAATCTTTTTAAAACTTCCACCCCTTTTTCCTATTTCCGATCTCTGGGGATAAGCAGGAAAAAATGTAATTTCTCTTTCACTTGCTAATCTATTAATTCTATATAGGTAGCTTTGAATGCTCTGTAACTATACTTCAAATTAAATCTCCTCATTTTCCTCAGCCAACCTTTGTATGGCATGCCATTGAGATTTTTCAAGTCCCTAGTAAACTTCTGGATGTTCCCAAATTTTTAAAATTCTCCCCAAAACATGGCGTGTTAAGCTGAACAAAATATTCTAGATATATTTGTTTCCCTAATCCTCATCCATCTTGACCTTTTTTTTGTGGCTTTCAGTCTTCTTGTCTACATTTCTGTTCCTATTAAACTATCTTCTCCCTGTGTTTTTGTGATATTTCTCTCTTTCTTCATCACCTTCCTATCTGTCTAGCTGTTCCTTTACAGTGTTTACTAGACTTCATCCATCTTCATTCCACCAAATGGGCGTATCTCTCACAGTTCTTTCTTGGACTCTCATAGGGGTGTCACGAAGGGCCAGACCTGGAGTCAGGAAGACTCCTCTTCATAAATTCAAATCTGGCCTCTAACACTAGCTCTGTGACTCTGGGAAAATATTTAACCCGGTTTGCCTCAGTTTCCTCATCTATAAAATGAGCAGGAGAAGGAAATGGCAAACTACTCCAGTGTCTTTGAGAAGAAAAGCCCCAATGGAGTGTGGTCAAAAAGAGTCAAAAATGAATGAAGTGACCGAACAACTTCGTCTCTAGAGTAGATTCCATGAGTTCAAAAATAATGTCCATGGGACTTTTGTATTCATCCCAGTCTCTTTTGAGCTCTCTCAGACATTTTGGATTCAGGGTTCCCTAGGCATCTCAAATGCGGTGTAATAATAATAACCATATCTTTTCCCCAAAACCCACCTCTTTCTCTGCCTTCTTTATTTCTATTGAGAGTATCCCGATGTTTTAGTCACCAAAGTTCACAACCTTATGGAGTCTTTCCTGATTTCTTCCTCTCCTTACCAGAGGAAGGAGACACAGGGACAATGTCCAAAGAAAAGGTGCAGTGAGATGAGAATAATGACTATTTTAGCAACAGGACCGAGAAATTTGAAATGTACTAAATGGATTTAGAGCCCTTTCCAACTTTTATATCCTCTCTTTTGTCCTCAGGCACTGCAGAAAGAGGTTGTAGCCCATGCCTCCCTGTACAGCAACCTCTTACAGCTGAAAGAGTCTCTCTTCTCAGTGGCTTCTAAAGATGATGTGAAAGTGATCCAGCTACAGTTAGAACAGATGGATGAGAGATGGAGAGTTTTGCCTCAAATAATTAGCAAAAGGTTTGTTTTTTCCTGAAAACTACTTACTTTGAAATATTTGTAAATGTTGTCTCCCAAATTCAGAAAGCTTTGCACAGTGGCAGTGTCCTAGCCAATGAGGTTTAACCAAGGTGTGATTATTGTCATTGAAATCAAATTCAGAAAGCCAATCTATTGAACACTAGTCTGGGAAGTCAAAAGTCAAGATTTTTTTGCATCTGTTCTTCCACTGTGTGACTTTTGGCAATTTATTTCCTTTTTGAAGGAGAGCCTTAAATCCCCCACTTGTTGATGATGAGTATGACAAGATATTCTTTATGTTAATGACCATAATATGACCTCATTACTTTTTTAATAATTTTACCCTTACAGGCAAAATTATTTAATAGGAGAAAAATTGAACTTGACATTTTTTTACTATGGACTTTGAAATATACTCATTTTGAGTCTTGGTAAATCATTTTATCTCTTGGCCTCAGTTCCCTCCCCTATTAAATGAGGATAATACTACTTGCTCTAATTTACAGAATTATAGTTAGCACTTAACATAGTGCTTTAATATTTGCAAAATACTTTAAAAATATGAATCACATTTTATCCTCACAACATCCATTGGTGCTAGGTAGGTGTTGTTATTATCCTCATTTTACTCATGAGGAAACTGAGACAGAAAGCGATTGAGTTGCCCAGAGTCACAGACCTGGGTGTCAAATTTGAGGTGAGGGCTCCCTCTTTTTGGTGCTATCTATAGCACCACATAGCATTCCTATGAGGAAAGTACATTGTAAATTTCAATCTCTGTATGAATGAAATTTTTAAATAAGCTCTCCCCCTTTCTCTCTCTTTACAGAATTAATTTCCTCCAGTCTGTAGTTGCTGAACACCAGCAATTTGATGAACTGCTCCTTTCTTTTTCACTCTGGATTAAGCAGTTTCTCACTGATTTGCAAAATACTTCTGAGATCAGTGTAACAGACCATCAAGCTGCTCTCATTCAATTCAAGGTAAAGTATAATATTTTTGAGACCGAAAAAAGAAAATATACATGAATGGAAGTCCAGTCAACAAGTACTTCTCAATCCCCTGCTTTGTACCAAGCATCGTGCTTAGCACTTGGATATTGGAAGAAAAGCAAAAATTGCCTGTCCTCCAGGAGCTCACATCCTAATAAAGGGGACAATGTGCAAACAAGTATGTAGGAATAAGAAATGGACCATCTCAGAAGGAAGACACTAGCCTTAAAAGAGATTGGAAAAGGCTTCTTACAAAAGGTGGGAGTGAAAGCATTTACTTAGTACAGAATAATGATGCCAAGAAAGATAAACATTTTATAATCATCGAAACTGCAATCATCATTATTACTAGTTATTTACTAATATTACTTTTAAGCTCCTACTATATGCAGGGCACCACGTGGGTCACTGGGTATAAAAAAATAAGGTTTTTTGGTTACATGTCTTTTGATTTCATTGCAATACATAAAATGGAAAGAACAATGGCTCCCACCCTTAATAGCTGTGTGACTTTGGTCAAGCCACCTGGCCTATCTAAGCTTTATTTTTCTCACCTGTAAAATGTAGAGTTGGAATCCATGGCTTCTGAGCGCCTTTTGAGCTTTAACTCTATGATCTTATATTTCTAAGTATATATATAAACCCACCTGTCCTTTGTTCTCCATGATATTCAAAGTTAATTAAAGAGACAAAGTCACCCTGCCATTTAGTTAATTAACATAGACAGAAGTCCTATGATTTGCTGTTTCCCCACTCTAGTCCTGGATGAAATGAATTTTTCAAGTGAAATATTAAAGCTTATTATATAGTTTCCCTTGTTCAAAGTCTAATGAGAAAACCAAGATGGATGTCTTAGCTTTAACTTTATCATTCCTCCTACCCCCAGTTATTATTATTCTCTCCCATTTCAGTTCTTCCTCACTGCCTCACTAATATAACATTTGTTATATTATTTGTATTATATTAATATCATATCATATGTATTATATTCATGTAAAACATAATCCCCTTGAGGGCAGGGAGAAACTATATAATTTTTCTTTTTTGGTTTTCCATAACCTAGGAGAGCTTTAGAAAAAGTAGATATATATGTGTGTATATATATATATATATTTGTTGAATTAAAATTTTTGGAGATAAATATAAATAAATCAACAATTCTAATAGCATTAATAGGGATAAGCTGTAATTTAAACACAATGGATGCAATAGATTTCCAATTTTATGAAATTCTATTTTACTAAAAATCCCAACTTTATGAAATAAAAGTATTTATAGTCATTAGCAGCTTCAGATCATTATGTCACCCAGCTGATAGAAGCAATTCTGAGTGTCAGAAATTTTTTTTACCAGTTAATGTGTGCTTCGTACACCTGATTTTTGTTGAGTTCTACTCCTGTTTAGCAATCTCAGTAATTTCATATAATAATTCTATTATTCCATTATGTAAGAAGCAACTAAGGGACTCGGTTAGCTTTTCATCTTTGAGTTTTTCTCTCTTTCATATGATAAAATGTAACAGAAAGATCTAAGTCCAAAAGAATTTTTAGGCATTGTGAAATTTCTTTCTAGTTTTTGAAGCACTTTGTTAGAATAGATAAATTCTATTTTCATATAAAGTTCCCCCTCATACAAAAACCTTAATCCTAACTTATTCTGTAAAATTAGAATCATGGAAAAATCTAGATTTAGACGACATTTTAAAATAACTGTTCTTTGCAAGGCATTTTCTTTCTTTTTAAAACAATCAGTATGGCATTCTTTATAGAACATCTTTATGGTATCTTAGCATTAATACTATGAAATAGTTCTAAGGTAGAAGAGCAGTAAAGGATAGGCAGTGGGGTTAAGTAACTTGCCCAGAGTTGCATGTCTAGAAAGTGTCTGAGGCCAGATTTGAAACCAGACAGAACCTCCTGTCTCCAGGTCTGACTCTCCTCTGGGCCACCTGATTGCCCTTATTTTAAGCCTTACTTTGTGAAGCTTTCTCTTCTCTTCTTCCATTAAACTATATATCTATTTTCAAATAGCTTTTTAAAAAATTAGTTCATTTGTTTATGAATTTTCCTATTTATTCATTAGGCACATATGGAGTCCCCCTTTCCTGCCAACATTCAATGTTAGTTCCTTTAAGGCAGAAATGGTGCCCCCCCCACCCAACTGGCTTTTTTAATGTTCCTGACATATTGTATTCTGTCTCCCATTAATCTTTTCTCTGGCTGGTCCCCCTTGTGCACTCCTTCCTTACTTTGGCCAATAAGAATAACTAGTTTCCTTTAAGGCTCAATTCATGTCACCTTCTACATGAATCCTTTTCTTGATTTTCTTCAAAATTATCTTGAATCTATTTTATTTGTATATTTGCATGTTCTCCCCTTACTAGAATGTCAGCTCCATTTTTGTCTTTGTATACCCCGCTCAGTTTTTTAATTGATTTTTTGCAGGGTTTGTTTTTTTTTTTTTTTTTTTTTTTGTGCTCATATCCCCAAAACTTAGTCTAGTGCCTTGGACAGAGCAATGTTGGTTGAATTAAAATTGCAGAATAGACCCAGGGCATTGAAGGAGCTGTGTCTGTATGAATAGACTGATTTTAATTTTTTTTCTTTTTAGGATCACTCGGCAGAAGTAGAAAGCAAGAAGGAAGAAATGCTTCAGCTGAAGGCTCACTTAGAAAAGTTATGTTCTTTCAGTAGAGAAGAGGAATACCACACTCTCCAGGGCAAAGCAGAGGACTGCTTCCAGCTGTTCCAAGAGGCCAGTCAGATGATTGAGAGAAGACAATTTGCATTAACCCAGTTGACTCAGTTCCTCCAGGCCCATGCTTCTTTATCAAGTGTTCTCCATAGGCTGAGGCAAACTGTGGAAGGTACAAGCAATATGGACAAGACACAGTCTGTGTTTTTGGAAAAGGACTTAAATGATGCTATTGTGGACGCTAAAAATTTAGATTGTATAGCTATTACTCTGGATGGGATTCTGACAAAAGCCCAGTATCACCTGAAAAGTCGCAGTTCTGAGCAGAGAGCTTCTTGTAGGAGAATGGCAGATCACCTTGGTTTAGAATTAGAGAGCATCCAAAATCTTCTGGGGACCAAACAGAGTGAGGCAGAGGCCTTTGAAGCCATGAGAAAGGCTTTTGCAGATCACAAGGAAGCCCTCCTGAAGAATCTTGAAGATATTGAAGAAAGGACTGACAAAGAATGGTTAAAGGAACTCACTCAGCAAGCTGTTCAACAAAGGTAGAAGAAAATTGTGCTCTTCTTTTCTTCTTTAAAAAAATTGTTACTTCTACTAGAAATGTTTTTCTTACTTTTTGGAGTACCCAGGGCCCTCTTTACATGTGGCTCCCCAGAAAACTAAACCAACATTACTTCTGTGGGTCAGCTTCTACTCAGAACTGTAGCTCAAAAGCCTCTCATGATGGGTTTAATTTTTTCAGGCTAGCCATAGGGGACAGTACTACAAAACAAAAGATATTTATTTCAACAGCATAATAAATTAATGAAAGGAAATATTTCACATCCACCCCCTTACATACAAAGATATACTTTCCCACAGATTCCCAATAGAGGGAAGAAACACATAAAGAGGGCACATATGGACAGGAACTTGTTCAGGAAGATGTGTAATGGGGTCACTCATGTGAATGATACTATATAGCTGCAGATGTCCTCTAGTGATGACAACACACTGCATTCTCATGCACTTTTCTGATTTTGTTGTTGTTGTTGGTGGTGGTGGTGGTGGTAGGTTGTCTCTGCTTTGTGTTTTTATCTGCTTATCTTCAACTTTTTCCCATGGGGAGAGGATTGCAAATACTTCAGCACATAATTCCTGAGGCTATGTTAATTCTCTTTGGGTGACTAATATAGCTCTCAGTCACAACATCTATCTAAAAATTAATTCCCGAAGTCATTTTAAATGTCTTTTCAAACTCCTTTTCTCCTATGGCTTCCTAAGCTCATTTGTTCTAAATTCTTACCTGTCTTAAAAGTTCTACTTCCATGATGTCACAACAGGGGATAGAGAGGGGTGACCCAAAGAGGGACTTTTTCCTACTCTTTTTTTATGTTTCCCAATGAATAGAAAAATTTTTGTTTTCCTGTATTATATGGATTCAATTTTCGCACAATAAATACCAAACAAATGTTTGTTAAACTGAATTCATTGATTAGATATTTCTTATCATAACAAATAAAAGTAATGATAGAAGTAATTTAAAATTCAAAAATTATTTTGCCTACATTAATTTACCTGGAGGTTTACTATCACATTAGCTAGAGATGATAAATTATTTTACCTACCTTAGCCCTCAAACACTATTTACTAAGTCTTAAAAGAATTGTGAGTTACATTGGTAAATGGGAATATCCACACCAATGAAATCATGACTCATTTAAATATAAAATGTTTGGATAAATAAAATTTAAAAGTAGGGAAATGAATGTTTTAATTTGTAGGTTACGAGCCTTTAATCAGTTAGAAGATGAACTGAATTCTCATGAACACGAATTGTGGTGGCTGAAGGACAAAGCTAAACAAATAGCTCAAAAAGAAGTGACTTTTGCACCAGAATTAGATGAAGAGGTAAATCGTTTGGAAGCTACCTGGGATGACACAAAGAAACTAATTCATGAAAAGTAAGCAAAATATTTTTATTACTATTGGGTCCTTGCATATTACTGTGAGTAAAGCATGCATTGGAATGTAATGTCTTTTCTATTTGGGCTATCCGGCGTTCTTCCACAAATTTCTTCAGTCTGTTGACTTATTTTTGAGATACCATATTGATATAAAAGTTAATGTCTTGAGGTGTCAGTTGGCAACTTTAAAAAAAGTCTACCAAAATCTCATCACTTTTCATTAAATTTCATAGAGGCTAAGAGTATAGGGAATGAAACTCTTAGAAGCCTCAAGGTTTAAGAAGCAGCATCATTCCAGTTCGTATGATAGGAGAAGGAAAGAGAGGAACAGTTCTAATAAACAATAGTGGTGGAGACGGAAGCAGCATGGCAGGAACTAGCATATATTTTATTTAAAATTTAATGTATGATATCCTTAATCATTTACAGTAAGTTGCCAAGTGCTGATTTAGAGACAGACGGTTACTTAAAGATAAACATGAAGTATGAGCACATGTAGTATGAGAGTCAATAATATAAAACAATTAGTTCCATCCTTGTAGATCGTAATACTTAAAAATTATTTTCAATGTATTTTTTTAAAGTCTGGATGGCTTCTTCAATAGTAGTTTTTAGCTTCATTTTCCTCTTCTCTATTTCAGAAATTAGATTTCAAAGAAAGTTAAAAAACTAATTTATAGTATCCCTCTCTTCTTCCCCTTTTTCCTTCTCGGTCTCCTTCCCTCCCTTAGATGGAGCTTAAAGAAGAATTAAAACTGAGGGTAATTAAATATAAAATTAAAGTAATTTACATAAAGAATATTACATATTTATAATATAATATATAAGGTATCTCTATAGCTATACATATGCCTACACATGCACATATAGATTTAAACACACTCATATTTTCCCTTTTCCCCCAGTCTTCAGAGTTTCAGCTTCAGAGTTCCAGCTTCTTTTGTCAATATTGTATAACCTACATCTCCCAATATGTTCCTATTCTTTCCCTTTCTAGAAAGAATAATAAAGAACTTTAAAAGGAGGAATAAAGGTCAGCAAATAAAAAATTTAGATAGTATACATAGTATTCAGAACTCCCTATGTCTCTCAGCAGAGAACCAAAGGAAGTTTTAATAAGGTGTGTAATCATCAGTCAAGAAAAATGTTTTAAGCTGAAGATATTCAATGTGAAGCATTATTGTGACTATAGAAGCTGAAGATAGACAGTTATGGCTTTCATTCACTCTCCTAATTTTTCTCTTCAATAAATTTGAGAATATTCCTTAGATTGAACTGTAAGGAATAGTACTCTTGTGCTATCTTCTTTGAAAAATGATACTCTTCAAATTCTTTTTTTCTCTGTTACCATTTCAGTCAAGGTCAGTGCTGTGGACTTATTGATTTGATGAGAGAATATCAGAATTTGAAATCCATTGTATATAAAGTCCTAGAGAATGCTAACAATGTGACTACAACCAGATCTTCTGTAAAGGATCAGGAAGACATTAGATGGACCTTATCTAAGGTAATAATTTAACCAATGTTATAATTTTATTGACACTTCGATATTTTTTGTCATATGGGGTTCATTTGTTGCCAATGTTCTCCTCTACATTAGAAGTGCTAGACTCTGCTTTAGAGAACTCCATGGCTATTTTGTTCAACAAATGTTGTACTCTCGAATACTGGAGAACTCCTCAAGTGGCAGTGTGTAATAACTGTCATTCTACTATGTGGGCAGAAGTAGGTTGTTAGATACTTGACTCAGCTTATTGGGATTAATATCTTCTAGATATGAAGCCAAACTTGGCCCAAAACTCTTAGAGAAAGATGTTAGTAAGCAACACACACACACACACACACACACACACACATACATAGAGTATATTTTTAAAACAGTGATTATTTTCTTTATCTCCACAGCATGAAACTGTCAAGAATGAGATGAATGAGAAGCAAAAGGAACTGGATGACTTTACAAGTAAAGCAAAACACTTGATATCTGAACTGAAAAGAACCCAAAGCAGTAATTTCATTCTGGTGAAAACAGACATGGATAGCACTGTGGATAGATGGCTAGATGTAAGGAAAGTCACATATTCTTTGTAGTAATACTGTAAAACATTAATCTTCCTCATAGCTATGTCTAACCTACTTACCTACCTACTTACCCTACCTACCCTACCCTCCAGTGCACAGTGTTATGGCAAGACTCCAAAATACCCCCAAAGAAGTAAATTATTTTTCACATAAGAATAAGGACTAGATCTATAATTTCATTGATATAAGGAACTCTCATGTAAGTAAATTCTTCACCAATGCAGCTTGGGAACTGGAACACAGAGAACTAGTGACTTTATAAATATATCTTCCCTTCAAATAGGAAAAATATAAATCTATTCCCATATAGATGTATACATATGTATATCACATATATATTTGTATTCATATATACGTACATAAATAATAAAGTCCAACCAGAGGCATAATTTGAAATTAATATACCTGTCTTAGAGTTTAGCTCTGTGTCCACATTGCTTTTCTGCCTTTTATTGTTAGCATAGTAGTACTCTTTTTATAGAATTGTTTATAACACATGAAATTAAAGCATGTGACCCATTCCTATGAGTTAAGATTAATTAGATCTAGAATCTATTTAGCCAGGATTAGTTAGAGCTAGGATATAGCAAGAGGTAAGATTGATTTTGGTGCTTTTATTTATTAATTGAACTGTGAAAATATATTTATTATAAATAAAGATATTGAGAACTAGAGAGCCATTTGTTTTTGCGTCTTATTTAGAAGGAATTTTGGGTGGTACCACCATATATTTAGTGATAACTCATTTTCTTCTTTCTCTCAGATTTCAGAGAAAATTGAGGAGAACATGGATAGACTTACTGTAAGTCTGTCCCTTTGGGAAGATGTGCTTGCAGGTAGAGATGAAATTGATGGCTGGGCAAATAGTTCCATTCCACAACTAACAGAAAACATCAGCAACCTCAGCAGTAGCCTCAAAACAGAAGCATTCCTTAAGGAATTTGAGGTCAGTGAACCAAACTTGTTCATGTGGACTATGAAAAGAAAATGAAAAGTGTCTCTATTTCTCTTATCTCAATAGTTTACCACTTACGTAAGGTCATCATGACCATTCCAGAGTTTTTCTGGTTATTGTCACTGCATGTCACCACATTGTCTACATTTGTTGAATCTTCCTGCATGTATCTATCCTTAAGGTGGAAAGTATGGATAAAAAGGAAATGAGAACTAAAGAAAATTGCTAGCTGTGTTTGATCCCAAGATTAATTATGCATTGAGCAAGTTTAAGAAGTCTTACGAAGGTCATGTGCTCCTCTTAAGGCTATGGAACTTTGAGGAAAACAATATTTAACAAATATAAATAACTGTAAAATCTTAAACATGGACCTAAATTTTCTCAGCATCCCCCCCCCACAGTACAAGGATGTTGAAAAACTATATTTGAAGTCACTTGAAAGGGCATAAAAGATGTAATATATTTTCTTAAAAACATAAGGTTTTCCAAGAGAATAACCTGAATCTGAGTAAGATGTTCTTCTAATCCATTCATAGAACCAGCTCATTCCTCTCTAACATCCTGACAAGCGATCATTCAAGCTTTACTAGAAGAATTTTGGGAAAGCAGAGGCTTTAAATCCTCTGTAGAGTATTCTACTTATAGATAGATTGATTTATTAGTAGACTCTTTCTAACACTGAACTTTAATCTGGTTTTCTACAACTTCTACTACATATTTGTATAAATTCATGTAGGATTCCATCATGTTATTCTGGTTCCAAAAATGGTTCTTTATTGCCTCCAAATAATTAAATTATAAAGTGAATAATTTATAAATAACCTTGGAAAAGTTGTTCCTTTTACTCTTTGCTCATACTATATTTTTCAATACATGCGTATTTAAATGTATAACATAATGAATTTTCCTAGGCATAACAATTTACTAATCAAATTTGACTTGCAAAAATTAAATATTTATTATATGTAGTATATGTATTGATGTGGGCATTGTATATTGTTATCTTTTGAAAATGAAATAGTGCTTTGAGAGTTTAATGAGGCTTCTATAGTAAAGGATTTTGGTCTGAGTTAAATTTTTTCAAGAGATTTCTATAATAAAATAGAAAATCAATGCATGGACTGCCTTGCATTCCATTAAGTGGAAGCTTATAACAACAGTTTTTCCATACTCATAAACAATGACTTCTCTTCATTTTACAGAAATTGCCTTTGAAAAGTATATTTAAAACAATGGCATAATGTTACATGTCTATTTAAGTAAAGAACTCTCAAAATTCAGTAAAATTAAGTAATTTATGTTCTCCCAAATATGAGAATAAGTATGTTATAGACTACTTCTCTCTGTCTCTCTGTCTCTGTCTCTGTCTCTGTCTCTGTCTCTGTCTCTCTCTCTCTCTCTCTTTCTCTCTCTCTTTCTTTCTAATATATATAAACATATTTTTTTTTCTTTTTGAGGTAGGGTGAAGTTAAAAACAAAGGGCTTAAACTGCAAGAACTTCACTCAAAAATTTTGAATCTTCAAGCACTGACCAAAAATCAGGAAATACCACCAGATCTTCAGGTGAGTTGACTTTTAATACTAATAGATAGTTATAATGATCATGATGATGTCAACAAGTAGTTCCAGAGTCCCTACCATATTCAAGTACTAGGTAATAGTTGTGGAAAATCAAAACCCCAAGCAAACAAGAAAAGCCTTGAATTGGGTTTAAAATATCAGTGTCTTTGGGTTTGGCTGGTGCCATGTTGTCAATATCTAGTGTCAAAGATTACACTAAGGATGCCAAAATACCCTGAGAGAAGTCAATATTATTTTAACATCGCCGTGGGGTTTGGGGTAGGATCTTAGTATACGATAAAGCCTTTATAAATCATATAATGAGCTATTCTGCAAGTTTAAAATATTATTAGAAATTATGCAACTTACATTGATTCTAAGACAGAAGGTAAGGGCTAAAAAAATAAACCTAGAAGTCACCTAGAATGTGAAACTTGATTGATTTTTAGATTACATGGACACAATGATTATTACCTTTAAGGATAGCTATATGTGATGTTTGAGATTTATAGTGAAGCTACTGAAACATTAAAAGCAACAACATATATCTACCTATCTATGTTGGGATATATTAAGACTGTCCCTTCTTAACTAAAAAGGAAGATGCATTTGTCATTTAAGGTTTAAAATGGAACATTCTGAACCATACCTTAGAGTTAGAGTTTAAAATGAATTATCAAGAGCTATTATCACCACTGCAACAGTCTTTCAAGTACTTTCCCTTGATGCCTATATTTTGTTTAGATATATTTTATCAAGGTCCTTGTGACCAAGGCCCCTTCTCAGTCCTCAGAAAACAACCAAAATAAAATCCAAATATGTGGGCCATGGCCCTATATGGAACTTGGATTCTCTTCTTATCACTAATGACAAAAAATGAGGAGAGAGCTTCTCAATTTTAAAAGATAACAGAAATCCTAATGGACCATCACAGCAACCATTTGTCATGACTGCATCTGTTTATTGCTACAGATTATGAAATGAGTGCCACATCTTAAATCAGGTCAGGAATTCTGCTTGTAAAGCCACTGGGATATTTAAGGGAAGCAGAAAATAAAAAAGAAGAATCACTGTTGGGGAGATACCAAGTCCAAGAGAGGTTTTTAGTTAGGATTCAGTATTTGGTATGGTAAGGGGAACAGAGGTATTAATTAATTTATGCAGTTAGGGCTAGGAAATTTTGGGAAAAATAACAGAGTTGAAGAGCCATAGGAAGAATCTTTATTTTCCTTTAAGGATTACAGGTAGCTACCAGGTTTTCAAAACCACCATGACCTTGTAATTGTGATGGACCTCAATTATTAGTGAAAGCACAAACCATATCTCAGTTAAGGATTTTAATGTTTTTGTGTCATGGACTTCTCACATAAAAGGAACAGCACTGTTGAATTCTTCACTCACTTTCTATCTTTGGGGAGTTCCTCTTTCATTTTATATAGAGAGGCATATGTATTTAATATTCTGAAAATGAGTTGCAGACCTCCTGATAAAATCTGTCTCATTGTCTAAATACAAAGATAAAGCCTCTCTTTTTTCTATTTACTGAAAATGTGTGAACATTCCAACATGTAATGGAATGAGAGCACCAGGAATATACTCAAATAACCATGATATCAGTTTGTTTTATTTTTTACTTTTAGTTCATAGAAACAGATTTAAGGCAAAAACTGGAACATGCCAAAGAAATAACTGAAATAGCAAAAGGAACCCTGAAAGATTTTACTGCCCAAAAAATGAAATTAGAAAAATTTGTGATTGAAGTTGAAGCATGGCTTACAAAAGTTGAAGAATCTTTATTGAACTGTGCACAAACTCAGAATTGTGAAAGTTTAAAAAAAGTAAAGGTGAGTGATCAATCTATCTTCAATCTATCTTGTTTAATAATCATTTTAATAACACAATCCTATTAGAAAGTTATTATATTATATATTATGATTACTACCAGTATAATAAACCAAGTCTTGAGGAAATATGTGAGTGATGGGCATCTGAAGAACAAACTACTCAAGCCATCGATCCTATGTAGAATAAAGGCCACTTGAAAAATTAAATTCTTCTGGTCAGAGCTTCAAGGTTTCTCTGAGTTAATAGGCAAATCAAATAAACCACTGGCAAATGTTGAGAAAATGCAACACTGTTCAGTCTGCTAATAGTCACTAATTTTTTGTCTTTAAGATTCTGAGCCTTTCAGAATCTGTCATCAGGCCTTTAAAACATACCACTTTATTATTAAGTATCTAGGAGTTGTTTAAAGTTATTGGTTCAAAATTTGACTTTGCCATTTACTATTTGTGTGAACCTGGGCAAGTCTTGATCTTTCTGGGTCACAGATTGCTCATCTGTACCATAAGTTATTCTCTAAGGATGGATTCCTTATAGGACTAAAATCTGTGATCTTTCTCAAGCTTTCCCTATTGGCAGTAGGAAGCTAAGAATCAGAAGAGATCTAGAAGACATACATTAGAAACTTTAGCCTTTGCTAAGGCAGGATCATCATAAATCACTCTCTAGTAGCCCAAATGGAATATTCGCAGAATATGGGAAAGACTCTGATAGACAGAAAGTCATAGATATATTCTGTATTACCTGATCCCCAGAATGATGCTGCTCTAACATGCCAAGTTCCCTCTCTTTCCACACACTGTATGGCTCTATAAGAGCAATGTTATAGTCAAATTTCAGGTCATCACTTTTGGAAGTCTATCATGTTCTTGCTTAAATGTCCTATCTAAAGCTGGCCTCAGAATGACTGTGAAGGGAAAGAGGGTACTCTCCTATAGCTGCTGATGCCTTCTCTCTCCCATAATTAATTTGTATTTATTTTGAGTGTGTTTCTTCCCCTGATAAAACACAAGCTTCTTTGAGGTCCCCGTTGTAACCCTGGAGCTATTGTGTCTAGCACACAATAGGGATTTAATAAGTATTGCTTTCTCTCTTTTAAAAAAAGTTTAATCTATGTGTTCTTTACATTACGTACATTTACAGATTATTACCCCTTGGGTGATCTCTTGCAAAACAGTTAAGTAAAACTAATAATAAAGTTGTTTCATCTGAAAGTATTTGTAGCATTCCATATCTGTAGCAATCTACACCCCTCTATTTAAAGAATAAAAAAATAAAATTTCCTCCTCATCCCCTACCTAATTAAAAAAAAGAAAGAAAAAATACATTTCTTCTTACAAATATTATAGTCGGGCAAAACAAATTCTCTCAGTGGCTATACACATAAATACACACAGACATGTGAGGCTTCTGACAAGCATCTCTAACCTATTTGACTGGGATTCTGACTAGAGCCTGTGACTATAAAACGAAGTGTCATAGTTCCCTGGCACATTCAGAGATGCAGACATGGAATGGTGATATCCAACAACAGAATTCTCTAACTAGCCACAGTAACTAGCTCTCAAGGCCAATTTTCTTTAGTTTAAATCCATATAAATGAGTTGTTTATCGTATTTATTTTTAATTGTCAAAAGCAGTAACCCTAGCCTTGGCCAGCCCCCTTACCTGCTCAGATAAGTACATCAGATCATATGTGGGGTCAAGGGAAAATGTGGTTGTTTCAGAGCACTTTCATCCCTACTTGGTGTGTGTAGCCTTTGTAGCTTACTTTCGATCTTTAGGAAATACAAAAAGAGCTTCAAGGTCAGCAGAGCAGCATCAATTCACAACAAGAAAATCTTAACAGTCTGTGTCGCAAGTACCATTCAGCTGAGCTGGAGAGCCTGGGCAGCAAAATCACTCTCCTAATAAGGAAATACGAAGCCGTAAGCCATCTTGGCTCCAGAACACAAGCCAGCCTGCAGGACTTTCTGGAAAAACACTTCACTGGTGAGTAGTGTTCTGGGTGTTAGAGGGGACAGATAGCTCACAGGAAAGGGACTGATCCAAATACTTCAGAAACTGCCAATGGAAGTGCAAAATGGTTTCTGGGGCATCATTTGAAATTTTATGTTTCTTTGAATTTTTAATGTACGTGTCATGAATCATGCACAACTCATTATGATCTCAGCTATTCCACTCACCCTCAGGAGCCAAAAAAAAATGTTCTTCTGATGGAGGAGGTCGAAACAGCCTCTTCCCATCCCACAAAGCATTCATTCAAGTAAAGAGTTCCTTCTATAAAGTCAACATCCTCCACTTCCAAGGGAATACGTTGCAAATCTCCTTTGCCATAGTAAAATCAATAGAGGAAATTTATGGGGAAACTATAGCACTGGATGAGCTAGAAAATCTCCATTGATGTGTAACATGAGTTCTGCCTGCAGGCTATACAGTTCCCTTGTCTTCTAATGCGTCATAATGGCAATATGCCCAACCATGACAGAAAGAGGAAATGTTCTTTCTCCTTACTGTATAAATATACAGAGAACATTCCCTATCCAGTTTTGAAGAACTTGAGATTTCCCTTTTACAATGCAGAAATAACTATCATACAGTAAAAGGTACAGTTTTATTTTTTTGTTTCCATTTAAAAAAATGTTTTCTTCTTTCTTTCGGTAGAAAGGAGCCATGGCAGGAAATAATACATTTCATTCTAAAAATGTAATTTGTTGTTCATTCATTTACAATCATTTCTCACCATTATAATACTTAATAATGATTATAGCAACTATTTCTATTGTTTTCATTGCAGAATGTTCTTATAATACCAAATGTTACATTTCACTAGAAGAAATGGAAAATGTAAAGAAAAATCACTTGATGGCCACATTTAAATTCACTATCATAATCTTTGGTAGCTTGTTTCATGTCTTAACATTTATTTTTATTCTTTGGTCTTTTTCAAAAGAATCTATGCAGGCATTCCAAGCATGGTTTTCTGGTGTGAAAATAGCAGTGCAAGAATCATCAGATAGATCTGGGGACAGCAAAGTCATAGAGGCAAAACTACAGAATCTACAGGTAAGGACTATTTGGGCATCAAAAGTTGGTGAATTGATGTGTTCTTACTGACAGGCTGGTAAGACGAGGTGCTTCCGGGTCGAAACAGAATTACGAAAGTATAGAATCTCAGAGTCAGCTCTCTCATTATTGACTATATGCTTCTGTCTTCTCCCAACTTTTTTTTCCCCTTCTAACATAGATTATAGTATTTAGGAGGCAATGGGCCCCACATCAAGGACACATGAAAGAATCCATAAGACATGCTATTTGTTTTAAAACATTTTTCAATTAAATTTTGTTTTATTTTCAATTCAAAACCCTCCATGCTTCCCATCCTTACTCCCACCTATTGAGAAAGCAAGAAAAATAAAAACTCATTTCAAATATGTGTAGACACACTATTTCCTGTTCTTTGTTATGTCATTATTTTTAACGTTGCAGAGAATCAGAAAATTGATTCTATGTTCTAACATCATCCTTTTTAAAAGCTTTTTTTAAAAAATCTGTGGCCAATACTGGGCTGTTTATGTAAAATATTTTAAAAATATATTTATTAAGCATATATTAAGGCCATCATAAAAGAATTATATGGCAGAAAAAGACTAACTGGTCATTTGGTGAGAATGAGAGATGACTGATGGACAGCCAGATAGATCTAAAAGTAGATAACTTACTAATACCACTGGGAAAAGTGAAGAAGATCTTCCAAAATATAAGAAGGACCCCCTTTGGCAAACTTTTGGAAGTACTTGCACTGGATGGGGAAGCATGAATGGGCTGCAATTCACATTAGCAGAAGGAACTCCAGAACTGATAAGGTCACAGATCTGTTTGAGTATGCCATAGCTACAGAACAGAGGGTGAAGAAAAGGGGGAGGGATACATAAAAGAAGCAGAATATATACTCTTTTTTAGAGTTTCCAATAGTATATACTTGAAATGAAATTAAAAGCAACATAAAACCTTTTGTAATCCAAGGCTATATGCTAGATTTGGGATTAGTGAAAAAAAAATGCTATAGTAGTTCCAGAAAAGAAAAAGAATTATGAACCATCCTTGGGGACTCTCTTGATGAAATCAAGAAAGATTATGTGTATTGTTGTCTTTTTTCTTTTTTTTAAACAGGGCATTTTGGACTCAATTAGTGATGGCCAGAATAAACTTGATGCAGTGACTCAAGAAGGAGAGAATTTATATGCTTACTTATCTAAACAAATTGTGAGTAGTATTCAGGAGCAGATTACAAAAGCTAATGAAGAATTTCAAGCATTCCTGAAGGAATGCCTTAAAAACAAACAAGCTCTTCAGGACTGTGCTACAGAACTGGGAAGGTAAGTTATTCTGAGTTACTTATAGAATTTGCTTTTATTTGGCTTTAGGAAAGGGGATCATTGTGAGTGAAAAAAAGAGGATTCAAAATTATGATTTTAAAAAAGAGAAAGGTTTACTTCATACAATCAGTCAATAAGCGTTATTTTTTTACTATAAAGCCAGTATTCTGCTAAATGCTGAGGATACAAAGACAAAAAAAAAGAGAGAGAAAGAGTTCCTGCCCTCAAAGAAATTATATTATATATATGTATATATTCTTAATGTTTTAATTAGTCTTAATTAAGAGTTAGTCTCTACTAGGATAATAACTTGTTCTATACTTCTAAAGTCATTTTTTGGCTCTGTGTTGCAAGATTTATTAGTGAATGTGAGTGGCATATGTACAAAAGCTATTTTTGCATGTAATTATGTGTTTATAGTTAACATGGGATTATTATCATTGTCACTAACCAGATCTTCTGTCTCCCAGTTGCAGTTTTTTTTGGGGGGGGTGTATTTTACAAATCATTACTTAAATATTTTGGTCATCGATTGAAAATACCAATACCTCTATCCCCTGGTTCTGATAACAAATGCCTCAAATTGGCCAATAAGCTTGATATAAAGCCCCATTTACCCTCTATTAAGATGAGAATATATAGGATAGAACCAATATATCCAACAAATGCTAGAAGAACTGATGTGTAGGAACTGGCTCCTTTTTATTCTTGGAATCTTGGGCAACTTGTAGAGTTCCTAGATGAGTGCAGCCAAGTTGAGATTCCAATAGCTTTCTCTCCATTAAAGTTCAAATATTAAGTTCAGTTCTTACATCTCCTCCTCTTTCCCCCATTCCTACCTCTTCATTCATCCCCTTCTTCCTATTCAGTGCTATTTGTCTTTCTTCCTACTGGGACCTCTAGCAGATTCCATAATGACTAGGTAGAACTTTATTGGTAATAAGCCCCTGTTTCTGCCTTTAACTTTTGACTTCATGAACCACCGTCTTTCTTGCTGTGTTCATAATAACTGGTTCATTTCTGATCATTTCTCCATATGAATTTATTTTTCTTTTAAATGTTAACATATTTTGACCCAAATAATTAATGGAGGACAGTAAAAAATAGTGAATTTAGAGTCAGAGGCCCTGAGTTAAAATCTCAGCTCTCCTACAGTATTTTTTAAACCCTATTTTCTGTCTTAATATCAGTTCTAAGATAGAAGAGCAGCACGGAGTAGACAAATGAATTTAAATGACTTTTCCAAAGTCACACAGCCAGGAAGTATCTGAGGCCAGATTTGAACCCAGGTCATCACAACTCCAGGCCTGGTGTTTCCATCATGCCATCTAGCTGTCTTCTTCTTACAATAATTTTTAGCTTTGTAGGCATCAACAAATTGCTTTACCTCTGGGAGCCTCACGTTCCTCCTGTGTAAAATAAAGGCATATGACTAAATGACCTTGCTTAGATTCCATTGTCCTATAATTTTGACAAAATTGTTCTTAAGACATTTTCTCTAGTTTTTATAGATTTCTCCAGATCATACTGAGTTGACTGCCTGGGGAGTAGTTTCCTTTTATTGGAGATCTACAAGCAGAGGTCATACTTATTGATTCTTTTCCCCTTTTCATATCTTTATACCCTTTATAGGTATTATTTAGATGAGATAGATTTTGAGATCCCTTACAACTCTTTAATTCTTTCATTCCTTAATTTGGAGTTATATAAATTCTTAATTTCCTGCTTTGCATTACTTAAACCATCATAAGAATGCTTTACCGGAGATACTAGTAAATCTTACAGAATAAAATGGTAAAAACTAAATAATTTATTTTTCTAAAATGCTATTTTCTTGATCCTGTAGTTTTGAAGATCAGCATAAGAAACTTAGTCTGTGGATTCATGAAATGGAGGAAAGATTAAGCACAGAAAATTTTGGAGAGTACAAACAACATATTCCAGAGAAGAAAAATGAAGTTCATAAAGTTGAAATGTTTCTGGGGGAACTGCTAGCTGCAAGGTACAATGGGAAAATGTGTTTGCACCATACACTGTGGGATTTTGTTTTCTCATTTGTCTGGTTGCATAGGTCTGAGGTACAAATATACTTTACAATCTATCTTTCATGGAATTGTGGTATAGTTGAATGAACTTCAAATTGTGTTAGATCAGGACATCTAAATTTTTGTCCAGACTATGATATTCTCATTGACCTTGGACATGTAACCTGATTTCTCAGGATACTGATTTCCCTGCCTGGAAAAGGGGTATAAAAATACCCATCCTCACATATTTCAGGTTTGTTACAAGGATTTAGTGAGATAATAAATATGAGAGTGCTTTGAAAAGAACGAAATGCTTTAAATATATCAAGTTGCAATTGTAAAGAATTATATTGTGCTTTATGAACAAAAACATGTAATAGTAGGTAGAGAGCTAGACTTGAGGCAGAAAGACCTGGTTTCAAGCCCTAGTTCTGATGTCTGTTCATGTATGGCCCTGGGTACCTCATTTCATCTTAACATTTTTGTCTTATGAATATTCATTAATATTAATAATTATTAATTATAACAGCAATAACATTTATGTTGTGTTTTAACATGTGCAGATTTATCTCATTTGATCTTCACAACCACCCTAGATTATTATTCACATTTTATAAACAATATAATATTTGAAATTGTTCTTGAAAGAAAAGTAATCTTTCTAAAATCCTTTTAATTGTGTTCAAATTCCTTTATAATCTTTCCTCACATGAATTACTAAAATCTCTCATTATTTCTTAACATTATAATTTCCTCTTTAGCCAAATAGGTTTCTGTCCTTAATATTTCACACACATGTTGGACATTGCAGCTCTACAATCTTTATATTCATTGCTCACTGGTTCCCCTGCCTGCCTCCTGTTTTTCCATCTGGCCAACTTGGCCAACTACTTTCTAGAATTTTAGGAAGATTTTGCCTTGACCATTCTGCCCTATTGTGATCTTTCCCTTCTTTGAACATACAGTATAGTACATTGGATGTTTTTGTCCTTTATTGTTAATTTATGTTTTGCCCTGTATTTTATGCTATCTAATTATTATTGCCCAGAGAGTTAATATAATTTAGGAAGTGATGATTAAGAATTCTTAGAGACTGGCTTCTGGGTAAGGAAATCAGTTTGCTGACTAGGCTAGCAATAACCAATAAATTGATTGATCAGTGATCTCTCTCAGTGATCAAAGACAAAGAAATTATCCCATGCATATCATTAAATATAGTTTTGAAAGCTCATTTATTCAGTCCTCCCCTAGATGCCCCAAGATATTTTTAATTGATGAATAGCCAATGAAGTGCCATAATTAATTCTCTCAGTCCTTCTCTAATTCCTTGATTGATGGTAGAAAACCATATGCCAGAATCTATGACTCCAAATTTTAAAAAGAGAAATCAAATTCTGCCTGGTTAGCAGTGACTTTGGTCAACTTTCAATGAGAGATTTAAGGACTGTCCTGCTACTCACAGACACACCTGGCTTAAGCTGGTTTCTTATTTACTTGGCAAAAAAGAACCCATAATCTCACTCCTTTATCATTCTACAATGGAAGATACTCTTACAGGGGACCATTCCCTGAATTTCTTAGAAAGAAAGGAAAAGTAAGGAGATCAAGGGACAAATCTGAACCCCAATTCAAAACTCAGAAGCAGAAATAATGCAATATATTGTAAAATCTTCTCAAGTGGATAGAGCTGAGTCAGGTTATCCTGGGTTCAAATCTTGTTTTTGATACTTGCTAGCTATGGGGCCATGAGCAAGTAACAACCTCTCTGATCTTCAATTTCCACATCTGTAAAACAATTAATTATTATCATTATTGTGGGACCATAGATTAGAGACAGAAAAGACCTCAGAAGTCATCTAGTTCAACCCTTTCATTCTATAGATGAGAAAACTGAGACCCAAAGTAACTTACTAGGATTTTTACTAAGGTCTTCTGCTTCCCAGACCTATGCTTTTTCTACGTAGTCACACTCCTTTCTTGAATTATTCCTTCTCTCCTGCAGTAGATTGTACAATTCTTGATTACTGGGTTCATATTGTATATGTCTTTTGTTATCAAGAAAGTAAATAAGGTAAATCTGAGTGGGTCAACGAAGGCAATTTTGGTGTGAGGAAGGATATTGGGGGTATAGGGTGATTATAAGGTGATTGGAGGAGGAAAGAAGGTAAGGAAGGTATATAGGAGATAGAGGAAATGGGGTATGTAGGAGAGGGCAGCTCAAACAGGTATATTCCCAAAGGCTTGAGACAGAGGATACAGGGAGGAAACTAGGGCCAGTAAGAAATGTTTAGGTTTGGCTGGAGGGTTTCTCTTGTTAGTTTCTCCAGTCTCTTGAGGGAGGGGTCGAGAGGGCTCCTCCCTGCCAGTCAAACTGATGGCTGGAGGAAGTCTTAGGGGAGGTACTTCCTGCCAAGATGGATGCCCCAGTTCTCTCAAGAAATAAAAAAAAATGATTTTTTCCTCTTGAGTCCTTGTCTTAATTTTCGACACAATGACTCACCACAGGGTTTGAACAGGTAACAAGGGGGTTTATTAATACCAGGGTCAGTCAGAAGGGAGAGGGGTTCAGGATTTTCTAACTGCTGCTAGGGAAAGGGGTGAGGGTGGGGGATGGGTCAAGGAGAGGTTTAGACAGAGAGAGCCCGGCTCTCCATCAGGAAGATTTGACTGCTTTTTAAGTAAAGTCTCTATCAAATCATTAAAACTAGGGGTAACTTATTTGAGGATACTCTACTAGCCTATAGAAACTAAACCCATAATGTCTAATCACTAAGCCTTCCCTTCCACCCAGGACCCAAAGGAAATTCAGGGAAGGGGAGGGATGGAGATGGGAGATCAGGGAGAGGTCCAGAGAAATGAGATAGGTCCAAATTTCCCCAAGACAAAATAAGCACAGGCCAAGGCTGAAGTAATTAGGCCAAAGCAAAAGCCTCCAGCCACAGTGAAAGCCAGAAGGCAAAAGCCCCATCAGTTGGAACTTCACCTCTATTTATAGCTTTAAGTTCTAACTGACTTTCTGAAGATTCTAAGATGTTTAACTGACTTTTTGTGACCATTAGAAATTACAGAAGCAAAAAGTTTCTGTTAGCCACATCGCATTACACTTTATAATCCACACAGGACCTATTACAGTGCTATACACATTAAGTGAATTCAGTAAATACTGAAACACTGCTTATTACTTTAGCTTTTTTGATTTGGGGAGTTTGGATTTTTCTTTTCTTTTCTTTTTTGTTTTGTTTTGTTTTTAGTAGTATCAATGTCTTATGTTAATCCACCTCTTCTCTCTTTCCTGGTTTCCTATGAAAATAACTTACAGTTTTTTTAATTTTATTTATTTTTTAAACCCTTAACTTCTGTGTATTGGCATCTAGGTGGAAGAGTGGTAAGGGTGGGCAATGGGGGTCAAGTGACTTGCCCAGGGTCACACAGCTGGGAAGTGTCTGAGGCTGGATTTGAACCTAGGACCTCCCGTCTCTAGGCCTGACTCTCAATCCACTGAGATGCCCAGCTGCACCCCAAATCTTACAGTTTTGATTAAGTTAATATTCTACTGTAAACAGCCAAATTAACTGGCCCAAATATATGTACACAGAGACATCTGTAGGGATAACCTGTGTATAGATCTAATATCAGATAGTAGAGAGCTCAGTTATGTTATGGCTCATTATCTGGATGTAGAAATACCATTACTTCTCCTGAAATAACATAATTAGGCTAGAAAACAAAAGTTAGCCATGTTATCTAGACATCACATTTAAAGAATGATCAAAGGTATGCTGTTGCCTGAAATAATTCTCTTTCCTCTCCTTTTATTTGTTTATTTTCTTCTTTGAGATTCAGGTCAAATCCACTGCCCCTTTCCTGTAAGTGGCCTTTCCCAGTTCTATAGCAACTAGTTCCTTTCCTTCTGAGACTATCGTTTATATTGTGTTTCTGCTATTTATGGCACAGATAGGTGGAGCAATAGATAGATTCTGTTTCCTGAAGACTAGAATTAAAATCTACCCTAAGAATACTAGCTAGGTGACCCTAGACAAGCCATTTAACTTCTCCCAGACTCAGTTTTCTCATCTATAAAATGGAGATAATAATAGCACCTACCTCCAGGACTGCTATGGAGATCAAATGAGGCAATATATATAAAAGTACTTTATAAACTTTTAAGCGCTATGTAAAAGCTAGTTTTGTTGTCATTATTGTTGTTATTATTATATGTACATTGTTATTTTACTCTCTTTGATTAGACTAAACTCAAGTGCAGGATCTTGTTTTTGCCTTTCTTTTTCTGCCCAGACCTGAGCACTGTGCCGGGCATATAGTAAATTTTTAATAAATGCTTCTTGTTATTGTTAGTAGTGTTGAGCATTGAGGAGTGGTAGCAAAGTGTCAAAAGGAATAGAGTAATTGAGCTTGGAACAAAAAAGAGGAGGTCAAATCTGACCTCAGATACTTGACTAGCTGTATGACCCTTAGAACAATCATTTAAAGGGGCATCTAAGTGGTCCAGTGAAGAGAGAATCAGGCCTGGAGGTCCTGGGTTCAAATCTGGCCACAGATAATTCCTAGTTGTGTGACTCTGGGCAAGTCGCTTCATTTCAACTGCCAAGCCCTTGCCACTCTTCTGTCTTAGAACCAATACTTAGTATGAATTCTAAGAAAGAAGGTAAGGTGTTTGTTTTTTTTTTTAAAGAAACTTATTTAAACTTATTTTTTGCCTCAGTTTCCTCTCTTGTGAGACAAATAACCTTATGTTTATAAAGTGCTTAGCAAAGTTCCTGGCACATAGTAGACATTTAATAAATGCTTCTTTCCTTCTCTTTTTCATTGTCTAACTTCCTCACTACTCTAATAATTTTAATAATATCGAATAATAACAATTACCTACATACCTACATGTAAATTTCTTTTTTCCCTTATATTTTTTAGAGAATCTCTTGACAAACTTTCTCAGAGAGGGCAGATCTTAAATGAAGAAGGCCATGGGGCTGGAAAAGAAGTACGTCTGGCTGCCCAGCTCCTCACTGGTTATCAGAACTTGCTCAAAATTACAAAGGAGAAATTGCGAATTTGCCAAGTAGCTCTGCAGGAACACCAGGCCCTAGAAGAAGCCCTTCAAAGCATGTGGTCCTGGGTGAAAGATGTTCAAGAGAAACTGGCTTCTGCAGAGAGCACTGTTGGCAGCAAAACTACCTTAGAGAAAAGACTGTTACAAATCCAGGTAAGTTTCTAAAGACAAATAGAGAAGACTATACGTAGACACACACACGTAACACCAACTAGCTAACTGTTCCAGTTTTTAGTTTTTCTATTTTTACTCTGAAGGAGAAGCCAGCATGTCAACAAGCATTTATTAATCATTTACTCTTTGGCCAACATTGCTAAATGTCATGAATACAAAGTAAGGCAAAAAAGCAATTCTTCCCCTCAAAAAGTTTATATTATAATGGAGAAGACAACATGCCAACTTCAATGTACAAATAAGATATAGGCAAGCTAAATTGTAGGTAGTAACAGAGGGGAGGAACTACCATTCAGGAGAATGAAAGGAGAAGTAGTTGGGGTTTTTCCATTAAAATGGAGCATATTTTAGGTTTTTAGACACTTAAAAAATCAATTTATCCAATTCCAATACAGCTTCCTATATCCCACCCTACCCCATCTGATTTCACTCTAGTTGGCTTTCTTGTTAATTTTGAAAACAATTCTCAAATGACTGTTTAACAGTTTATCCTGATAACTTTAGTCCCATAGGCTCACTTATGCTAAGCATGTTATTGGGAGAGGTTTTAGGAGCTCTGCACTGGTGTTTGGTTAGTGAATTGTCATATAGTATCCTTTTTCTGCTAAACAAGCATAGGAATTGAAGCAAGGAATTGAAGGATTCCAGGAATTGAAGGAATTGAAGCAAGCATCTTTATTTGATAAAATAAAGAACTTTATTGTAACTACAGAAAAAATGCTTGAAGATTATTGTGAGTTTATTTAAATATCCATTCTCTTTTTTTAGGAGATTCTTTTAATGAAAGGTGAAGGTGAAATAAAGTTGAATATGGCCATTGGGAAAGGAGAACAGACTTCAAAACATAGCAACAAAGAAGGCCAGAAGGTTATTCAGACTCAACTACAGACCCTTAAGGAAGTGTGGGACAATGTCATGATCACTTCTGTCCATGCTCAGAGGTACTTTATTTTTTCTTCCTTTGCTGAATTCGTTGCTCCAGTAAGATGGAATTAACTGGATAGGAGATGAATTAGAATCGATATGTTTTTGGAAGATTTCCTGGTAAGCAGCTGGCTGACTTCGATATTTTCCGTGTGTTTTTCTCTCTGCACATTGAATAATTTAACAATGCAAAGTTGTCTCTTAAAAAGTGAATCACAGAGCCACATTGACATTAATTTGAACCACTAATATGGATTAAAAGCATTAAAAAAAACTACTAGAAGATAGTACATTTTAATATTGTACTGTATGTCAGAGGTGCTATTTGTATATCTTAATTATGGCATTCAGTTAAGAAACGTGGATGTAAAATTACTCCCAAAATAAACATACTAGTGCCTTGATTTAACATTCAATTCTAGAACCCAAAGTCAACAAGCAGCATTTCAGAAAAGTTACCAAATAAGCAAATCTCCAGATCCCCCCAAAGCAAGGAGCATTTTGATAATATTTCTACTTATCTAGGAAAGGCAATTAAGTAGTTACATATATTGGATCTACTTGTTGCCTAAGGATGAATACCTGGGATATAATTTACCCAGTATTCAGAGTGAAAATTGGCAGATTTTTTTTCACTTAACTGTATAAACATGAGTATGTATAATGAACATATTGTCATTTCTAAATCTAATGCTAATGAAAATTGATGGGAGTTTTTTAAGCATTGCCACAGGAGTGGGATGTCGGATCACTCCAAAGAGAAGCAATGTTTTCATTTCACATATGAAGACTTTAATAGTACCAATAATGATAATACACTGTTACAATACTTGACTATTTTTGTGTTACCAGTAATTAGCACAATACCTAGCACATAGTTTTCACTTAACAAAAGTGCTTATTACTTGACTTATTTATTTCTTTCATTTTAAATTGATAAGAATACCAATATGATCTATACAATGCTCTTTCCTTTTAGCAATTTGGAGTCTGTGATTACCCTGTGGAATGATTATATGGAGAGGAAAGTCCAACTGGAACAGTGGATGGAATCAGTGGATCACAAAGTAGAGCATCCTTTACAGCCCCAGATGGGACTCAAAGAGAAATTTTCCCTTCTAGATCACTTTCAGTCCATTGTTTCAGAGGCAGATGACCATGTTGGGGCCCTCCATAATGTAATTGAAAAATCCATAGAGCTCTATGAGAAGACTGAGGATGATTCACTTAATGAATCTGTTCAGGAGGAACTGAGAACACAGTTTAATGACCTCAGCACTGTTGCAAAGGTAAATGACATATTATCTAAAAACTACAATAACAACAACAACAAAATAAATTGATAGCTGCCAGCTTTGACCTTTTTCCTTTTGTAACTGGAATTCTTGATGATGGAATACTGGGGGAAATCAATTGTTTTAAAACCATTAGTATCTCCCTTGAACAAAAGATTGCTTCCTAACTCATTTATGTCATAATATTAATTTTTTATCTGTGAACTTCATTGTACTGTTCTTCTAAACTGTGAAATGACTGGATTTTGCTTACTTTCTTTTCCTCCTTTTCTTTAAGTCAATTCTACTGGATTAAGGGAAACTAGGTGGCACTAGTGGATAGAACACTGGGCCTGAATTAGGAAGAATCATCTTTCTGAGTTCAAATCTAAGCCCTAGCCTAAGACACTAGCCATGTGACCCTAGGCAAGTCACTTATCCCTGTGTGCCTCAGTTTATCATCTATAAAAATGAGGAGAAGGAAATAGCAAACTACACCAGTATCATTGCCAAGAGAACATCCAAATGATTCACAAGTCAGATATGACTTAAGTGGCTCAATAACACTATTCTTTTTAAAAACATATAATTTTTATTTTTTCCATTTACATGTGAATACAATTTTTAATAACCATTTTATGACATTTTGTGATCCATGTTCTTTCCTTCCCTCCTACCCCTACACCCTAATGACAGATAATGTGTTTGCACGTGTGTGTTATCATACTATCCTACAATACAATATTTCAGTATTTTTCATATTGTGAAAGAAGACATGTATCCCAACAACAACAACATTCAATCAACTTTATAAACATTTGCTAAATGCCCATGTGAAAGATGCTATACTCACCCTAAAGAACAGAATGATGAAAAGCAACGTCATTCTTACGTCCCCAAGAATTTACAGTCTACTATGTCTACAAATAAGAATAATAAATGGCAGAACAGAGAGAGATGAAAGATGCAGATAAAGTATTCTTGACACAATGGCTGGCACAAATAAACAGGCCCTTAAAAATACTTTCTCAACCAATGTTGGAATACTTGAGGTATTTTAAGAATACTTTAAGCTGAGGAGATCAGGGGAAGCTTCAGGGAAGAGTTGAAACTTGAAGTGAGGCTGACCTAGAAAATTTCTGGAGTCCCTTCCAGCTAAGTGATTCTCTGGGAGTCTGTGAGTTGTGTGAGTTGTGCTAATGTCAGAAGCAACTGGGTGGTGCTATGAATAGAACTCTGGACTTGGAGACAGGAAAAAGAGAGTTTTTTTATCTTTAAAACTGGAATAATAACAGCACTTACCTCCCAGGGTTGTTATAAGTATGAAATAAAATAATATTTGGAAAGTGTTTTGCAAACCTTAAAGGGCTATACAAATGTATCATCATCATCATCATCATTTTTAATAAGAATAATGCTCCTGAGTCTTTTTAGAACCATATGCTCTCTCACTAGTGTTCCTACTCATTTATAGACCCACCATAAAAGTCCTACTCCAATGCCATGTGATTGTTTGAGAATGGTTCTAGTGGTGTCAGTGAGGTGGCTCAGTGGATTCAGAGCCAGGCATATAGAGGCAGTAGGTCCTCAGTTCAAATATGGCCTCAGACTCTTCGTAGCTGAAAGACTGGGCAAGTCCTTTAGTCTACTTTACTTAGCCCTTAATATTCTTCTGCCTTAGAACCAATACAAAGTATTGATTCTAAGTTGGAGGGAAAGGGCTGTGTTTTAGTATAGGAGAGTACAGAGAGATTTTTCACCTGTAGTCTAGACATCACAAGATTTTGCTATAATTATTATTATTTTGCCCTGGCATTCAGTTAGTCAACAAGCATTTATTAAAGTCCACACATACTATGTACTAGGAACTATGTAAAGTACAGGGGAACAAAATTGTAAAAACAGTCCTTGCTTTCAAGAAGCTCATGAAAGTCCACAAAATGCAGAAAAATATGCAATGTCTCTGACGTTTTTTGATAAGGAAATTGGCATGATAGCATCCCTGCTGACCTATGCAGCAGCAGTGGCGACTTGGTATAAAAGGAGGAATGCGTTAGGAATCACACCGTTTTTAGAACATTTGTAAAAACTATTGATTCTCTAAATGTTTCCAGTGCACTTAACACAGTGTTTGCACAGAATCAGTTCTATATAAGTGCTTTATTCCTTTCTTTCCATCCTCTCCAGAGGTTTAGTGTGGAATGAGAAATTGTTCCATAGGAATTAAATTAAATTTAGCCAGCCTTTGTTAAGCACCCTAAATTTTACCAGGCACTGAGAACACCAAGAAAAGTACAATTTACAACATCAAGGAACTTATATTCTACTAGGTAGGGGGATTATAACCCTAACAGGTTATAATTGACTTTCCCTTACTCTTATAGTTTCTCTTTATTGGAGCTAGGACTTTCACTCACAGCTTCCTAATTCCCAAACCATTGGTATTTCCATTATATTTTCAACTATATATATTTTTATCTTAATTATGAATGAGCCAAGTTCTATTAAATATATCTCTTTTGTTATTGATCATGCTATTTTTCTAGAGCATGTTACCAAGCACTTGTTATGTAGTAGCTGAATAGAGAGAAAGAAAGATCCAGTTTCTTCCTCTGATCTTTCCATTTGTATCTTGAGATATTTAAGATACTTTCTTTTTATTATATTTTGCCAATGACATATAGATACAGTTATTAATTATAATTTTCTGACATTTTTGATCCATTTTCTGTCCCTCCTCATCTCCCATCCCTCCTTCTCAAGATGACATAGTGTGACATGAGTTATACATTGTTCTATCATATAATACACATTTTTATCTCCATCATCTTGTGAAAGAAGACACATATCCCATATAAGAAAATTCATGAAAGAAATAAAGCAAAAATGGTTTGCTTCAATCTTCATTATTTGAAATACCTTCAAAAAATTTTAGAATATCAAATTCAAAGTTTATCAAGATATGTTGGAAATATAGATCAAGTCTAATATATCTGTGTAATTCTATAATTCTAACAACAATCTGTTAGTCTGAGCAATTTTCTCTTTCTTTGTCAGGAGAAAATGAGGAAAGTAGAAGAGATTGTGAAGGACCATCTGATGTATTTGGATGCAGTTCATGAATTTACAGACTGGCTCCATTCAGCAAAGGAAGAACTTCACCGCTGGTCAGATGCATCAGGGGATTCATCTGCCACCCAGAAAAAGTTATCCAAAATTAAGGTCTGTGTTCCTTGAATATAATATGTCTGAGATAGAGGATACTTTATTTTTACTTTTTAAAGCATCTTTTACAATAAGATATATTTCCATTTTGTAAAAAATCACATTGCACTTACTCAATTTAATGCATAATTTTCCCACTGTTTACTAATGAGTATGCAGGAGAAAAAGGAATTAAAAAGACATTACATGTGTGAACAAAACACAACATTGTTCCTTTGTGTTCCGCTATGCAATAGTGCATGTTGGAAAACTATGGTGTGAAAGGCTGGGAAAATAAATCCACTTGGTTTGGCTGAGAAATCCAGATACTGTTTCCTAGCACAGTGAAAGGAAACTCTTTGTTAGGTAATCTAATAAGTTCAGGAGAAAGTAAACTGGGAATGTCACTGTAGATGCCTGGTTTTGCTACAGTAGCCAACAGTGAAATGCCATACAAAGGACAGTCCCTTTACAGGAGCATCAATGTTTTTCTTTGACTTTGGCATATGAGTATCATTTGACAGAACATCAGCTCTCACGTTATGAAGGACTTGGAGATCCTTCAAAACCTTTGACCTGTTAAAAAAAGATACACATATGGTGTAGGAAAAAAAAATGGTGCAATGAACGTCAACCTTTTCCTTTTTCCCTTGAAAATTGAAATAGTTGATTTTTATAAGAAATATTGGGCCAAAAGGGATTCCTCAATGATTTTGTCATATGATTTACTGTAAGGACATGAATGAGGCAAGGCAGTAGAGTGGTTTAGTTGAGAATCAGGAAAGGCAAGGTTTTGGAAGAGATTCGGCCTTGCAACTGAGGACACAGTTGAGTTGATAATTGCTCAATGGTAAATGCACCCATTACAATCAAAGTTGTATTCCTTTAAATGCCCTCAACAAATTCTTTTGGAAATCTTGTCTTTGCTGTTAAATATGCTTATTACTCTTTTCTTACAAAGGTCGCCTAAAATTGTTCCCAAATATCTTAACTACCAACTTAAAAATAATAAAATTCATGGAAAGATTTTCAGTACATGTGGGTTGCAAGATGGGAAAAGAGTGAAGGAAAGATAAGCATATACATCATTTTTAACTAAGTACTTCAAATCATACCTAAGTTAGACATGTGAGATGTTATTTGTTGGCATAAGACTTTAAGGAGGATGATAAGAATTCTTCATCTCCTTATTCCCCAAATCACCATCTATCATAAACACATATGGGAGAGTGGTGGCCAAGGAAGGTTGTTTTGGTCTAGGAAGTGACAAAGATGGTGAGTGAAGCAATAGTTCATTTGATGGACAGACATATCCTTTCTAGGAATGGTAGTATTGGTTTGAATGTTGAATTGAAGAATATTCTCAGATTTGAGGGGGAATATGGAACATAAGAAAGCACTCTGGGGAACTTTCCTACAAAGTGGATTTACAGGTGACCAGAACTCTAGAGCAAGTGCCAGAGTGTAATGTGTTATTGATAGAGTATCTCATTTAATCCATAAAAAGAGCTATATTGCTATTATTATTATTCTCATTTTACAGATGAGGGTGCTCAGTATTTTAGGCAAGATTTGAATCCAACACTTCCTGATTCTGACTTAAGCATTCTATTGATTCTACCCTTCTGCCATCTTGAGAATCATTTTAAGAACTAAAATCCAAACAATGTAGCTGATAGAATATCTAAGATGAGGAAATAAGGCAAATTGCCTTAAGTGACTTGCCCAGGGTCACCAGGCCAGATTTTAACTTGGGAGAACTAGTCTTTCTGATTACAGGCATGAAACTCTATACACTGCACTACATAGGTGCCTTTTCATCTATAGAATGTCACCCAAAATAACATTTGGGCCTTTATTTTTCTTTGTGGGATTTGGGAGAAGGATGTGAACATATAGATCATAATCCTTTTAATATATTGCTCCCCCTTCTCATTTCTGTGGAGTTATCTGGTACATAAATAAAAACAAATGGATACAGTAGCATCCAGTATTTAAAGTAACTATAAGAAGTCAACATCAAGTATATAGATAATTACTAACCTGGTAATTTGGTGACCATGCTGACCCCTCCCCCAACGGATCACCTCCTTCTCTTTAAGCCTGTTCTCTCATTTTAAAATGGGGGAAGGGTGAACTACTTGATCTCCAAGACATCTCTCCAGCTTTAACTTTCTAGGACTCTCTATGGCTAACACTTTCATAAAAAGAAAAGCAGTAATAAGCCCATGCCAATTAATAATATAGAATTTTTAGCTAAATATTCCTGTTGATTCTTCATATTTGTGGTTCTCAAAAATACTTAGAAAGAAAGTGCTTTGAATGGGAAGTCTGCTTTAAAAATATGCTTCTTTCTTTTATTGTCTGCACTATAGAGGACTAATGTCTGCCCATGCTTGCCGTGAGAGTGTATGTCTTTGCTTTCCTGTAATATAGTGAAACATGATCTGAGTTGCTGTCTTGTGCAGTGAGATGAGACTGTAGCTCAGACCATGTGTATAACGCTGCTTCCACCACTCCTGTTTATATGTCCTTCAACCTAGGAAGAAAAATAATGTGGTGAAGCTTTATTTACTGAGACAGAATGCCACAAGGAAAGTATTTTAATCAAAACATGTTTGTGTATTTGAGCAGTGCTCTCTTTTCAGGGTCCCTGCTTAGTCTATTTCAGGACATCACAGCTTCCTTAAGCTATATTTTTAAAGTTTCCCCTCAAATGTTGACAGTCTCCGCCTACTATCATTTAAGGGGGAGTGGAAAGGGGGTGGTGGGTAAAATGCTTCCCGTTCCCCGTGATACACTTGCTAGAAGTTCCTAGCAGGATGGGGGTCCTTCCATGCACCAATTTAGCAACATTCAACCAAAGTGAATCAGAGCCTTCTTGGTTACCATGGCAATATTCCATTACAGGAGTTGATAGATTCCAGACAGATTGGTGCAAGCCGCCTAAACAGAGTGGAGTTGCTGGCTCCTGCAGTGAAACAGAGCACAGCTGCCAGTGGGTGTGAACTTATGGACACAGAGATGCAGGCCCTTCGCTCCGACTGGAAGCAGTGGGAAGACAGCGTCTTCCAAACACAGGACTGCTTGGAGAATCTCGTTAGCCAAATGGCCCTATCGGAGCAGGAGTTCACGGCCCAAGTGGCCCAGCTTGAGAAGGCCCTGGAGCATTTCGGTACCCTTTTGGAAACCTGGTCTCAGCAAGTAGCTCTCTTGGAAGGGAAGAACACAGACCAAGAAATAGTGGATTGCTGGCAACAAGAAAAAGTAGGTTTTTCCATTTGGTGATTATGTTACAAATGGGTTAAGTTCTGTTAGGCTATCTACAAATAATATTTGCTATGAGAGAAGTTAAAATATTCAGACTTAGCGGGAATAAAATGTTTTGGACTCCTAGCTAAATTAGTTTCAATGTGGCATCCCAAAAAGTCTTGGTGTGATTTGAAGGTATTGAAACTTTAAATGTTTTGAGTTTTTAATAGCTTTAAACTGTGCAAATTCAGAAGTATACTAAAGTTTGGGGGACATCCTTATATTCTCATAAAACAAACTTTGTTTTAAAAGAAGTTATTTTTAGAGGCATCATATGTCATGGGTAAAGTTTGTTGACAATGAAATCAAGTTATTTCTTCCCCTGTGGTAGGACTTTGTAATATGTTTGATCTTTCAGACACTGGGAAAAAAATGGCCTCTCTGCAGAGGCATAAATAGACTAATGGTCATAAGTTCCTTGTGTGTGTGTGTGTGTGTGTGTGTGTGTGTGTTTTACTGACTACCTAATTTACATTGATATAGTACTGTACTACAGCACAGAGTGACAATTGGATTCTTCTAGAGGATAATAATGAGTGATTGCCCTGATAAGTCCCCATTAGTGGATTTTGACAGCTGTAATTGAATTATTCTGTTACTAGAACTCCCATTTTACTCCCATTCTTTCTCTCCTTGCCTGTGTGTGTATGTGTGTGTGTGTGTGTGTGTGTCTTTTTGTCTATCTTTCTATCTGTCCCCTGTTCTGCTTTAATGGCTGGCTATTCCTTTGGGTTGAAAGACAGAAAAGAGCAAAAGGCAATAAGGAATTAAAAAATGAGCTTTTACAATGCCTTCCTCTCTCCATTTTGTTTTACTACTAAGATTCTGTGAAATTGAAATGTGCAGTTTTGTGTAATTATGAATCATAGCTATCCTTATAAGGAAGCCAAAGGAAACTTCTGTGGTTCCATTTCTGTTACATTATTTCAGATGTTGTCAGAGAAGGAAGATATATTATTTTTAGTTTTACTTTTTGTGGGAAAGGTTTAGTTAATCATAAAAAATTTTATAAATGTGGATTATTGGTGTTGTTAAAAGCACATCTCCACTTTACCTTTCTCTTCTTCCTTCTCCAACTGAGGATTAAATAATCTAGAACATTTTACTGTCTTCCCACTGAATGAGACTTTCTGAGTAATTTCTTCAGGCCCCTCCCCTTTTTAAGTGGTTCTTGGATTATTTATTTCTTTCAGTCTCTTTTCATTATTCAGATTTTAAAGATTTTATTATGGGCTATCAATCATTTCAAAGAAAAGAGGAGTCAGAAAATGGTAATACCATGATCAATGTTAATATACACTGGACACAGAGAAAAAAATCTACTTTCTTAATATATACTTTCTATTCCATTTGATCAGGTTTATAAAGTTAATTAACTAGTATTATATCCTTTTGGAACATAAGAAAATTCTACATAAATTGGAATAAAATTTTAACGAAGATTTGCTTACATTTAAGTTATCATTAATCTTTCAGAATTAATTGCATTTATACAGATACTACTGCTAAAAGTAATAGAAGATGGATATGTTTCATGGACAGTACAATAACAAAGGCTGACCTTTAAGAGTACAAAAGAATGCTGAGTCTTTTATCCATTCTGTGTTTTCACGTCAGATATTTCAGGATGAAATGATTGAGTCTGAATTCTTAAAAAAAATAGCAGATAGACAATCTGAAAATAAATTCCTGTTACAAATGTTCATTTTAATTAAATTTTAAAAGAATCATAAAATACCCTCATGTTAAAAAGTCATACTTAAAAATGAAATAAGTAAGGATTTTCTCCCTGTGGTACATGTTTAATTTTCATTGGTACTATTTTTGATTCCTTCTGTCACATTGTTTTATGGGTTGTTATATTTAATAGAATACTCTTTTATTGATATTTATAAGTCAGAATAACTATGAATATAATAGTTCAAATAAAAATTTGAAATTACTTTTTTATATAAGGTTTATTTCTATGTTCAACTTATATGCCATCTGCCCTTCATTAGTTAGAAAACACAATGACTACATTTCCACTTCAGCTAAATGTGCTTTATTTCTCTTTAGGAAAGTAATGCACTTTTTTATCATTCAAAGTTTCCTTTTCAGTGAGTCAACATTTGAATGTTGGCATGGATTATCAATTCAGCCTTTAGTCCTTCTACAAAGTGAACATTTTTTGCTTTGATGAATCAATATGTCCATGATTTCATTGGTGTTATGCTCTTGGCATTGAAGCATGGATACAATATGTTTATATTCTTTCAGTTTTATTTAATTTACATGCAAATCTCAATAACTACTGTTTCCATTTTTTAAAAAAACACATTTTATACTTAAAATATTGTAGAATATCTCTCAGTGTTACAGTGTTATTGATGAAAATATTGTATTGGAAAATGGATGCCACTTTTGAACTACCATAAATTTTTAATGACTCTCAGAAAGATTGGATTTCTTAGACGCTTGTGTTGAAAAGTTCTGGGAATTATTACTAACCATAATACTATTCCCAGAGTTTTATAAGCTTTCAATTTCCTTATGAGAAAGATACTAATGCTCCTTTCCCCCTTATACAATAGTTGGTAAAACTCTTTTCATGTGTTTATATATGTATGTGCACATATATAATATCATCCTATATGTGTATCTACCTATGTATTTATAACCAACTCTCTTAAAACTTGTCTATCATATTTTGAATGACATTTCCATATTGATAACTCTTTACAGTCACCGAATGCTTCTATTAATATCTTAGCAAAGCAAATATAATTTGGTAATACATAAATAAACCCTTACTCTAGGAATTCATCTTAGAACTAATTAATTGGGTTCCCCATACTAAAAAATGAAACACCTTGTTAAAAATGTTTTATATTTTGGCACTAATTCACATTCACACGGAGACTTAAGGTTTACAGAATTCTTTCCTATGAGTTTATAAGGTAGGTAGTTCGTATGCTATTTATATTCTTTTTCATAGATGAGGAAAATTGAGCCTCAATCAATGAAAAAATATGTCTTAAGCACCCATTATGTATCACACACTATGGCAGGCCCTGGGCATCCAAAAGACACAAAATGGAACTATTTCTGCTCTCAAGGAACTTATTTTGCATAAAGGTTGGAGGAGGTGCAGCATATACATATATAAATATTCAGAATAAATACAAGGTAGCTGGGTAGAGTAGGCAAATAGCACTTTTTTGTGGTGAGGGGAATCAGGAAATGTTTCATGCATGGAAAAGGTAGTGTTTAAGTTGGCTCTTGAAGATATTGAAGGATTCTAAGAAGCAGAAGTTATTTCAAGGTCAGAGAAGTTATATGATTTCTCAAAAGTAGCACACTTATTGCTAATAAGTGTCAGGGGCAGGATTTAACCCGGGCAACCTAACTCTAACTCCTTTGCTTTTATCATGAAACTATGCTATTGCCTACCATTGATATCACCAGTCAGTAAGTGACAATGCATTCCATATTTCTGTATAATTTATGTCGATATTTTGCTTATGATATCTCCTTTAAATAAAGTTCTCATGACACTTACTGCACTGAGTTATTATCCAGACATTAGTGATTTCTTCATATCCTTTTTTTGATAATGTGAAATAAATGTTTTATGTTTTCTTTAAAAGTTAGAGTATTTTTTTATATCCAGCTTTATATTAATAAAGAGGAATGCAGTTTTAAATTAGTAGTTTTCTGAAACCAAACCAGACATTGAAAAGTTAAGTATAGGGGGCAGCTAGGTTGCTCAGTGGATTGCGAGGTAGGCCTAGAGACTAGAGATGTTAGTTTTAAATTAGTCCTATTATATTTCCTCCCTCTTTGTCTTCTCCCCCATTAATAGAGAAAGAAAAATTACAATGTGCTGGAGATATACATATATATATATACACACACACACACACACATATATATATATATATATATATATATATATACACACACACACATACATTTATTTATTTATTTATTTATTTATTTATTTGCTTGTTTGTTTGTTTATTTATTTATTTGTTTATTTATTTATTTATTTGTTTGTTTATTTATTTTTTTTTAAACCCTTACCTTCCGTCTTAGAGTCAATACTGTGTATTGGTTCCAAGGCAGAAGAGTGGTAAGGGTAGGCAATGGGGGTCAGGTGACTTGCCCAGAGTCACACAGCTGGGAAGTGTCTGAGGCCAGATTTCAACCTAGGACCTCCCGTCTCTAGGCCTGGCTCTCAATCCACTGAGCTACCCAGCTGCCCCCATTTATTTTTAAAAGACGTAGATAACACCAATAAAATGATTGTTACTATGTTATGCCTCAATAGGAAATATTGGATGCACTGGGAAAAGCGGAGCCCTTGACTGATGACCTCAAAACTCAGCTGAATGATCTTTGTAGATTTTCTAGAGACCTTAGTACTTACAGTGGAAAAGTTTCTGGTTTAATTAAAGAATACAACAGGTAAGAATAATATACAAATATGTATATACATACACAGATATTTGACTAGTCTAGATCAACCATTCATATGATCATTTCCCTTTTCTGAACTACTCTTTAATTATAATCAAAATTGTACAGATTAGCATTTAAATTATTCTTTAATGGTTTTATTATGTCCTTATTTTCTAGTGATAATGGTTTATATATCTTTATTTTCTACAAGTCCTAACAAAGAGGAAAGTATGAATAGACAGAGAGATCAACTTTTATGTTCCTATGTTTGTTTCCTAGTAATTCATCAATAATGATATATTTCAACATTTACTTAGTATTCATAAATTTAATATAAAATTGATATGAATTGGCTAGGGAGACAGGATGATGAAGTGGAAAGAACTCTGGAATGAAATTCAGAAGATTTACCCAATTAGACTTTGCTACTGACTAGATGTGTGCCCTTAGACAAGTCACCTTTTCTTTCTAGGTTTCAGTTTCTTCATTGGTAAATTGCTATGAGTTTCCTTCCATCTCTGTGATTTTTATGTGTCTTAAGATCCCCCTCTAACTTCAACATATTTTCTTGCTGATTCAGTTTAAGGCAAATAATTTAAGATAGTGGTAGTTTCAAAATGTGTATTTACCAGGCATAATTTTAATCTTCTCTATTTTTCTTTTTTTTTTTTTTCATTATGCTCTCTGGAATGATTGCTTTAGTCTTTGTTTGCAAGTATCCAAGGACTGTCAGAATAAAGAGCAGGTTTTACAGCAACGATTCCAAAAAGCCTTCAGGGATTTCCAGCAGTGGTTAGTCAATGCAAAAATCACCACAGCCAAATGTTTTGATGTGCCTCAAAATATTACTGAAGTATCAACAAGTTTACAGAAAATACAGGTAATTTAGTATGCAACTCTGACGAATACATAAATCCGTATCTTATATTTGCTTACATATTGCCTACATGTGAAATAAGATCTGATTAAAAGACCTAAGAGTGAACTTAAAGAGAAGCTATGCCACATGTACAAGTGGACATATTTTTGTTTGAGGTAGGAAGGGAGTATTTTTAGACTTTCATCACAGTAGTACCTTCAGTTTAAACAAAACTGCTAAGACAGATCAATTACTAAATGATTGTAGATGATCTGTTACTGAGCATGTTTACTTATAGATTCTAGGCCAAGAAAGACAAATTATAATTTCATAACCCATTCATCTTGACCAATCCCTATAATGGCAGGGATACACATTTCATTTATTTATTTATTTGTTTGTTTTTGGTTAGCTCTTACCTCCTGTCTTAGATTCAATGCTGTATATTGATTCCAAGGCTCAAGAATGTAAGGGGGTAGACAATGGGGGTTAAGTGACTTGTCCTGGGTCACACAGAGAGGAAGTGTATGAGGCCAGATTTGAGGCCAGGACCTCCCATCTCTAGGTCTGGCTCTCAATCCACCGAGCCACCTAGCTTTACTAATAAGTAAATTACAATTTTCTTTTAAAGATATTTTTGCCTTGGAAAGAGTTTTCTGACCCAGATAGGAAAGTCCATGGATTTACTATGTGCTTTTCTGTCGACACAAATTTTTCTTCATGTAATCTCTTAGGCTATGCTTGAACCTTTCCCAAGATTCCTAAAAATAAAGACTGAGAAATGTAAATTTAGAATGTTTCTACATTTATGTAACAAAGTAGAATAAATCTCATTTTACTTTGCACATAGCACACACTTAAATATTTGTTGAGCTGAGGTGAACTAAAAAATCATAGATTTGTCCTAGAATACTTCTATTTTAATATAATTTCATTTTAATTACTTTAATTTTATAAACCTTTATTTCCCATCTACTGTCTGTGATGTAGTCTGGTTGGTGCTGGGAACACAAAAACAAAAATGAAATGGCTCCTCTGCCCTCAAGGGGGTTTATAATTTTACTATGGGATGCAATGTCTATAAAGGAAAGACATGTAAAGTAATTTCAAGAGGGAGAAATTACTAATAATACTTGCCATTAGATGATTTGCTAAGTGAATAATTTCAAATGCATTTGTACATTTGCTGCTTTTTATTCTTTTGTGTGACTGCTTTATATAAAATCAAAAAGAATGCAAGAGAAGTAGTTTGAAAATCACCAGTTTGATCAATGATTCTGATCTTACATGCCTGTCCACTCTCTTTTCACACAATGCACACATTTTTAATGGCAGTCAGGTAGTACAGTATAGGTGGTACTCCTGTACTAGGAGTAGGGAAGACCGGAATTCAAATCCTGTCTTGGACACTTTAAGCTGTGTGACCCTGAACAAATCACTTAACCTATCTGTGTCAGTTTTCATATCTGTAAAATGGATATAATAATAGCACCCCATGTTGTAACATTTTGCAAACCTTAGAGTGATAAGCTAAATGCTAGCTCTTTTATGGGTACCATCCTCAGAGTATGACCATATAAGGAAAAGAAAGGGAATAATGTACATTATTATCATAATCTTCAACATTTGTATAATGCCTATTATGTGCAAGGCACTAACTAAATTTTTGCTTTACAATTATTATTCCATTTGATCTTTACAAAACTCTGGGAGGTAGGTATTATTATTATTATTATTATTATTATTATTATTATTATTATTATTATTATTATTATTATTATTATTGCCATTTGACAAATGTGACACGGAGGAAAACACATTTAATGATTTGCCCACAATCACATAGCTGGAAATTGTCTGAGGACTGATTTGAACTCAGTTCTTTCTGACTAGACCCAGCACTCTATTCTCTATGCCATGTGACTGCATTTATATACCTCTTGTGTAGTAGGTACTGTGCTAAGTATTTTTATAAATACTATCTCACTTGATCTTCATAGCAACTCTCTGAGGTAGATACTTTATGTAATAAGACATCTGAACTAAAAATAGTTATCCAATTACCTAGATTTGACTGGAAATTAAAATGAAAAGCCACATCATTGTTGTTTTAAATGTCCTTTGATTAAAGTTAACTAATTTTCGTTTCTAGGAATTTTTATCAGAAAGTGAAAATGGCCAGCACAAACTAAACATGGTTATATCCAAAGGAGAACTTCTGAGTACTCTCATCCCAAAAGAGAAGACGAAATCTGTCCACGACAAAGTTGTCACTGCTAAAGATGACTGGAAAGGCTTTTACTCCAACCTCTGTCAAAAGGAGTCTGCTCTACAGGTATGAGACCATTATGATGGAAACTTTCTTGATTTTTGTATTTTTGCAAAATGATATGCCTAATGATTTTAATTATTCTGTCTAATAATTTTTAGTCATTACTCTTCACTGGAAACTTCCAGATAACTCCTACAAATCATAGATATGGAATTATAAGCCTTATCAAGAAAATGAATTATAAAGCTTTATAAATGACTTTTTATTATGGATTTATTGATTTATTTTATCCCGATAGGAACAATAAGATTAGAATTTAAAATACATTACGTGCTTTTCATTTGAAACACACTTGCTCTGAAATATACTGATCTTTGATTTGGGAATAGTGAATCCCTGAGAGAAGAGCAAGAAAACACTGAGGGTTGGATGTATATTTTGATTAATGGATGTGCAATTTTGTCTATCAGTGGATGTAAGGAAAGTAAACATACAACAAAATAATACATGGGAAAATTGTATTTTAATCTGAAGCTCGATGTTTTTGTAGAATGGGATCACAGAATAATTAAGATTATATTTTTCCTTTAGATTCATCAGTTGTGTACCTCTAATAAGTGACTAAAGGTAGTGGTGCACTCCTAGTAGACTCATGCCATTTGATCAATATCAGAATTGATGATTGTTGATGTTTAGTTGTTCCATTTGGGTTTGATACTTTGTGACTCCATTTGAGGTTTTCTTGGCAAAGATACTAGAACTATTTTCCATTCCCTTCTCCAAATCATTTTACAGATGAGGAAACCAAAGCAAACAGGGTTAAGGTCACATAGTCAGGGTATGATGCTGCATTTGAATTCAAGTCTTCCTGTCTCCAGACCTGGTGTTTTATACAATGCACCACCTAGCTGTCCTCAGAATTGATAAGTAATGCTAAAAATGTTTCTAAATTAAAAGAATAGAAAGAGAAATGACTAATCCTTCTATTATTTTTAACTCAATATTTAAACCTAAAAAGCTTTGACAGTTGTAACTTTTCTTAGTATAATTGTCCTTCCACCAAAAGCTATCCTGAGTTTACTAGACAGTAACTTTTAATCATCAGTGCAAATCCTGAAACTGAAGTCACACTTCTCAGTCCAAAAGCAGAATTTCCCAGTTCTAATGTTCTGGGGAAAGTCTAAGATTACCTGGCTGCCCTATTCTACTTCTAAATTCCTCTGAGAATCTGCATTATTTTGTAGATAGAAGGCTAGGCTAAAGTTCAAGCTCATATTTTTCCTCTTATTAATCATATGAATATAATAAGCAAGACACAACACTCTTTAAACTTTGGCTTTCTTAGCTATAAATAAGCTTAATAATGATTGGATTATTTGTCTCACATGGTAGTTTTAAGAAAAACAGTTGGTGAATACTGTAAATATTAGCTATTATTTTAATACTAGCAGGAGGAGGAGGAGCAACAGCAATAGCATATGTCTATTATTTAAGGACCAGTCTAGCTAAGATTGAAGAAACTCATAACCAGAGCAGCACTTTTTGGGGGGAATAGTGGTATCACAAACTTGAATATCATTTAATATCCTGTAGAGAAATTGCTGACTGTATTAGTGGAAGGTGTGGTTCCTATTGAAAACATATTCTTGATGGTTTGAAGCAATTGTTGATATAATTATTACTCTAATAAGAAAAAATAATTTCTATTTTGAAATAGAATGATGCCCATCCACCTGGATATAAGCCTTAACTGGTCTAGAAAATATAAAGCAGTCCCTGACTTAGAAGGCAGTTATTATCAGTATCAGACTCACATTTTTGTTTAACATCACTCACTACTCTTCCTTCTAACTGAATGACACCCCATTCCCATCATGGGAGTTTGCCCTTTCCTTTTTCTATCCAGGTCAGTATATAACAGGCAGATAGATGCTTAATGGCTAACTAAACTGTTTGATTTCTTTCACTCCCAAAGAAGCAATAATAATACCTTGTCTGTATGTAGAACTTATACCTATGAAGGGCATTTTTGCACCCTTAATCACAATTAATATTCCATAATAGACACATTATTATCTCTAATTTACAGAAATTCTTCTGTATACAATGCTCAGAATGATTACATAGGCAAAATAACAGTCCTGAGTTTCGTGCAAAACACTGGCAGATGTGTTACAGAACTCATTACTTGAGATGTCATAGAATTATAGAGTTTTAGCTTGTACCACTGCAGTGTATGCCTTCAGAAAAGGACCGTATAGATTATTTAGTCTAATGTTCCAGTTTAACAGGTAAGGAAGCTGATTCCTGGAGAGGGAAAATAGCTAATTACTTGTCCCACAATTAAGTGGCAGAATCAGGATCTGGAATTCCTAACTATGAACCTAATGAAATATAAATGAGAGTTGTAAGAAGACTATAAAATACGAAGAACTAATCCATCATTTTCTAAAAAAAACTTTTACCTTTTGTCTTAGTATTGGTTACACTAAATGTTGGTTCCAAAGCAGAAGATCTAGACAACTGGAGTTAAGTCACTTGCACAGAGTCCCACGGCTAGGAAGTATTTGAGGCCAGATTTGAACCTAGGACTTTATGTCCTAGACCTGGGTCTCTATTCATTGAGCCGTTGCACTGTGCCAATGATCTATGATTTGGAAATCAGTAGACCACATATGAAAACAAAAGCAATTGTTATTTATATTTAGCTTTAAGTTAGCCAGCCCCTAAGGAACAAACTATCTTCTTTATATCATATCAAAGAGGCCATCATATTAATTCTGTATCAGAAGAAGAGCAGAGAGTTCTAGATATGAGGAGTGAATTTCTGTGTCAAGAATAATATAAAGCCTATACAAAATTTTAAAATAGCTACCAAGAGTAGGCTATGGACAATAACACCATTGCTAAGGTGTGTGTAGGGGAAGGGGGTTCCATATGAGAGGATAAAATTTAACTTTAACTTCTGTTAATAGTGTGCCCAATGATGTTGAGAAAAATCTTACTTTATAAATAAGTATAAACATATATAAATATGGAATAAGCCTATGATTTCATTAGATATGAGACTCCTGAGAGAAGTAACTCCTCACATAATCTCAAGTTGGTACCTTTCTGCAACTTATGATATCAGAACATGGAAAAATTATGTGACTTAACCAGGGTCATACAGCCAACCACTTTGTATTAGTACTCAGACTTGAGCCTTGCTCTTCCTAGATTTAAGACTGGCTATCTACTTTGTCATATATAAGATATCTACATATAAATGATAATATACAATACTATCATATCATATCAAAAATGACAAATATATATATATAGTACAATTCTTATATAAATAAATTAATAGATTCAATTTTGCAATAAATTAACTATAAGGTAATAAATAAGCATTAATTAAATAATTAATTTGAAATTCTTAAACAAACATGTTGGTGGAATAAAGGGAAATATAAGAAATATGCCAAGCACTGACCAGATATAAAGGAAACTAACCGTCACTGATTTTATAGTCTCCTTGGAAAGTTAAAAAAATATGAATAGGGGCAGCTGGGTAGCTCAGTGGAGTGAGAGTCAGGCCTAGAGACAGGAGGTCCTAGGTTCAAACCCGGCCTCAGCCACTTCCCAGCTGTGTGACCCTGGGCAAGTCACTTGACCCCCATTGCCCACCCTTACCAATCTTCCACCTATGAGACAATACACCGAAGTACAAGGGTTTAAAAAAAACCAAATATGAATATAGCCATGCTCTTTGTGGTGGCAAAAATTTGGAAAATGAAGGACTGTCCTTTAATTGGGAAATGGCTGAACAAATTATGGTATATGATGGTGATGAAATTCTACTGTGCTATAAAAATGATGATCTGAAGGATTTCTCTATGAAATAAGAAAACTTCAAGGAACTGATGCAGAGTGAAATGAACAGAACCAGGAAAACATTTTACATAGAGACTGATCCATTATGGCTCAATCAAATGTAATAGACTTTTCTACTAATAGCAATGCAACAATCCAGGATACTCCTGAAGGACTTAAGGGAAAGAATGCTATCCACATTGAAAGAAAGAAGTATAGGAGTAGAAATGCAAAAGAAAAATGATATCACATCACATTTATATGTGGATACATGATTTGGGGTTTAGGCATCAAAAGATTGCTCATTTGCAAAAATGAATAATATGGAAATAGGTATCAAGTGTTAACATTTGTACAACGCAGTCGAATGGCTTGTTGGCTCTGGGAGTGGGGAGAGAAGGAAGAAAAGAAAATGAATCATGGAAAATATTTTAAAATAAAAAAAATTTTAAATATGAATAAAGAAAACTAGTTTGAAAAGGAAGGCAGTGTTGTACAGTAGAAAGAAAACAGGACTTAGAAGTCAACAATGTAGTCTCTAATCCAACAGGAGCTTTATATGTGATTTTGGGAAAATTATGTTAGTTCCCTGAACCTCACTGTCTTCTGGTTAATTAGAAAGTTGGTGCCTGTGTTCCCATAGATGTCTAGCATTGACATTCTGTGATTAAATGAGTGAAACAGTAAGAAAAACTTTATTATTGTATAGTTTGAGAATCCGGAATTATAAGTTTACATGGTCATAAAGAAGATAAGATTAATTATTGTTGTTCTGTTATTTCAGTCATATAGGCAAACATCATTAAGTGACTAACTAAACCAAGGATCACACAGCTAGTAACTGTCTGAAACTGGATTTGAACTCACAAAGATGAGTCTTCCTGACTTCAGAATGGGCACATTATACACAGTTCCTCCTAGTTGCCATAGGTTTGTAGTTGGCCTTGAAAGACATTCTGGAGTTGGAGAAAAGGAAGAAATTATATCTGGAGGGAATAAGTGTGGGCAAACTAACTCAGAGTATTTTTAGGGTCCAACTGTTGAGCGCAAAATTCCTAGGACATATTGGTAGGAAGATGGCTTGGACCTGGATTGTGAAAGTTCTTGAAAGCTAAGTGAAAGAATTTTAACTTTGTCCTAGAAGCAGCAGGGAATAATTGAAGGGTTTAGAATGACTGTCTTTATAGAGATCTTTTCTCTTCACAGAACCTTAAGATCCAAATGAAGGACTTTGAAGTGAGTGCAGAACCTGTTCAGGACTGGCTAAACAAAACCGAGAAGATGGTGCGCGAGAGCAGTAGTCGGCTGCATGATCTACCAGCAAAGAGAAGAGAGCAACAGAAGCTTCAGGTGACAATGATCCATTTTTTCTTTCTTGCACCACAAGGCACACATAGTGCATGCTGAGCCCAGTACACTTCTACTGCCTTAGTTTAGCCATTTTTAGGATTAATTTGTTCCCTTCGATTACGAAAAAAACTTTTATGTCTTCTGATTTGATCCTGTGAATTTCTTTAATTTATTTTCTTTTTTTCCTACTATATTTCAGGTAAAGCTTAAGGGGGAAAAAAAAACAAAAAACCACACAGCTTCCAGGATTCAATTGTTGCTTGCTAATGTTGATTCTGTTATCTGGGCCAAAGCTCTGTCTGTGGCATGCTTTTCTCCCCAACCCCTTAATAGTAAACTTGCTTGTGCTTTACAGTCTGTCCTTGAGGAAATAAACTGCCATGAGCCTCAGCTCACCAGGCTCAAAGAAAAAGCTCAGCAGCTGTGGGGAGGACAAGCTGCCGGCAAAAACTTTACGCACAGAGTGTCTCAGCTGTCTTCTCAGTACCTAGCACTGAGCAATTTAACAAAGGTAATGAATTCAATGTGTCTGCCTTCCCACAAGAAATGTCAATGGGACTGAAATGGAAAACATCATGGTTTCAAAAATACACGTCAGAATTAGAACGTGGTCTCCCGTCCCGCTGCTATGTCCCACTGTGTGTCTGATCTAGCCAGTGTATGTCCCAGTGCTGCCCAGAAATGAAAAAAAAAAGGACTCGTTAAGTGTGATTTTTCTTGCCTCATGTGCCAGCTGTTTCCATTATAATAGCCTTGCCATGGCTTGTCTCCCTGAGGGATGAGGGAGACTTCTTGGAAGAATTATATGTAGCATTTACTTAGCTTTGCCATGTGCTTTGCAAATACTATCTCATCTGATCCTCACAACAACTCTGGGAGGCAGGCGTTTACTTGTTACCCACATTTTATAGTTGAGAAAACTGATGTAGACAGAACATAAGGCATAACAATAATAATTATAACTAGTAGTTTTCTAGCACTTACTATGTGCCACGTGTACTGTGCTAAGTGCTTGACAATTATCCCTCATTTGATCCTCACCACAACCCTAGGAAGCATATATTATTATTGTCCTCATTTTACAGATGAAATAACTGAGGCAGACAAAAGTTAGCTAATAACAATAGCTAATGTTTATATAGAGCTTACCATGTGTCAGACTCTAGTGCTTTCTTTTTTTATTTTTTTATTCTGGGTTATACATGTATTATTACATAAAACATATTTTTATCTTGTTTATTTTTGTATGTGAATAATCAAATAAAACCAAAACTCCCAAACAAAAACACAAATAAACAAATGAAAAATCACATGTTTTCACCTGCATTCAGATTCCAACAGTCCTTTCTCTGGAGGTGGTTAGCATTCTTTGTCATAAGTCCCTCAGAATTATCCTAATACTAGTGCTTTCTTAGCACTTTGTAAAGATTATTATTTTTTAAAAACCCTTACCTTCCATCTTAGAATCAATACTGTGTATTTGTTCTGAGGCAGAAGATTGGTAAGGACTAGGCAATGGGGGTTAAGTGACTTGCCCAGGGTCACACAACTGGGAAGTGTCTGAGGCCAGATTTAAACCCAGGACCTCCTGTTTCTCAGCTGCCCCCTATTATTTTGTTTGATCCTCACTCATAACAGCCCTGGGAAGAGATATTATTACTCCTGTTAACAGAAGAGAAAGCTGAGGCAAACAGAGACTAAGGGTCTTGTCCAAGACCACAGACCTAGCAAGTGTCTGAGGCCAGATTTTAATTCTGGTTTTTCTGATTCCAAGTCAAGTTAACTGAGTACTCTGCCACCTCTGTTACTTGATTTTAAATGGAATTGAGCAAACTGTGTTGAAGAAATCTTGAGTTTTAAAAGCACAACTTGTAAATACATGAGGAAAATGCCATTTCCTACTCCCTGGCCCCAGTCTATCTAAAAATGGATCATTTTAGGAAAATATGATTTAAAGCTTTTTACTTTTTAAGTAATAAAATTAGATTAAATTTTTTGAAACAAAATTTAGATTTTTGAAATCCATTTTACCACAAGTATCTTATAATAGCCAAATCTATATATTAATAATTACGCATATTTATATGATATCTTAAAATTACAACAATGTTTCTACTACATTGGTAAAATTATTGGAAGGCATTTAGGTTACTTCAAAATGCCCTCCATCTCCTAATCCAAAAGCCATTCAGTTTTTTTCTTCTTATCATGAAAATGCTTTAAGGTATGTTTTTCTAAAGCATTCTACTTTGATACTAGAGAGACGGGAATTTGCTGTGGTTAACAAAACAACAACGCTAATAATTCGTGTATATGGTATTTTAAAATTATACTGACATGACATATTAAAAAAATTTAGTTTGGCATTAGAACAGGGCCCAACTAACAACAGGTGCTGAATTTTACAGCATTGGTTGAGAATCTCAGATCTGAACTGGCTTTGTAGCAGTCCTAGCTCAGCAATTGGAAGCCCAGTATCATTTAATCCATTGTGACCCAGGACTACAGTATAATACAAAAGAATGAACCGTATGTGTTCAGACCACTTCACATCCTGTGGCTCTTCTCTCCTATGAAAGCTCCACTATCACTGTTCCTGAACAGCTTTAGCAGCTCAATTTGGTTACACTTAGGTCTGTCTTTTCTCATATTTAATATGAACTCAGCTAAATTGCAGTCTTCTCTTTATAAAACAGATGGGAGGCTTCAGAGCAATATCTGCAGAATTGGTGTTGAAAAGAAGTTATTTTCCAACCTATTCTTGCTGTATCTCAAATTATAATGAAACGGGAACAATACAAAGGAAGGTTCTTTTATTCATTTGTTTTAAATAAACCCTTAACTTCTGCCTCAGAATTTCTAATATATTCTAAGATGGAAGAGCTAGGCAATTGGCATTAAGGGACTTGCTCAGGGTCACACAGCTAGGAAGAGTCTGAGAGAAGATTTGAACCTAGATCCTCCCCACTCCAGGCCTGCTATTGTGCCACCTAGTTGCACTTCCTATTCATTTTTTTAAACCTTTAACTTCTGTGCATTGGCTCATAGGTGAAAGACTGGTAGGGGTGGACAATGGGGGTCAAGTGACTTGCCCAGGGTCACACAGCTGGGAAGTGTCTGAGGCCGGATTTGAACCTAGGACCTCCCGTCTCTAAGCCTGACTCTCAATCCACTGAGCTACCCAGCTGCCCCACTATTCATTTTTTTTAATGATGTGCTTATAAGGAGTAGCTAGATGGCTCAGTGGATTGAGATCCAGGAAAAGAGAAGGGAAGTCCTAGGTTCAAATCTGGTCTCAGACACTAACTGTGGGACCCTAGACAAGCCATTTAACCTCCATTACCTAAGTCTTACCATTCTTTTACCCAGTACTGACTCTAATGTAGAACGTAAGAGTTTAAATAAACAAATAAATAAATAATATGCCTATAAATCAGGAATCCAATTAAAATTGAAATAGTTCACCTTGACCTAAAGGTACTTAAAATAGGCACATCACACACTATATTGTGTTAGAAAAAGAAATTAATAATTACTATTTATAATGTGAATTGAAAAACAGCAAGGGAGTGAAGATAGTGAATTAATTTAGTCTTGACTGAAAAATGCAGAATTCAATTCCTACTTTTGATCCAGGCTGGCAATCTCAGCCTATATAAGTCTCTTAAAACTTATTGTCCCAGAAAACTCTCCAAGGCTGTAAGTTGCAGAACAATGGCAGGTCTGTATTATTAGAAGAGTTTCTCTTTACAAGTTCCCTATACAAAGTCAATGAAAGACCTAAAGCTCTCCCCTGGCCAATAAAGTATAATTACATTAAAATCCTTAATTTAATTAATATAAAAATATAACTACTTTGTGTTAAGGCAGATTGCTAGAACACTTTGTCTTGCATAAACGCTACATGTGCAAGTTAAGTTTCATCTGTAAGTCTTTCAGAAAAAGGCCAAAATGAAATAAAGATATAAAAAATAGCTAGCAACAGAATAGTACCTATTAATTATGGGGAAAATATTATCATTGTCTAAGACTAGTGACTAAATTGGGGCGGGGTGATAAAATAGATGGGCTTTTTTTCTTATTCTTGAGAATGATTTAGAATAGTTTATTTGCATATTTTCCAAATTGTTCTTGGTGTTTAACTTAGCGTATAATGTAGTCATGATAAAAACTTTTATTTCAAAGGCTATAAACTAAATTACTTCCACCAGTGAATATTTAAGACCTTTCATTTGTATAGAACACAAAGCTGTTTATCTTAAGTATTTTCGGACAATTTGTTGTTCTCTGCATCTTGAATATTTAGGTCATCAAATTCAGCAGAAGCTGAAAGTCTTTTTGTGAATTTCAGGAGAAAGTTTCACGATTGGACAGGATTGTGGCTGAACACAACCAGTTCTCTCTCAGCATCAAGGAGCTACAAGACTGGATGGCAGATGCAATTCATATGTTGGAATCTTATTGTCAGCCAACTTCTGACAAAAGTGTCCTGGACAGCAGAATGCTGAAGCTGGAGGTAGGCCTTACTTAGGTTCTCTCAGAGTTTGGGGAATCTTTTCCCTAGAATTATTTGTCACCATTTTTCTGGAATAGCATAGCTTTTTTTTTTAATCAAAATTTGAAATGAAAACATTTGAAATTAATCTTTCGATTCTGTTACTACCATGTAATGTGTGACTATGGCCAGTTAACCTCCTAAAAAGATATAAAAGGAGTATATTGCAATGGAAAGAGCAGTAGCTTCTCAATCAAGTGCCTGGGGTTCAAATTCTATTTACTCCCTTTCACTCAATTTCCCTGATCCTAAATTTCCTTAAGCATAACATGAGGGTATTAAACTATCTGTCTATTATCACACGATTATATTGTCTTTAAAGGTACTTTCAACTCTAAATTATGTTATCCTTTGATTTTATGAACACTGAGAACTAAAGGAGGGAATCTGTGGAGATCCTTAAACATGGTAAAATATTTCTCATGTTTGTCAACTAACATATATGTTAAGCATTATTTCTTGTTTTTTTTCTCTGACTTTTAGATTTATTTCCCATCTTGGAATAAATTCTAAATTAGGATTTTTATGTTGTGCAAAAATGTTGAGAACTTGAAATTTAAGGTGACATTCTTCATACATACACTTGTAATGTGAATATATAGAGATTTATATTGTATGGTGTATATAGATATATGCACATATATACACACATACATACATGCTTATAGGCATCTAAGAATAGAAGTTTTAGAGTAGGTATAATTCTGCACTGATGAAAAGAATTTTGGATGTAGAAATCAAAGATATATATATATATATATATGTATAAATGCTCTTAATTATTTATTAGAGAAATGCAAATCAAGACAACTCTTGCGATATCTCACACCTATCAGATTAGCTAAAGTGATAAAAAGACAAAGCAATAAATGTTAGGAAAAATGTAGAAAAATGGGGAGACTAAAACACTGTAAGTGGAGATGATCCAATCATTTTAGAGAATAATCTGAAATTATGCTCAAAGGTTTCTAAAACTCTATCTACTTTTTGACCTAGCAATACCAACATCAGTTTTATTTCCTGATATTATCAAAGGAAAATTTTAAAAAAACTCATATATTCTAAAATATTTGAAGCAGCTTTCTTTGTGTTGGTAAGGAACTGGAAATTGAAGGAATACTCATTAATTGGGTATTAGCTAAATTAATTGTGGCATGTGATTATGATGGAATACTGCCACTCTGTAAGAAATAATGAGCAAGATAATTTTGGAAAAATAAGGAAAGACCTACATGAAATTATGAAGAATGAAAATAGTAGTACCAAGAGAACATTATGTACAAGCACCAGAAATATTGTTTCAAGAATGACTTGTGGATATATACCTTAAGAGAAAGAACCGATAGTTAGAAATAAGTAAGATATACTTTTATATATACATGTATGTTTTTGTCAAATGGTGCCATCTGTAATAGTAAAAAGGGAAAGAGAAAGGACATTAACTGAGTATTTTAATGTAACAAACAAATTAATTCATTTTAATTTTAAAAAAAGAATAACTATGTTTATAGGGTTTAATTATTGTTTAAAAAAAACCAACTCATTGCAGCCATGTTAATGGAATGAAGGCAGTAATCTAGTTGAACTCTCTCAATATTCCTCTTCAAACTATTTTAAAATAAGACATCAAATCAAGTTCAGAATGCCACCACTACAAAAAAGTCAGGTTAAGATATCATTCTAGCCAAAAATAACTTAGAAGGTTCAAAGGAGAGGTTTATGATACTGGAGCCGGGGCTGTACCTGGGGTATATCTGGTAACATCAGTGGTGGGATTTAGAGGCAGCTGCTATACCAGTAGCTGCATCCAGAGCTTTCATGCCAATGATGTTCCAGGACAGGAAGAGCACTAGCACGTGTGACTACAGGGGAGCAAAGAAACTGATTAGAGTTCAAGACCCCAGAAGAGTGCTAATAAACAAATTGGTATAAAGAATGAAAATACAGAAGAAAATGATACCTTAAAATATAAAATTAGCCAAAAGGTAAAAGAGGCAGAAAAAAAACCACTGAAGAAAAGAAATCTATAAAAAGCAAAACTGACCAAATGGAAAAAGAGATACAAAAGCCCACTGAAGGAAATAATATTAATAAAATCTAGAATTGGCCAGATCAAAGTACATGGCTCCATAAGATATCATGAAACAATAAAATAAAGTTCAAAGAATGAAAAAAAGGAAAAGAAAATGTGAAATATTTCATCAGAAAAACAACTGACTTAGAAAATATATAGAAATATTAAGAAAACACATAGAAATAGTGTAAAAAATTATTAGACTTCCTGAAAGTCATGACCAAAAAAAAGTTGTCACTATAGTTGAAGAAATTGTGAAGGAAAACTAGCTCAATATATACAGAGAGTAAAGTAGAAATCAAAAGAATCTATTGATAAGCTCCTAAAAGAGATCGCCAAACTAAAATTAACAGGAATATTATAACAAAATTCTGTAATTACTAAGTCAAGGACAAAATACTGTAAATAGAAAGAATTCATTCAAATATAAGTGAAGCACAGTCAGGATCACAAAATATTTAACAACTTCCATGGTAAAGAAGTAGAAGGCTTGCAATATGATGTTCTAGAAAGCAAAGGATATAATATTAAAACCAAAAATAACATGCCAGCAAAACTGAATATAATCCTTTCATAAAAAATGGATATTAGTGAAATAAAGGACTTTAATGTATTCCTGATGAAAAGATCAGAGCTTAATGGAAAATTTGATATTCAAACACAATACTTAAGAAAAGAACAAAAAGGTGAACAGAAAAGAGAAATCATAACAGATTGAATAAGGTCAAACTATTTACTTTCCTATAAGGCAGGATGAAATATGTATCTTCTTGGAACTTTATCATTATTAGGATATTTAGAAGGAATCTACATAGACAGAGGGTATAGGTGTGGGTTGATTATATTGAAATGTTCTCAAAAAGAATCAAGGAGTCAGAAAAAGTGATGAACTGAGAGAAGGGGTAAGGGAGAGGACAATGGGAAATTTTATCTCACAGAAAAGAAGCATGTAAGTTAGAGCTTTTACAGTGGAAAGGGAAAATGTGGGAGTACAGAACAGTAATTGAACCTCATTCTCATCAGAACTGATTGAAAGAGACAATATATATACCCTTAGTTGGATGTGCAAATCTCTTATCCAACAGGGAAGTGGGAAAGGAAGGTGATAAGAGAAAGGGGAGAAGTGATAAAATGGAAAGCAGATTAAGGTGGGTAATGGTCAGAAGAAAAACAGACTTTTGAGGAGGGACATAATTAATCTAATAGTTATTCTTAAAGATAAAAAAGGATTGATTTCACTAGAAATATGAATTTACCAAACCAGAAACTTTTGCAGCTTTTTATCATTTATTGAGTAAGTTTATGCGTTACTTAATTTGAGTTTCTTTGCAAGTTTTGGTAGGGTTGGGAGGCTGAAATTATCAAATGATCTCTATATTTATCTATCTACTATAGACCATGTATCATATTCTTGGCAACTAGAGGAGCAGATGGGTAGTATAGCAGCAGCTCAGTTCTATGATGGATATAAGGATTAATCTGGAATCAAGAAGACTTAAATTCAAAGTATGCCTCAATCACTTGTGAGCTATGTGATTGTGGGCAAGTGACTTGCACTTTGACCCAATTTCCTAACTTTACAATGTGGATAATTACGCCACTTACTTTGTAGAATTATTTTGAAGATCAAATGAGGTACCATTTTAAAGTGCTTAGCATAGAGTCTAGCACATAGTAGTCACAATATAAATGTCTATTCCCTCCCCAAAAGAGTATTATTCCTTTGTTTTTTAGGCATTGCTTTCTGTGAAGCAGGAAAAAGAGATCCAAATGAAAATGATCCTGACCAGAGGAGAATCTGTTTTACAAAATACATCTCCAGAAGGTATTCCTGCTATTCAGCAGCAATTACAGACTGTCAAAGACATGTGGGCTTCTCTTTTGTCTACTGCCATCCGTTGTAAAAGGTAAGAAATTTTAGGGTTAAAAAAATCATAATTATGTACCAGTATCATTAGGATTAGAATATTATGACCTATATTTTATAATCAACCCTTTCTCCCCCACCTTTCCCATTCTCTTTTCCCCTCTCTCAACTTCCCTCCCTCATTCCCTTTCTGTCTCTCTCCTTCCTTCCCTTTCTTCATTTTTTCCTACTTCAATTTTGCATACTCAGATGTTGTTTTGGTGTTACTCGTTTATTTTATGTATTCATTTTTTTATTTTTTACTTTAGTCAACTGGAAGGAGCTCTGTCTAAATGGACAAGTTATCAAGATGATGTTCGGCAATTTTCTAATTGGATGGACAATGTAGAAGCCAGTATAAATGAATGTGAGAGGCAGTGGGCAGAATTTCGAGATAAGACAACTGCCCTTGGGAAAGCAAAGGTTTGTGCCTAATTTTATTTAACACTTAAAAACATTTTGAAATATAAACATAATACCCATATTAAAATATGAGCTTAATTTGGGAAGTTGGTATCTGGAGACATATAGAGTTTTGAAATTTTGATTTTAGGTTGCTGTGTTTTTAGTAATGAAAACTAGCTTCTTTCACATTCCATAAATGAGAACCACCAAATTAAAAACTTAGCAATAAAAATGCTTTTTCTCTAATGATTTTTAGCTCAGGGGTTCTCTTCTTGCTATATTCATATAGGAGCAGAATTTCCTTTTTGCTTAATAGCTGAAAATATTACCAAGCCAGATTTATTTTATTTTAACTTATAAAATTTGAATTTTTTCCTCTATTTTTTCCTATTATTTCTTTATGATTTTTAAAATATCTTGTATCTTCAAATTTCCTGGCTTCTTTTCATGGCATTATCCCTACTCATAATACTTATCTTTTTTTTTTTAAACCCTTGTACTTTCGGTGTATTGTCTCATAGGTGGAAGATTGGTAAGGGTGGGCAATGGGGGTCAAGTGACTTGCCCAGGGTCACACAGCTGGGAAGTGGCTGAGGCCGGGTTTGAACCTAGGACCTCCTGTCTCTAGGCCTGACTCTCACTCCACTGAGCTACCCAGCTGCCCAATACTTATCTTTTTTAACATGGTAAAATTATTTTTATAATATTTTTCCACTGTGAAATTCAAATTTAATATTATCAGGGAATTTATTTTTTGTAATGATGAAATAGTACTGCTGAAAAAATGGCACAATATTTTTTACCATTTATAATGATCTTTTGGATTTGACTGCACATCCTGAATCACTGTGTAAAGTCTTATATATTTAGCCGGAGAGGTGACAAAAAGACTATACTACTAAAAGACTGTTCTTTTAAAAGCAACATTTGGCTTTCTTAGATATATAGAGAGAAAGAAAGATAGATGCAAGAATATATATGAAGCAAATCTTTTGCCTTGTATCTAATCCAGGCATGTGTGGGAGCCAGCTTTTACAGGCTCAGAACAGTCAATTTTTTTTTTTAATTTTCAGTGTGAGCATACCTTAGAAATCAGGAAATGGTACTAATTTAGAGCTTAATTCATTGTTTTCTTTAATGGCTACACTTTAAAAAGGTGATGGAGAAAATGCAAACTTAATTTTAAAATATGTTATATATACATTCCCCCTTTGCCCCCTGCCGAACCAGTTGTTAAAGATTTACCAGAATAACCTTATTCACATGGCATTTTAGATCTATTCTTTCATTGTCACAAAACATACATAAGTGCTTTAGAAGTCCACAAATGTTTCTAAAGGAATTTTTCACCTACTTCCAGGGGCTCACATGTTGTAGAGCAATACCTTTAACCACTACAAAGTTCAAATCTGATGCTTTGCCCACTATTCTTGCTCTTCTTCCAAATACTGGATTATTTTACCATGTTTTTTTAGGGATCCTGATGGATACATCAGGAAAATGTCAGATGAACTCTCATTTGTATGTTTTGCTGAGTGTTCTGATATTTCTTACTCAAGCATAGCAACAAGGATGTTTAACAAAAAATTGTTGACTAACTCATTAAAATGTGCTTTACAAATAGACATTTTAACTGAATTTTTTATGTGAATCAATGCATGTGGTTACTTCCTGCATATTGTTTTTTGGTTTTTCTGTTTGTTTTGCATGTGTTTTTCAGTTGTTGAATGAAGAAGTTCTAAGTCATAGCAGCTTACTAGAGACAATTGAGGTAAAGCGTGCTGGAATGACTGAGCACTACGTGACACAGTTAGAACTCCAGGATCTCCAAGAACGGTACAAAGCAATTAAAGACAGGACCAAGGTACTGTCCATAGTAATCTACAGCAGAAAGAAGAATTGATCAAAACTCTGTTTCTTTAACAATATCTCTTTTGTTACTAGAGTTTAAAAATTCAGTAGAAGGCAATTTAACGCACACATTAATGAATGCATTGATTTGTAATGTTTTCATTACAAATAGTGAGATAAATAAATGAAATAGTTTAGTACTTTTACCAAGAAAAAATACCTAAACAGTAAGATTATAGATTTAGAACTGGTAAGGGTTTTGGAGAGTGCTTAGTTTAACAATATCGGGGCTTTTTCAGATGAGGAAACTGAAGCCTAAAATGGTTAAATTGTCCAGAGACATTTATTAGTAAAGGATGAGGTTAAAGTTGAAATCCAAGTCCTCTTGACTCCAAATCTAAAACTCTTTTAACTAAATCACATTGTGACAATATTTTAAATATAGTGAAGTTAAAAAGGCCCAAAACACCTAGTACGGTGAATTCCTGAAATGAAGGGAACTGTCTTGCCCTCATGATAAAGTTTTATTAAGATTGTATTATTATGGAATTGTTTATTCTCATTCCTCTCTGTAAGTTCTGCTGTATCGAATCATGGTCATTCATTAACTCTGGATTCGCTAAGGCAATGCCACCCGGGTTCAAATCTATCAGTTCCTATCTAGTTCAGAAGTGGTTTTAATTAAAAAATTGATGATGAGCTGATCAATTGTCTGGGGTCATGAAAATTCAGAAAGGTTCATTACAAAGTTGATTACAAAGTGATGAATTCTTTGGGTGAAGTAAATTTCAAAGACCATTTTTTAAGTTCATCAAGCAGTTGTGAACTGTTTCAGTGAGGGCAATGATCTTTAAGAATTCATAGATCCTTGAAAGCTTGCAATGTCTATCAAATTGAACTTTCTATTTTTGCTAGAGTGAATTAGTTAAGTGAGTTGCTGCCTTTTGATTAAGTGTGATCATAAGTTTTAGTGGTACTATGGAAAAATAAATTGCTGAGTCTTAAATTTCAGTTAGGCTTTAAAAAAGTCAACTTTTTTGAACAACTTTTATTTTCACATCCAATAGCTGCTGATTGCAGCAAAATTGACTTGCTTCTTTCTGCCCCATGTTAATGAGTAACATTATCACCATTGCTGTCACCAGCATCATTATCACTCATATTTATTTATATATTGATTTAATATTTATAAAGTATTTTATATAATATTTTCTCATTGGATCCTCACTATAATCCTGGGAGATAGATGCTACTGTTATCACCATTTTACTGTTGAGGAAAATGAGGCAGAGAGGTTAAATGACTTGACCAGAATCACACATCTGGTAAGTGCTTGAGACCAGATGATGAATTCATATCTTCATGACACCAAGTCTACCATTCCATTCACTGTACCATCTAGATACCAAGGAAAGAGGAACAGCAACAAATAATTTCAATAAAGCATAGCTATATTTTGAATAATTAAGACTTGACTCTTGCTTCTTTGCAAGTGAAGGCTCTTGTGAGCAATGAATCTTTGAGTGTCTCATACTAACTAATCTTTAAGATTTCTTGCTGTTTGGGAAATTTTCGTGACTTAATTTTTTCATGTATCAATGAACATGCCTTTAGTCATAAATTTTAATAGATATCTTATTTATAGAATCATTATGAAATTAGAAACATCAAAGCTTGAAAATAATTTAGCTTTTTAGAAAAAAATTAAGTAATAAAAAAAATCAGCCCATCAAACCGGGTTTCAAAATAGGACTTGGCCCAATGAAGAGCCAATTTTGTCCAAGATTAAATCTAGACCAGTCCTATCTTGCCTCATCACCTTGGCAACAAACTTTTTTTAAGACACTAAAGGAAGCATTTATTTAATTTGTGGACTTGGTGGTATGATATTATGGGAAAAGTACCTGTATGCAAATTAGAGGATGTATTTAATTCTTTGCTCTGTATCTTACCATGTGCTATGACCTTGTACAAGTGACTTAATCACACTGAGTCTTAGTTTCCTCATCTATAAAAATGGAGCAGTCTCCCTTCAAACTCTAAATCCTATGTTGTAAATTCAACTCTGGACTATGCTATGCCTTGCTGAATAAAAATTTGGGGAGTCAGGTAAGTCAAGTTCAGTGCATACATGCCAAATTGCATCTTTCACTATTGATGGGATAGGTCTCCATTCATTTATAAGTTCCTGACCACAGTATTTTAATTGAGGAAATAATATCTTGCTTATTTTCAGATATGTTATCTTTCTCATCCTCTTGCTTTCAAAAAGAATTCTAGATAATATATAATCTTTTTCATGATTGAATTATTACACTTACAGGTTTGAAAGGCTTAGTCTTTCTATGACATATTAAGAAAAACAAACTTTGTAGCCTCAGTAATTACCCAGTGCTTTGTACTTAGGGAGCATTTGGGATTATATACCAAAACTTTGGATTGGGGAGAGAACTCAGATGTCATCTAGTCCAATCTCCTCATTTTCTCTGAGGAATTTGAAGTCTAAAGAGTAAGTGACTTGTAGATGGTCACAGATAGTTACTGGGGATTTGAAATATGGTCCCATCCAGGATTCAGGCCCAGGTCTTCCAAAGCCCAAACTAGCACTCATTGAATAATATTGCTCATAGAAAATACTGTCAGTAAACCAACAAGCATTTATTTAGCACTTGCTATATGTCACACTTTGTATTATATGCTGAAGGTACAGAAACAAAAGTGAAATTGTTTCTGCTAACATATATTTACATTGGAGTCAGTTAATAGGACAATAGATTTTTTTTTTAACCCTTGTACTTCGGTGTATTGTCTCATAGGTGGAAGATTGGTAAGGGTGGGCAATGGGGGTCAAGTGACTTGCCCAGGGTCACACAGCTGGGAAGTGGCTGAGGCCGGGTTTGAACCTAGGACCTCCTGTCTCTAGGCCTGACTCTCACTCCACTGAGCTACCCAGCTGCCCTGACAATAGATTTTTAAATAACTTTTACCTTCTGTCCTAGAGTCAATAAGTATTGGTTCCAAGGCAGACAAGCTGTAAGGGTTAGGCAATTGGAGTTGCATAACTTGATCAGAGTTCCACAATTATTAAGTGTTGGAGGCCAGATATGAATCCAGGACCTCCCTTCTCCACTGAGCCACTTAGCTCTCCCTGACAGTGCATTTTTACTAGGGCCCTCAGGGCTTTATTTTAAAACTTCCACCATAAAACTGATTTGTATTATTACTAATAGGAAGCAGTAACCAAGTCTGAGAGACTAGTGCGACTTCACCAAGAGTACCAAAGAGATCTCAAGGCTTTTGAAGTCTGGTTGCAACAAGAACAAGAAAAATTAGACCACTTCTCGCTTCTTGAAGGTGATGCTAAGACTCATGAGACAACATTACATGACCTACAGGTAAAGTCAATTTAATTTTAAAACAATTGGCATTTCAAATCTATTTTTTTTTGGAATTACTGTGAGTAATGGACTGTGAGACACCTATTTTTATCCTAAATATAGAAAATGTAATACAGATCTTTACTAAACAATTCGAAAATGATAATTATATTTATGTAGTGCTATAAAGTACACAAAGCACTCTGTATATGTCTGTCTGTCTTTCTGTATTTATGATTTGAGTAAAACTCATAAAATCCCTATGAGGATGGTATAATGAATATTATTAACCAAACTTTTTACATGAGGAAACTGAGGCAGAGAGAAGTTAAGTCTATGGTAACATGGATAGTGTGTCAAATTCAAGATATAAACCCAAGTTTTCCCTGATTTCCAAGTCCCCATACACTGTCCACTACCTGATTTGCCTAAGGAAATATTCATAATTTACTGGAAAAAGAATAGAGTTGAATCTAGTAATAGACTCATCATTAATGTGTTTTATAAAAGATGTGAACTACCTTCTCTATATCTGTTTCTTCATTTGTCAAATGAATGTCTATCATGATTTTTGTTTGACTGGACCCATGTTTTATTCATGGAAGGAAGTTCTTGGTAAATAACTCACCTACCAATTGACATCAATGAAATTTATACTCTAACAGTTGCCTAGAAGTGTGTGCTGCATAGTTAAGTAGGTAAACTATCCAGGGTCACACAGCCTGTGTGTAACATTCCATGTAAATAAATACAAGTTGGTGTTTGTTGTCTTTATTGTTGTTAAATAAAATGTAATAAATGTTAAAAGTATTAGATTCTTATTAAGTAGTCTAATGATCTTAAATCTAAAGATTTGGGTGTATTAATGCAGTTCTTCCTACCTAGGAGTTAGAAATGTCTTTTAATAATACTTTTCTTTCTCTTAAACCCATATTAGTATTAATGCCAGGCATTTTTGGAGGAAAAGAGGGAGTATTCCTGGTTTCTGGTCTTAGAAATTTATCCAATAATTAAATCATGGCTTCCATATATTTCTCATTTTCAGGCCAAAGTACTTGAAAATATTCAAGTAGTTATTCATTATGAAATTTGGATATATTCAGAATGTAACTTTAATCACCAAAGAATTTAGGTTTAAATTTCATTTCATTTTATTTACTCTTAAGATGAATGGCAATTATTGTTGATGGTAGACAGAGACAGTTGATAATTATGCTACTAGTGTTATAGAATATTTATATCTTTGGAAGTAAAGGGTAATTTTTCCTTCATCAAATATTTCTTAAACTTCTATTTCATCCAAAAGGCCAGGACACGGGACATCTGGGTAGCTCAGTGAATTGAGAGCCAAGCCTTGAGATGGGAGGTCCTAGGTTCAAATATGATCTCAGATACTTCTCAGCTGTGTGACCCTGGGGAAGTCACTTAACCCCCATTGCCTACCCTTACTATTCTTCTGCCTGGGAACCAATACACAGTATTGATTCCAAGAGGGAAGGTAAGGGTTTTAAAAAAAAGGCCACAATAGGTGCTAGGGCTACAAAGTTTATATTATATTGGGATTAGTTGTTTAACAGACAATTTAATTTTCAACTTAATGTGCTAAACATTTATTAATGGCTGCTAGGTACTGAAAAAAGTAACTGTCTTCATGGCGTAACACAAGGGTGACACACAGCCAGGACACATACACACACACACACACACACACACATGTGACTGGATACACAGGATAACTGGGAACCCACACAAGGGATGTGGGATATGGGTAAAAACACAGTGATTGATGAATGTCAGATAACAGTTACTGGTCACCACTCAAGCTGGGGAAAGACAAGATTTGAAGGCTATCCTTCTGTGGGTCCTTTCTTGGGGTTTGAGGAAGGCCCAGGGAGTAAAGTAAAACAGTTTATTAAGGGTTTAAGGGTTAGGTATTGAGGGAAAGGTCAATCTAAAACTACTTATCTAATGGGTAAGTTCAGGGCTAGAAGGTGGGACAAAAAAACTACTCCATCTCTATCACAGGTTTTCAGGTCAAGCCTGCTAGGTCAGAAGGAGATTGGGTTGTCTCAATATAGGGTCCTCTTCAACTCCAGCAATGTTCACAGCTTTCCAAGATCCACAGCAGATAATCCACAAAAGGGTAAAGTCAGGGAGCTGAACCAGTCTGGTATGTCCACCAACTGGAACTGGATTCACTGCTCCACCTGATCTTTCCACGGGCAGATGGCTTCAGCAAGAGATAATCACTTTTCTGGGCTCTTGACTTCAAGCAGCTAAGTTTGCACCCAACTGCTGTCAGCTACAACCAGAGAGTTCTCTCAGAAAAAGATCTCTTCACTTTACTGTTCCATGCTTGGAACTCTCCATCACTTGCCTGACAGACCTGGCTGATAGCTTATAATTAAACCTTATTTTTTCTCATAACAGTACCAGGAAATGTGCTAATCAGTAGAAATAAAAAAAATAAGAAAAAGAAAGATGTTCTCCCCCAACCCCTCGATTTATTTTGTAAACTGTTGTCACTCTGGTTCTGGTATACCTCTCTTTTCAGAAGGAAGATCTACTGTTGGTTAACTAAGAAATTTTTAAGACTCTTTTTACCTCCATATTTTATTAAATTATTTATAATAGTTAAATTTCTATCCAAATGTTTATAAGTTCTATAATTTTATATTATCTAGCACCCTTTCTCCTGATTCCTATTTTTTCAAATAAATAATTCTCTTAGGTATGAAGTTATTTTATTTGCATGGTGAATCTTTTTCTCAGTTTTATTCTTTTTTTGTAATTTGTTGTTATTTTGATCTTTGCTCTAACAAGTTGGACATACATTTATACACAGATATGGGAATCCAAGAATGATCCTCAGTAATGAGTCATTTAGAACAGCTAGGTGGTACAGTGAATAGAGTACTGGCTCTGAATCTGGGGAAACTTCTTCCTGAGTTTTAATCTGGCTTCAGACACTTACTAGCTATGTGACCTTTAGCTAGTCACTTATCCCTGTTTGTCTCAGTTTCCTCATCTGTTAAATGAATTGGAGAAGGAAATTGCAAATTTCTCCAGTGTCTTTGCCAAGAAAACTCCAAATGGGGTAAAGGAGAGATGGAGGCAATTAAAAATGATTAAACAACAACTAGTCATTTCCTATCTATTACAATATCATCAATTTCATTATTTTATAAAGTTATTTTATTTACACTATTGTCAATACAATGTTACCATGGAAGTTTGGTGGCACACTCAACAGATTACTGGACCTTCCTGAGTTTAAAAAGGGCCTCAGCCACTTACTAGCTATGTAACCCTGGCCAGGTCACTTACCCCTGTTTGCCTCAGTTTCCTTATATGTAAAAGGAGCCAGAGAAGGAAATGGCAAACCCACCCTATTATCTTTGCCAAGAAAATCTTAAATTGTGTCATGAAGAATCAGACCTGACTGAAAAACAATTGAACAATACAAATGTCAAATAAATCCCTTCTGAATTTTTTCTCAAAAGATGTACTCATGATATTTCACCATGAGTCTTCTGTGTAGTCAGATTATTTATGTAAAATACTTTACAAAACTTAGTCATTATTAACAAGCCTGCAGGATCATAGATCTAGAGCTGGACAGAACCTCAGAGGCCATCTAATCCAACACTTTCATTTTACAGATGAGGAAACTGAGACTCAAGGAAATTATAAGACTCACCTAAGGTACTAGAGTATGTCAGATGTAGGGTTTGATTCTTTTGAGACCAAGTCTGGGACTTTTGGTTCCAGATTACACTAATAAGGAATGTTTCACATTGAGAGGATATAACCAGGGTACAACTAGGTTAAAATAACTCTTCTCCTGCCTCTGTCTAGTCAGTGTCCTCTTTAATCTTTCTCCTACTGTAGGCAACTCTTCTTGCTTGTAATATTCCTTGAAGCAGCAGTAGCCAAATGATTCTTCTAAGGGAACCAAGTAGATATACATATATATATATGTATATATATATATACACTAATTATATAAAAATATGTTATAAATGTCATAGTTATATAAAATGTCAGATATGTATATACAAGATTTGAAAATATATCTTATATGTTTATATGTGACTATGCATGTGCACGTACATATACTCCAGATGTATATGTGTGCTTGCATGTATGTATATTATACATATATTCACAAACATATACATGCACACATATGTACATACATACATCAGAAACAGAGTATGGGGTCCAGGATCCATCCAATATTTTAATAAAAAATTAGTCTAATGACAACTTTGTGATCTATACACAGAATAAGAGATTTATTGAGAGCCATTCTTTACTTATAGCTTGTATTTAGGACTGCTTCCTAGAATTCTGATTTTATAAATGGAAGAGAATTTTCATTTTGGAAGGGAAAGTATCTTGTTATGTGTATTTCTTCAATAGGAAGTAATAGTGCATTATTTTTCTCTATATATGTTATTTAATATAAAATAATTGTATATATTTTTCTAAATATGGGTTTTCTTTCAAATAAAATATTACATTGTAATTGAAGAGGAACATCCTTTTATAATTTATACACTTTAGAATTATCCCCCAGAATGACTGGGCAGCATTAATGTTATCTGCTGTCCTTTCACATTACCATTGTGAATTGAATAAATGTCTAATGAGAAGTTCAGCCTGAAGCTGTTGTGATGTGTGAGGCATGATTACCTATGTTCACATAAAAAATAAATGAGTTGTAATAGCCATTCACGTTCCCTTGCAGGAGCTGCAGGTACACTGTGCAGAGGGGCAGGCATTACTGAATACAGTCCTACATGCCAGAGAGGAAGTGATACCCTGGGGCATACCCCAGGTTGAGGACCGTATTCTAGAGTCCTTACGACAGGACTGGCAGACATATCAACAAAAGCTGTCAGAGACTCGAACCCAGATCAATACCATAGTGAATAAACTGAGGCTGATGGAACAAAAATTTCAACAAGTTGATCAATGGCTGAAGACTCTAGAAGAGAAAGTTAATGTCAGGACTGGACGCCAATCTAACCGAGCTGTAAAGGAGATGCAACTACATCAAATGAAGGTAATAAAAAGTCATTTAAGATTTATTCCAGTAAATTATCTCTATCTGACAGAATAGTATTCTAGCTTCATTAAAATATTTTGTCTTTTTTAAACATCATGAATATTAAAAAATGTATTTCTTCATATCTGAGAATTTTTAAATAGTTCATTATTTTTATTTTTCAAGTAATAAGTATTTTATTAATGAATTCCTCTCATTACTCCCATTGAAAAAATTTAAATCCATGTATATTTATATATGCATATATAAATACATATCGATGCATTAATGACATTTGGGGATTAATGTTCTTAATTTGGTGTAGATTCCTCTTACTTCACATATGAAATATAAAAGGTTGATAAATGCAGATAAAAAATAGCTTGCCATTGTTTTGATAAAATATTCTTATGAGAGTTTATTTAATTTTTTTATGTTTTAGGATAATAGTTCCATAGGATAATAGTTATCTAAAATCAAAATTTTATATGAATTTTTTCTTACACCTTAAGTTTAGTGTCTTCTTTCTTTCATTCCCTATTTATTCTATATGTGACTTGCTTTGTATATATGTGTTGGTATGTTGTCTTTCTCATTTGACTATAAGTTCCCTGAGGACAGGTACTGTCTTTTCCCTCCTTTTGATAAACTAAATAAATATTTAATGTTTTCCTATTTATAAATATATTTATTTCATTCTAGAGTTGTTGAAATTATACAAATTTTTCTCTCCTTATTCAAACAAATAATACAGAAATGGCATGAAGAGATCACAACATATAAAGATGAGGTTGAAGAAGTTGGATCCCGAGCTCAGGAGATACTGGAAGAGACTCAAGTTAATAGCAGACTGGGATGTCAAGCAACACAGCTCACCTCTCGATACCAGGCCCTCCTTCTTCATGTACTAGTGAGTAATAGAGCATCTTTGTGACAGTATTGATTATAATCAGCTAGTGGTAAGCAGCACCTGTTCATTGAACAGGAGATAGATTTTGTACTTCTCATAAATCTCTAGCTGAAAATATTTGTTCTCCAACAAAAGTCACCTCTTGTTTTATATTTCTTTTTTTTCCAGATCACACCAAAATAATTTTTCGTTAATCTTTTTCTGAAATTTTTCATGTTCTTTTATTTTTTTAAGGAGCAAATCAAATTTCTAGAGGAAGAGATTAAAAGTTTAGATGAATCAGATTTATCTTTCAGTGCTTACACTGATTGGTATTCATCTATTCATAAGAACCTGAAGAATATTGCTACTGAAACTAATAAAGTGGATAAAATCATGATGCAGAAGAAAATGAAGACATTAGAGGTAGGCTAAAAATGTGTCGTCACCAAGAAGACTTCTTTAATTGAGCCACTCCATTTCTTATTTTCTTTGGGTTCCTTCAAGATTTATGAATCTTTCCCACTAGCATTTAATACTCTTGTGTCATTTCCTATGTGTATCTTATCTTTCTTTCCATTGTATCACAAGTTTATCAGAAATAGGACTACATATTTATTTTCTTCTAATTTCCCCAATATATAGTCTAATATACTCTGTGAACTGTAGGTACTCATTACATTCTATTTTCTTTTTTGCTATTTGCAGCATTTCATTTGTTTGTATATTTTGAACACTTAGAAAAAATATATTCTAGGGACATATAGGTGAGCTCAGTAGAGAGCCAGACCTAGAGATGGGAGGTTCTACATTCAACTCTGGCTCAGATACTTCCTAGTTGTATCACCCTGGGCAAGTCACTTGATCCCAAGTGCCTAGAACTTATCACTCTTCTGCCCTGAAAGGGATACTTAGTATAAATTTGTAAGACAAATAAAAAGGTCTAAAAGAAAAGAAAAGGAAAAGAATTGGATTGTTTTTGCTCTGTGCTTTCTCATGCTTTTGTATTCTCATGGTCCATAGAGCCATCTGTGTTTGTAAGCACAATATACCCATATTGATAGAATAGTAGCAGATTGGCCTGCCACTTTTTTCGATCCTTCAGTTGAACATCATATGAGACCAATTAAATTACACTTGTTTAATCTTCCTGTGTTCTTGACATTCTTGACTAAGGGCTAAGTAAATATTCAGAGTTTTGCTGGTAAGAAGCTTCTGCTTTGAATATATGGCATAATGACAGTCAGTCAATAAACATTTAGAGTACTTCCAGTGTTCCAGGTACTGTGCTAAACTCTGGAAGTACAGATGCAAGTAGAAAAAAAGACAATCACTGCCCTCATGGAAATCGTATTGTAAAAATAAAGGGTGAGAGCAAAGAAAAAGGGGGCACACATGGAAGAAGAATTCTAGTGTGCTGAAGAAGTTTTGGGAAAACCATCCAGTCAGAGGGAGAGACTTTAAGAGTAGAAGACACTTCAATTGTGTGAATTCCAGGGCTAGAGTGAGGCTTCCTGCCAAGGGTCTTGCATGATACTTTAAGGATGTTGGATGTTGAGTTTTTGGTTGATTTTTTTTGTTTTTAATTTACTATTTATACTGAGATTTTTTGAAAACTGTGATGCAGTTGTACTGCTTTGGGCTACATTTTCCTCATCCATAAAATGATGGGAATTGAAATTGATGACCTCTAAAATCCTTCCAGCTCTAAGTCTATGATTTCATGATTCTATAATTTTAAAGTACAGAAAAAGAAGCAATATGCCATTTGCTCTGAGGAATTATTACAGGTTGAATATAGGTACAGTAAATCAAAATGGAATACCCACACTTGGTTGGCAGAAGTGGGCCAAGAATAAGTCTTTAATATTGAAATATTTTGTATTATACCAACTTCTATTGAAATAATATTTGTTTTCTTGGGGCTTAACTTTTACTTCCAATTACTGTCTTTTTCAGTCTTTGCTAAATGATGTGGAGAAAGGTCACAGTTTGCTCAAATCATCCAGGGAGAAAGGTGAGAAAGCAATTCAGTATCTGGAGGGTAGTGAAGCTGAAATGCTAAGAAAAGATATCAGTGATCATGTGGAGCGGTTGGAAGAGCTAGCCAGCACTGTCCGAAAGGAGCACAGGACCTTGGAGAAATGTCTGCATTTAGCCAAAGAATTTGCAGATAAATATAAAGTACAGACTCAGTGGATAGCTGAATACCAAGCAGTGCTTCACAGTCCTGAAGAACCCAAAATGGAATTGTATGAGAAAAAAGCCCAGTTGTCAAAATTTAAGGTAATTAATGCAATATTATTTCATTATCCCTAGAAAATATACCCTGCCTCTGCATTTGAGTTTCTTAATGAATATATGTGTTGGGCAGTAGGATGGAGAAAAAGTAGAAGCAGTAAGGTTAAAAAAGGATTTTGAGATAGTTACGGCGATAGTATGTAATGAGTAGAAGTCCAAGAGAAGAGAATAACTAAGTGAAGTAGTTAACTGTGTGAAACACTTGAAAGAAGTGAAGAATGAAGCCTCAGAAAAGGCTTGCTATAATGGAATGGGGCGATATGTGTATAATGGAAACAGCATTGGATTCGGAATCTGAAGACCTGGTTTGAATCCCAGTCCTCTTCTATTTATTGCTTGTGTAACCTGGTACAAGTCATTTCCCCTGTCTAGACTTCAGCTTCCTTCCCTATGAAATGAGATGACTGGATTAGATGATTCCTAAGGTTCTTTAGTGCAAAGGCTCTTAGTCTGGGGTCTGAGCTTTTCTTAAAAATATTTTGATAACTACATTTAAATATAATTGCCTATCTTTATATTTCTCTGTATTTGATTTTGTCCTCTTAAAAACATTATTCTAGGAAAGGGTCCTTCAATAGCAGCAGCTTAAGACTCCCAAAAGGGTCTATGACACATACAAAAATTAAGAATTCCTCCCTTAAAAGATAGTGTTTTCTTGGAGATGAACACATCTCCACAATTAGTAAGGTTGGTTCCTTTTTTAAAAAAAAAAGATAAATTCTGTTTCCTGGAGCATACCTGAAATCTTTTCAGCATTGTAGAACAAGTTAGAATTTATGCTGAGCTGGCATAGCCCTTTGAAAACCCATGACCACCTAGGTGCCATTATGAGGCATTGGAGCAGGACTTCGTGGGTGTGTCTGCCCATGACTGGTGCTTCCTAATTTCATATTTTATACATATATATTTGCAGATGACTAAGAGTTAGTGAAGAGAAGGGTGACTGGAGCAAAGTCCTAGAAATGGCAAAATTGGACAGGATCAATGTTATAGATACTAGGTTTAACCTCAGCAAACTATCTTCTTTCTAAGAATAGAGGAAAGTATGGGCTAATAGTCAGAGTTTCAGGTACAGTTGGAGAGAGAAGAGAAAACTCAAGATGAATAATCTCAATCATAGTGAAATAGAAGATACTGTTTGCTATGAATGGAGGAGGTAGGAGACTTCATAGACAGCTAGAATAAAGCAAGGATGTGTAATGATAGCATCTATTAACCATTCATTTGAATAAACATTTAATATCTTCTTTGTGCCACCCACTTTTATTGGCCCTGAAGGAAATATAAAGTTTAAATAAGAGCCTTTTCCTTCATGGTACTTACAGTTAATATGTTACAGGCCTTTCTTCTTTATTGCATTATTAATATATATCAGTTGGAATAGATCAAGGATTCTTAAATTTTTTTTTTTTTGCCATGGATCCTTTTGGCAAGTCTGATAAAATCTATAGGATAATGAAAGAAACCAATTACATTGAAGTTATAACGATAAAAAATGATAAAGGCTGCTATAAATATAAAAATTAGTAATTTAATTAAAGCCATGCTGATAGATAAAATCATTAGACCACGCGCTTGTAAGAATTCAAAACTGCCTCCTGCGCCATTATTGTCTCCAGTCTCTTCCTGAGTCTGCTGGCCAAGAGGCCACTCCCTCCTAACCCAGGAGATTTAAACTGTTCAGTGTGGAGACGTAGGCGTTCCCACGCCCAAAGAACCGGAACCAGAAACCCGTTGGACCACGGGAAATGTAGTTTGATAATTTCCACGTGTCCATAGAAAATACATATATATATATATATATACTTAAAGATGGCATCTCCCAAATTTCATTCTTACA
>NC_058133.1:414298879-414337150 GCF_016433145.1 Gracilinanus agilis | reverse complement strand
TTCAGTGTGGAGACGTAGGCGTTCCCACGCCCAAAGAACCGGAACCAGAAACCCGTTGGACCACGGGAAATGTAGTTTGATAATTTCCACGTGTCCATAGAAAATACATATATATATATATATATATATATGTATATATATATATATATATATATATACTTAAAGATGGCATCTCCCAAATTTCATTCTTACAAAGTACAAGTGTGTGTGTGTGTGTGTGTGTGTGTGTGTGTGTGTGTGTGTGTGTGTGTGTAGTTCATGGACCTCTGGAGGATGATCCTTAAATATAATAAAACCTTTCTTCAGAATTATTTAACTGTTGTCCAAGCCATATATACACATTTTTGTATGGATGTGTATTCACTTTGTCTTCTTTGTTCTTTTTGCACATTAAGTCAGTCCAACAGATGGTGCTATCCCATGAGCCATCAGTAAAATCTATAAATGAAAAAGGAGAAGCCCTTCTGGAACTGGTACCAGATGTTACTCTAAAAGACAAAATACAAAAAATACAAACTGATTACCAGGACCTCTGTAATGCAGCAAAGGTAAGAGAAAGGAGGAAAAACATCAGACAATCATAATATTTTAGCACTAGGAAAAATAATCTCATCTTTCCATAGAGGAACATTCTTTAGGATAACAAAGGCTTAGTTTTTTCTTCCCTAATGATCTTATATATTGAGATATCATAAATATAAAATTTTCCTAAACCTCAGTGACTCGACTATCATTTTATATTTGTTTTTAGTCATGCAAATTATACCTGACTCTCCATGTCCCCATGGACCACTATCCATACATTTTTTGGCAAAGATACGGGAGAGGTTTGGCAGCTAGGAAATTTCTAAGGCTGGATTGAACTCAAGACTAGATGATTCCATGCCAGTACTCTTATCACCTAGCTGCCCATTTTATGCAAATAATTCACATCATTCAATCTATGAACTAGAGAGCATTTACAAAACTAACAAAACGTCAAATACTTCTCTCTTTGCACTCATTTCTGATGTATTGACATTTGGAATCAACAGGAGCATGTTATAAGCCTGGAGGCAAAAGTGAGAGAACATGAAGAGTACAATAATGAGCTTCAAGAAGTGGAGAAGTGGCTGTTACAGATGTCTGGCAGGCTGGTCACACCAGACCTCATGGAGACGAGCAGCTTAGAAACAATTACCCAGCAGCTGGCCAGCCACAAGGTACACCTGCCATTTGGGCAGATATAGTGAGAACTTATTAAATGATTCTATGTAAACATTTCTGTTGTAATTTTTAAAATAAAACAAACAGGTCTGTAGGTTCAGATTGCTGTAGAGAGCATATGTCCAATTTGTCCATTTTACAAATATGAAAACTGAGCCCATTTTAGTTTAGTTTTAGTTTTGTTTTACTCTTTATCCTAAAATCACATGGCTAGAAAATGGTAGAGCTGGAATTTGAACCCAACGCAAGCTTCTGATCTCTAAGCCCATCTTACTTCCTCTACATTGCAATCAGTTTCAGAGAGACTCTCTTATATTTAAAAAAATCAGAACTTGTCAAATTTCATCATTCATTCTAATGCAGTTCCATCAAGACAAAAGGTTTTCCCATAATGCATTGAATAATTGCAGAATTGTTATTTCTTTTAAAAATGGGTCTCTTTTTTTCTAAGGCACCATTGTCTAATTCACACAACATCATGAGTTTTTCACTTACACAGAATCAAAACCTTGCTATCATCTTTAACTCTTCCTTCTCTCTCATCTCCTTCAACTAATCTCTCAATTTTACATGCACTACTTAAATTTATTTCCTTTGTACTCATACAAGCATGTCTCTAGTTCAATCTCCCTTTCCTTCTTCAGAAATTATTTTACTTGTACCTTACCTGGTCTCCTTACCCTCAGTTTCTTTCTTTTCCAATCCTTACTTAAAATAACTACTGAAATGCAGTTCTAAAGGCACAAACCTGATAATGATACTCATGTGCTCATAGACCCAAACCTGGCGTTTTGGGACCTCCAGAATCAGATTCCAACATCATTGTCTTTCTAACCTCATTACATTGCAATTCACTTCATGGACACTACATTTTAATTAATTGAACTATTAACTTTCCCTTTATATCATCATACCATTTCTCACCTCTGTGCCTTTACATATATTCTTCCCCATATCTAGTATTCATTTCTATTTTACCTATTGAAATTTTTCCTTTATTTCATTCCCCACTGAGTTATCTCTTCTAGTTTGCCCTTATTCTATATAACTGAATTTTGCCCTCCAAGATTTCTTTTAGCACTTTGATTTTATTGCATTTTTGCATTTTTATTGCATACTTCCAATCATTTTTGTCTCAAAACTTGGCTTATGTTCCCTATTAGACTCTGAGTTTCTAGAGTGGAAGGGGATGACTTTTGTATCATCTTGGTATTACCAATGGATTATAGATATGAGGTCCTTAATAAATGTTTGCTGAATTTGAGTTTGACCAAATACTAAATATATTGAATACATAAAAAATGTCTCAGTAGAGTAAAATTAGCTAATAAATAAATTACTGCTTTTAAGTGACAATTATAAAGGAACAAATATTTCTTTTTCTTCTCATTAGGAACCACAAATTGAATGCATTAGACACAGTTCTCCAAGGTCATTTGACTCTCCACAAGTCAATTAAGCCTTAAGGGAGATTCATTATTTCCTTTAGAAAACTATTAGTTTCTGAAAAAGTGAATTTGCCTTGTTAAACACCTAATTTACACTCAAATTTAATAATCTAGGCTATGGGGGTGAAGAAGGGCATAAATGTCATACCATGTATTATTGAGAAGAAAAACATTTGGAAATGCTCATAGGAACTAAATGATTAATCTTCAAATGTTCCTTTTGCTATATATAGAGGGATCCTTTTTAGCTCTAAAATTATAATGCTGATAATTCCATTTATTTTATTTTATTCCTAGGCTATGATGGAAGAGATTGCAGGATTTGAAGATCGTTTAAATGATCTGAAAACTAAAGGGGATAATCTAATTGGTCACTGTGCGGACCAGCTTCAAGCCAAACTTAAACAAAATGTGCAAGCGCATTTGCAGGGCACCAAGGACAGTTACTCTGCTATCTGCAGTACTGCACAAAGGGTAAGTTTATCAGAGTAACTTTATATAAATGTCAAATACTTTAAGAGAGGCCATGGAATAATAACTTAAAAAGGATAGATATTTATCACTTTGGAATATTTTTGGTATGAGTCTACTCTGAAGGCAAGAAGATAGACTACACGCGGATAGTATTGACAGGGCTAATGAATTGATATTTCACTGCCTGGTCTGTAAAATGACATTTTGATTTCCACTTTAATTGCTATAACTTGGGTTACTCAGTTGATTAGTTGTTTTGTCAGAATATGTATATGTGGATAGATGATTAGATAGATTGATTGATAGATCTATAAAGAGATACAGATCCATATCTATATTGAAATATATTTTAATTATTTATATACAGATGTGATATGTTTATAGAAAAGATCTATATCTTATACACACACAGTTCTTCAGTTTCCATAGAACATTATGTGACATATAAAATTCAGAGAGACCAAAGTTCCATGTTTCAAAAATCAATTTATTAATTGGGCCAGCAAATAACCAATATATTAGTGGTCAGTGATCTCAGTGATCAAAAACAGCAAGGGAACATCCAGAGCTAACAAAAATGCATGTCTGTCTTCCTGACAGCAAATTACTAGGACCTCTCCTGACAAGAGATAGGCAACTCTCATTGGTGAATATTAAATGAGGAGGTGGTCTGAGAGCTCTCAACTTCTCTAGATTATTTTATCTTTTTTGTTTGTTTTCTTGGTGGAGGACATCATATGAAGAACAAGACCTTGTCATGAGATTCCAGCCACCTCTAGCATTCTAGGCAAGGAAGAGATCCTGGGTCAGGTTTTCTCTGGTTTAGTGTCTCCTGTGAATCAGAGGACATCACACTTTAATAAAGGGAACACGGCCAAAGGAGTCACTTTTGGTAGGGAGTAGTATATCAGGTTAGCTTCTTTTATATAGGGTAGACAGAAAGATGCAGCAGAGGCCTTAGGAGAGGCAGAAATGTAATTCCTTAGCTAGAAGGGGAAAGGTCTTTCTACAAGAGAGTCTGGTGGGGTTTTAGAGAGAGGAATATTATATTTTAATAGGAATAATTAAATGAAAATTTTATTATTAATTTTCCTCAATTAAAATAATAGTTCATTTAATTATTTAAAATGATAATAATTTTTTGAAATTGAATGTATAACAGAAATTGTACTTTATAAAAATAATAAATATGCACATTAAATGTATATTTTATGTAAAGTTGACATTTCTTTAAAAACTGACCTATGAATGCCTTGAAAATAAATATGAGGTGGATTAGACTCTTTAAAATAAAATTTTAGAAAAATAAGTTTATTACATTAACACTAAAATGAAAATAAATGCATTTTAAGCATGAACATCCTACTAAAGATAGTCAATCCATTTCACCTAAATTCATCTAAAACTTCAAAGAAAATAGTTTTTTAAAAAGGGGACCAATCTGTAGAATTAGAGGAAATTCTTCACTGTGATCTCCCAAAGTCAATGAAATCATAGAACTAGTTCCTTGCTTTAAAAAAAAAGTAAAGAGAAACAAAACTTCAAAATGAGGTCTTTTACCTAATTTCATTTTTTGAAAGACCAACAGGGAAGAATGGTTGGTTTTGCAAAACTGGTGAGAAAAATCTTGGAAGAAAGTGGAAGTAGGAAGTTAGAAGAATGATTATTTTATCAAACACCTCAATGTATACAGATGAAGAAGATTGAAATAATTATTTTTTTAAAAAAAGATTATGATTCAGTGCAGTCTAAGATTGCATTAGCTTTCATCACTTGTGATAAAACTAATGAGATCCTTAATATATAAACTTGAATAAGTAGAATAAAACAGATTAAAATGATTTCTTAAAAAGGCAAAAGCATAAGGAGCATTGTTGAGAGACACAAATTTCTAAGAATAGTGTTATAAAGGTCTAGTGTTAAAGACTACAAAAAAAATTTTAGCTATTTATAATAAGAAAAGTAAGGAAAAGATAGGTCTAATGTTTGTAGATGATAACAGATTAATAGAAAGTAGATATAATTACTCATTACTTTATTAGTGTATCTGACTTCTACAATAAGGAATATGTTTTTCAAACCATAGAAGACAGAATAAGGATAACAAAAGTGAAATCTCAAACTTTAAAGATGGATGGAGAGAGAAGATGTAGTTAATTTAAATGAATTCAAGTCTTCGTTCCCATTTTTAGATCTCAGATTCCTGAAAGTTTGCAGATCTGATCTCACCCTCAAGAAATGGGGGAAAAGAAATATTACAAAAGACTTTAAATGCATCAGTGCTGCCCATGTTTTCATAAATGTCAAAAGTATCAATTCTATAAACTAATGTTCCTGACTTTGGACCATTAGGAAAATTCTAAAATGGATAATCAAATGTGGAGTATTTACTACAGTATCTTTTCAAAATAAGGTTACAAGCTTATTAAGACAGTAAAATACCATAGATTCAATCTATCTTTATTTAAGAAAATGTTAATACAATAAGATTCAAGGTAGAAGGAATTAATATAGAATTATGCAGAACATTCTCTACATCTTTCACTTTACCCAGTAACTATAAACAACTCCTAAATTTAACCTCTAGGGAGCCATTAATGTTATTGGCAGTGTTATTGCTATTGTCTTTAAGATCATAAACAATAGAGTTTGAAGGAATCTTAAAGGTTACCTAGTCCAACTTCTTTTTTTTATAGATAAAAAAACTGAGGCCAATAAAATTTAAGGCAGTAAGTGAAAAGCCAGATTTTGCCTCTAGATCTTGACTATAATTCATGTTCCTTATACTTGATCACAACTGCCTCTAGTTTCAGAATGAGCCAGTTTGGGTTTTTTTGAGAGTGAGGTAAAGACCTAACAGAGCAAATTGATGATTAGAGGGCAATAGAGGGATTCTCTAGTTGCCTTCTCTTTCTATGATTGTTGTGTCCTTTAAGATTACATTGCTTTCTTCCAAGAACAAGTTTATGTCAATTATTGGAGAACTCTTAGAGAATTTGAACAAGTTTCTCATGCAGACTGAATGATAGTACAATTAAGTAAATTCCTATATAACAGATAGAGAAATGAATCTCTGAGAATTTTTAGTTAATGCATTGATATTAACCTATAAAAAGGACTTTACTGAAATGTAACAAGGTTCTACCTGTGGCCTTGGTCTGTTGAATATGTTTATCCGCACCTTGGATAAAATCACAGAAAGCATGTATATTAAATTTTTGGATATTATAAAACTAAGAGAAATAGCCAATAAATTAGATGAGAGGATCAAAATTCAAAATGATCTCATCTAGTGATTTATATATAGTGATATATAGATATTATGTAGATAGAATGATTTATATAGAGTCTAAGAAGGTATTTTTAAAAAAATAAATAAGTAAATAAAAAGCTGGCATCTACTGTGGCTATCTTAAAAGAAGCTTAATGTCCAGAACAAATGAGGTAATGAACTCATTCCATCATATACTTGTCATATCATATCTGGGACACTTCATTTCTAAAAATCAGCATCATATTTTAGGAATAACACTCACAGAGAGGGTCAAAATCTAGTATAACCAAAATGCTCAGAGATATGGAAACCATGTCACATAAAAAACAGGTAGAGAAATTAAGGGTGCTTAGAATAGAGAAGAGAAAAAAAGTGGTCATGGTTACTGTCCTCAGGTAATTGAAGAATGCTAAGAGGAAGACCCATGGATCACAAAACATCAGAAAAAGATGATTAAAAATTATATTGACATGTAAAAATAAAAAATAAAAGAAATAGGAAGACATAGTTCTATGTAGTATTGTTCTGGAGCATAGAATGAAGATAAATCACTGGAAGTTATAGGGAAGCTAATTGCATGTTGATATGGGGAAGAACTTAACTATAAGAGCTGTAGAAAAATGGAATGGGCTTACAACACTGTAAAATAGTATGCTCCCTCTCACTTAGAAAGCAGAACATTGGCAACTACCCATCAGTAATGTTGTAGAAGGAATATCTACATAAAAAGAAACATGGACTAAATAACTTCTCTGGCCCCTTCCAAATTAGAAATTCTGTGTTTCTAATTATACCATTTACCGTTGTATTGTGGTGTTTCAAAAAGGGACAAAAGGAGAAAGAAATGGGGACATTTTAGTATTTTCTGCAAAGAATTGTAGCCTTAGCATAAAGTGCTCCAAAGTTTCCTAAGCAAGTAGAATTTGTACTCCTTTCACTAATACTATATATAACAAACAATTCAGCAACTACTTTTGTGCTAACAGAGGCAATAAGCACTCTGAAAAAAGAAGTTATCTACTTCTAAATTAGTATAACGTAAGAGGCTATACCCAGGTTAGAAATAAAGACAGTTCCATCATATTTCACCATTCTGCTTAATTCCAACAACCTTATAACCATTTTAGCTCTTAAAACTTGAATAATCAATTAATTAATCAATAATCTATTTTTATTAGCTCTAGCTAAGATGCCAACAAGGGAAGATATAATTTTATTTATTTTTATCTGATTATATATTTTTTAATTTTTAAATTTTTTAAAATTTTTATTTTCAATATTTTCCCATAGTTACATATTTAAATTCTTTCCCTCTCCCCCAAACCGTCCTAACCCCGCTTAGCCGACACAAAATTCCACTGGGTTTTACATGTAGAGGATATAATTTTAAAAGAAAGGCAGTCTCTGCCCTCAAGGAGCTTGCATTCTATTTCTTCTCTTATTTTGTCTCAGGTTTACCAGAGCTTGGAACATGAACTTCAGAAATATGTCAGTCGGCAAGATACCTTACAGCAATGCCAGGCATGGCTTGCTACAGTTCAGCCAGATTTAAAGCCAAGTCCTCATCCACCTTTGAGTAGAGCAGAGGCAGTTAAGCAGGTAATAAATACTTATTTAAGTAATGTGGGGGGAAAAAAAAGAAAACACTTTCCTCTAGACATGTTTAACTGCTTTTTCTCAATCGCCTTTACTGGATCTTCCCCCAGGCCATTCCTATTAATTGTGGATGTCCACAGGTTCTACTCTGGGCCCTTTTCTTTTCCTCCTCTATATTATTTCACTTTGGAATTTCATAACAGCTCTTATGGATTCAGCTATCGTTTCTCTGGAAAAAGATTTTTATAGTTATTTGTCTAGGTCTCTCCCAATCTCTGGTCTTGTGTCTCTACTTGCCTAAATGATAAATCAAAATATAAGTCCTATAAACATCTTAAACTTTTTATATCTAAAACTGAATTCATTAGCCTCCTTCCTTACTTCTAACTTCCCTATTACTAGTAAAGGTGCCAGTCATTTGGAATGCAACCTTTGTATTATCCTCAACCTCTCCCTCTTGTTATTCATATCCAATTATTTGACAAATCTTATTACATTCTGCTTTCACAACATTACTTTTATATACCCAACTTCTCTGCTTAAAATTACATTAACATACCATCTAAAAGTGTATTATAATTTAAAGTGTGTGTGTGTGTGTGTGTGTGTGTGTGTGTGTGTGTGTGTGTGTGTGTGTGTATACCTTGCTTCTCTCCCCTGAAACTACTACCCTGATGCAGGACTTTGTCACCTCATCCCTAAATTACTGCAATAGCCTATTAATTGATCCCCTTGCCTTTAATCTCTCCTTTCTCCAGTTGATTCTCCAATTATCAATTGGATCCTCCTAAAGCACAAGTCTAATCATGTTATCCCTATCTTCAGTCAACTCTGGGAGGCTCCCTATTGCCTTGAGATCAGATATAAAATACTCTGTGTGGACTATGAAACTCTCCATAATCTGAGCCCTTCCTACATTTCCAACCTTTTTATATCTTACTCCCCACCCTGAAACATATTTCAGTATTCAGTGACATTGACCTCCTTACTTTACTTAAACAAGGCATTCTGGCATCTAATTCCTGGTTTTGTTATTGGGTGCTTCCTACCTTTTGTAAGAAGTCTGTCCTCTTTTAAAACTAGTGCCATCTTTCTGTTGATTATCTCCAGTTTATCCCATGTATATCTTTCTTTTATGTAGTTTTTAACATTTTAACAATCTCCTCTATAAGACTATAATCTCCTTAAGAGCAAGAGTTGTCCTTTGCTGTCTTTTGCCTCTGTGGTGCAGTGCCTAACACTTAGTTGATGTTTAATAAATACAAGATGACTGACTGGCTTAGACTTTTGTTGGCTTACAGCTGAAGTTTTTTTTTCCATGTGAAAATAATGTAGCAGATTCTATCCTCATATCCTCCCCCAGGATTTTAAAAATATCCTGAAAATAATAACAAGAATTGAAGCAGATAACTTCTGCCTGTGCAGTTTATGTGGTGAAAAATTATTTGGGAAGAATTCCTTGGCTTATCACCAGACTCAAACAGTTGTCACTGCATAACTTAGCCAGTTTTTAATTCTTTGTTTTGTTTACGTGAGTAGATTTTAAAAGAAATTGTTTTCCCCTCTAATTCATCCAATCAAAACTTCACATTTTAGAAGAATTTTATTATAGAAATATATTTTTACAGATATGGATGATTATTATATTGTTATTATAATTTCATCAGACTAAGATACTGAATAATAATAATTCTAACCATGTCATTATATAATAATTTTAAACCTTTTTCCTGATCCTTCTCTCTATGTTGTCCCTTATTTCCTTTGCTGGATTTTCATCTCTGTCACCCATTAATTACAGGTAAGCCACAATGCTGTACTCTTTACTATCTTTATCTTCTCTTTTTTTATTTATACTCTCTAAAGAAGAATATATTTTCCATTGAATCCATTATTTCCCATGGATTCTTTTATCATCTCTATTAATATGAGTCCTAGATCTATAAACCCATTTCTAGTCAATCTAATGCATCAGGAAATACCTATTAAATATTTTGAACTACGTATATTCCATAAGCATCTCAAATTCAAAATGTGCAAAACAGAACTAATTCTTTTTCTCCCAAACTCACCTTCTGAATATTTCTATTGCTATCAATAGCAGCCCAATCCTTCTGATCATTCAGGTTTTACAAATTCAGTGTCAACTTTAGTTTCTCAATATCATTCACTCTAAGTCTCTCATAATTTATCAAATCTTGTCATTGCTATATATCAGGTATCCTGTGTGTGTGTGTGTGTGTGTGTGTGTGTGTGTGTATGTACCCATATATCTATCCCCTATTATAAATTTATCCAGCCACAATACTAGTTCAGGCCTTCATCATCTCTTAACTGGAGTCTACTAATTGGTCTGCCTGTTTCAAGTCCCTCCCTCTCCAATCTATCCTCTACTCAGACAGCCAAGAATAATTTGTTAAGAACTTACTATATCAGGCACTATTGTAAGCACTGAAAATATAAAGTAAGGCAAAAAACATGGTCTCTGCCCACAAAGAATTGACCTTGTGCTGGAATAAACAATATTCAGTTAACTACATGTGAGATATATACACTGTAAGTTGAAGGTACTTCTAGATCAGGGGTCAGCAACCTTTTTGGCCGTGAGAGCCATAAACACCACATTTTTTAAAATGTAATTTCGTGAGAGCCGTACAGTGCTCACAGTGTGCGCTCCTGTTACAGCACCTGAAAAAATTTGACTTTATGGCTCCTGCAGAAAGAGCCATATCTGGCACTCAAAAGAGCCAGATATGGCTTGAGAGCCATACGTTGCCGACCCCTGTTCTAGAGGAAAAGAACTAGCAGTATTGGAGAGGAATGGACTGGGGAGGGGAAAGAACTGAATCTTAAAGGAAGCCAGGAGGGAAAGGTAAAAAGACAACATTCTAGTCATGGGGATAACCAGGGAAAAGGCATAGCACTCAGAAATGGAGTGTTATGTATGAGAAGTAACAAAAAGATTGAATTGCAGAGTATGTGAATGCATGCAAAGTTTAAGAAAACTTGAAGGGTAAGAAGCAACCTGATTGGGAAGGGCTAATTTTAAAAGCCAAATGTAAAATTTAATATTTGATCCTAGAGGTAGCAATGAGCCATTTAAGTTTATTGAGTTTGGGACATGTTAAGGTCAGATTTCTGCTTTAGGAAGATCACTTTTTCAGCTGAGTCGTTGATAGACTGAAGATGGAGGCAGGGCTTGAGACTGGGAGAACACCTAGAAGACTTTTACAGTGGTGCATATGTGATGTGATAATGCCTTGCATCATGGTTGTAAGATGAGAACAGACTGGATATATGAAGTGAGTGAGAGTGAGAAGTCACGGATGGCACTGAGCCTACAAGCCTGGATGACTGGATGGATGGTTGTGCCCTTGACACATGAGTGATATTGAGAATAGGGGACATTTTGAGGAGAAAGATAAGTTATTTTGGGGATATGTTGAGTTTAGGATGTCTTTGAACATCTCATAGACATTTGGTCATGTGAGCCTAGAGATCATGAGAGAGGTTAGACCTGGATATATATAGGTCTAAAAATTATGTTCATAGAGATGATAATTAAATCTATGGGAGCTAATGAGATCAACATGAGATGGTACAGAGGAAGAGAAGAGGTCCAAGGACAGAGCCTTGAGAGATGTTTACATTTAAAGCACTGGAGGAAGATCCATCAAAGGATATTGATGAGGAGGGATCAGTTAGGAGAACTAGGAAAAAGCAGCATCACAAAAACCTAAAAAGGAGAATGATCGGGAAAAGAGAGTAATGAACAGTATCAAAAGCTTCAGAGAGTGTAGGAACAATGAGGATCAAGAATAGGTCATTAGAGGGGCAGTGGATAGAGTAGCACAATGGATAAAAAGAGTTGGGAGGACCTAGGTTCCAGATACTTCCTAGCCGGGTGACTCTGGGCAAGTCACTTAAACCCAGTAGAATTCATCAATTTTAAGACAAATGTTGAGTTTAATAAAAAGAATAGGCCATTAGATTTGGCCATTTAAAGATCATTGTTAACATTTGAGAGAGTAATTTTAATTGGATAATAAAGTTATAAGACAAGACTAAGAGGACAGAAAATTAAGTGAGAGAAAAGCAAATGGAGATACCAATTGTAGTAGCCTTTAGAAATTTAGCCATGAAAGGGAGGAGAAAAACAAGACAAAAGCCTATGAGATGGTAAGATCATGTGAAAAATCTAGAAAAAAAAATTATTTAACTCCACAAGTGATTTTCTAAAAAGGCAGATTTGTTCATGTCACATGAGCGTAGTTTTATGTTACCTGAAAGATCAAATATAAGGAAATCCTTTAGGCATTTAAAGTTCCTTACAAGTTGACCCCTTTCTAGTTATGTCTATTATTTCCACAATTTAACAGTTTCACTTTTTTTTTTAGGAATTCAGAAAAGTATTGCATTTAGTAGGTTAAAAATGCCAGCTATGCAGCTCTATAGTTGTATGTTCAAATTAAAGATGAGTTGAATTTGGAACAGAGACTATGGGAGGAGAGAATGAGGGCAAGGGCAAGAGGGAGGTCAAGAGAGAGAAAGAGAGGAGTACAGAATAAACAAATTCACAGGAATCTGTCTTTACTCTAATACTTACCTTTTTCAGGTGAAACATTTCAGAGCTCTACAGGAGCAAGCCAGGACCTACTTAGATCTTCTGTGTTCAATGTGTGATTTGTCCAACTCCTTAGTGAAGACTACAGCAAAGGACATCCAACAGACAAAGCAAATGGTATAAAGTGGCTACAGGCTTTACAATTGTTTTTGAAAGTCATTACAAGTAATGGGTTTAAAAAAAACAACACCTTTCCACATGTGTCTGGTTTTGACTTACTGTCATCCTAATGTTGAAGATGTATTTTAGAGGAAAATTCAGACAGGCATAGATAACCTGTCACATTGCTTCTGGTGAAAGATCATTGAGGGAAGTGGTAACAATCTGCTACTTCCCAGAATTGTATCATCTTTTCATTATTTTTTCTGGTCTGCCCATTATCATTTTTCTATTTCTCCATTTCTGCCTTTCCTTCTTAGTCCTATTGGTTGATACTCAAGGATAAAATGCTTAATGCTACTTGATTTCTGTTGCATATGTATATATATACTGGCTATTGGCTGGCTGACTAGTTCTATTCTTTAGATGTTACTTTAATTATTTTCAGATGTTATATAGACTTAAAAATAAAAAAAATTTAAAATATCCATTTTTTTCTATTGTATTATTATTCCAGCTGTATCATTATCATCAGGAGAAATAGTTCTGGAATACTTCAAATATCTTTGCAAGATTTCAGGCCATATCCATCTTTTACAAAAGAGATATATTCAACTAAATGTTTTTGTTTTGAAAACATATATACAAAACTTCAGTCACTTACAAAGCATTAGTCATGTAAATTTCATTACATGTTCATTTTTTTGTGACTGGAATATCCAAACTAAAGAGTATTTTAAAGACCTCTAATTTAATCTGGAGTCCCATAAATTCAATAAAATTGATTAGGTATGTCAAAATTTTAAAACGTGCAAATCCATATAATCTACAAGATGTCTTTTGATCCAATCCACAATGATGAAAGTTCATCAGAGTCTCAGAAGATGTTTTAAGTTAAAGATTTGTTTGTTCAGTCATTTTTCAGGCATGTCCAACTCTTCATGATCCTATTTGGGATTTTTTTTTTTTGCAAAGATACTGGCTAGAGTGTTTTGCCATTTCCTTTTCCAGCTCATTTTTCAGATGAGTAAACAGACAAAAACAGTTAAGTAACTTGCCCAGAGTCACAGAGCTAGTAAGACTCTGACACTGATTTGATCTCAGGTCCTCCATATTCCAAGACCAGTGACTATAAGTTAAAGAATGGACTGCTAAATGCAATGAGCCACTTAAGTAAAACCTTCTGGGATGCAGATCTTAATGGCAGCCTGCTGCTTTACTTGTCAAGCAGGGAAATCTTTTCTAAATCATATCAGAAGTGATAACCTATTTGGATGCAGAAAGCATTGCTCCTACTCCCTCCTTTTTCTAGTATTAACTAGATACATATAACAGGGGATCATAGATAAAAGATTTGATAAGGGTTTACAGAAAGATGAAAAAGACATATTTCTTCCTAGTCCTTATTACTTTCAGTGAGTTATGTAGATGAAAATCTGAGCAGATTCCAATGGCCACTTTACAAAATTTAAGGGAATTTTCCACAGCATCATCATCATTAAAATTATTAATTTAACATTCCCAAGGAGGCATTTTAAATGAAGTTCTTTCTTTAGCTTCATATCTATACAGACTTTATTTTGAGAGTAGACTATCTGATAATACTTTCCAACTTCTGAAGATTTTTATGTAATTGTTTTTCTTCACCTGCCCATGTTTTTTCCTTTTAGATTGAACAGAAGATAACAAACTCACAGACTTTAACTCAGGGCTGGGAAGAGATCAAACAGATGAAGGCAGAGCTTTGGATCTATTTCCAGGATGCAGATCAACAGCTGCAGAATATGAAGAGGAGGCAGGCTGAATTAGAGCTAAATATTGCACAAAACATGGTTTTCCAAGTAAAGGTAAACAGTCTTTTTTTCTGTAAGATTGTAGAGATTGCTGACATGGTTGAAAGGAGAAAATCCATTTAATGTATTCATACTCAGTATTCATCATAGGATTTAGATCTAGAATAGACCTTAGAGACCATATAGTCCAATCCCTTCATTTTACAGATGAGGAAACTTGGACTTAGAGAGATTAAATTACTTGCCTGAGACCAGAGAGAAAATAAACAGTGAAGCCATTATTCAATCCTAAATCTTCTGATTTCAAATCTAAGTTCCTTTCTCCTATAGCACATATCCTTTCTGAAAGTGTTGGTAATTAATTCTTAGGTAATTTAAGGGAGTATACTGGAATGGGAACATTTTTTTCATACACCAAAACATAAACAGGTATAATTCTGGTCAGTAAACTATGGACCTATCACAGTTATTCTATTTCTTTATTTACGCTTTCAAATGCAGAGTTGATAGTCTTACCCTTTATCAGTCAACATGTCCTGAGATTAAAATGTAAGATAGAATGATTCTAGCAATTTAAATAAGTTAGAAGGTGATTCCCCCCCCCCAAAGACTTTATAACTAATGAGCATCTTTACATTAACCCTGAGCATTGCGCTGAATTGACAAAAAATATAATGGAGGATGAAAAAAAAGTTTTTCTCAAAAGCATATGTTAAAATGTCTACAAAGGATAGAATTAAAATATTCTTTTTATGATTGTTAATAATGAATAATCTATGTTGTTTTCTTAATGACTTATGGGGGAAATTTCACAAAGAGTAATTTGTGAACTGATTTAGTGTAGTGTCTAGTCCTAGTAGCAGTATGTCCAATGGCATTTTATATAAACAAGCCTGCCTTGGAGGTCTTGCAGAATGAGGTGGGCAAAAATCTGTAGCTTACAGGGCCAAATAGTTCTGTTTTTCACACATGGTATCTTCTCTCTGCCAAGTCTAAACAAGACTTGACTGTTTTCCTTGTCAGCTTCTTCAGTATTAGCACTTAAATTCATGTATTTAGGAAAGATGGCTCTTTTTACTTTGGAATGCAGAGGAATTGGCAACACCAGTGTTGTTCAGTGAGATCGTCTTATAGTCTTATAAATACATGTGATAGTATTGACTTTATTCTGCATGTTCTGAAATTTCTGTATTTATGACTATTCCACATCCACTCTATTTGTTCATTACGATATCTTCCTACAGTCAGAATGATATAGCACAGTGTTGGTGAAGTATTGGCATGGATGCTGAGCCAGCACTGGAGAAGCTTCTCTTTTCCCACTTTTCCCAGAGCCCAAGGACATTTTTTGCATGCCCTGTCCCTCTGTCCAGCCACTCAAAGTGAGCACTTCCTCCCTCTGCTCTCTTGGGCATGAAGAGGGCTCACAGGCAGCTTGAAGTTGCAATCTGGGCAGATGAACTTGAAAACCTTCACCAATGCTGGTATAGAGAATCAGAGCCTTAGAGCTAATATATCTTTGGCTTTGTTATGCTGGGCAAATCACTTAACCTGTCAGGATTCTGGACAATTCTCTAACTCCAAAGAACTACAGAAAAGGTACCAACCTGTGACACTACAAGGGGTTTCTTTATAAGTTTCCTAAAGCAATTAAATAATGAGTCACTATCTTTATCTCTATTTTCTTCTAATCATCTATTTCATTTTCATTACACATTGGAAAAAATTAGGATCTAAAGAGGTAGGGAAGCAACATATCATGAAAAGAACTATCTTTTTTTATTCCTTGCATTAATCAACTACATCCTTACCATCTCTCAAATCACATTTTCTGAAACAAATGGAGATCTAGTGCTGTTTGATTAAGAATATCTTCTGTCCTTTGATTTTTATCAATGAATGATGCTATCTGTTTGGCTTTGATTGAGTTTCTTCATATGTGTATATATATATATATATATATNTCAGAAGAGTGGTGAGGGCTAGGCAATGGGGGTGGGGTTTAAGTGACTTGCCCAGGGCCACGCATCTAGGAAGTGTCTGAGGTTAGATTTGAACCCAGGACCTTCCATCTCTGGGCCTGACTCTCAATCCACTGAGCTACCCAGCTGGCCCCTACTGCATATCTTTTAAGTTGAATCAAGCAGGAGGGTTCCACAGCTCTGTCCTATTGTTGGATTTGGATTCCTGTCCCTCTTGAAGCACTTTGTTTTTGATTGATGTGGAAGGATTTTCACAGAGAAATCATTTTTTTTGTTGCTTCTAAGCCACCATCTTGACTCTGCCCTGGAGCTCAAAAATTTTTTTTAAATGAATGTTAAAATTGTTTTTATATGTAATTGGGAAAACAAAATATATTTTAAACAGAGTAATATCATAGGTATCTTTCGGTGTGCAGGTGATGATGTGCTGTGCCTGCGTTTCTCAGTAAGTGATAAGCAAAGGAGACTATTATAGCTATGAGCAGGGAATTCATATGTGTATATATATATATATATATATATATATATATATATATATATNTCTTCTTCTTCTTCTTCTTCTTCTTCTTCTTCTTCTTCTTCTTCTTCTTCTTCTTCTTCTTCTTCTTCTTCTTCTTCTTCTTCTTCTTCTTCTTCTTCTTCTTCTTCTTCTTCTTCTTCTTCTTCTTCTTCTTCTTCTTCTTCTTCTTCTTCTTCTTCTTCTTCTTCTTCTTCTTCTTCTTCTTCTTCTTCTTCTTCTTCTTCTTCTTCTTCTTCTTCTTCTTCTTCTTCTTCTTCTTCTTCTTCTTCTTCTTCTTCTTCTTCTTCTTCTTCTTCTTCTTCTTCTTCTTCTTCTTCTTCTTCTTCTTCTTCTTCTTCTTCTTCTTCTTCTTCTTCTTCTTCTTCTTCTTCTTCTTCTTCTTCTTCTTCTTCTTCTTCTTCTTCTTCTTCTTCTTCTTCTTCTTCTTCTTCTTCTTCTTCTTCTTCTTCTTCTTCTTCTTCTTCTTCTTCTTCTTCTTCTTCTTCTTCTTCTTCTTCTTCTTCTTCTTCTTCTTCTTCTTCTTCTTCTTCTTCTTCTTCTTCTTCTTCTTCTTCTTCTTCTTCTTCTTCTTCTTCTTCTTCTTCTCTTCCTTACTGTATATCAATGACTGATTTACTTGCAAACAATTTTATTTATAAGATTTGATGTAATGAGGATCATCATGACCAGTAAATAAAGAATTTTGCTGTGAAAAAAAACCACACCTTTATCTCCCCTGATAGCCAAGTTTATAGGCTTCCTCCATAAGAACTCAGAATGACTTTTTTTAAAATTTAAATTGAGAGATGGAGTGTTCTAATATAAAAGCATTCTTGTATTCAACCTGTTTTTTTAAGTTACTATTTGCAAGGAAGCATATGGTACAGAAGAGAGCTTAAAATAGTTTTTACTTTCATGGAACTTAGGAATTCACTCTGGCTGCATCATCCAGAAAAGAAGCTTTTTGCTGCGATTTTGTATCCCCTTGTTCCTTTTTCTTTTGAAAAGAATACAGTACCTGGCTCATGGTCTTCCTTTTTACTTTTACATAAGAGAGAGAGAATAGGATAGTGGAAAGAGCACTGACCCTGGAGTTAGAGGATACATTTGCTTATCATGTCTCTGATGCATACTTTTTTTTTTTTTTTTTTTTTTGCTGATTTAGCTTCCCTAGGCTTCAGTTTACTCAGTTGTAAAATTTTTATGGGGTAAGACTATAGGGACTCTGAGATCCCTTACAGTTCTAAAAGGTTCTATACCTTAACTTTAAATTTTTGTATGTGTTGTTAACTTGTAAATAATACAGAACTACCAAAGTAGTCAGAAAAACCACTCTTTAATCAGGATAGGGATAGGTCTAATATTTGGCCACCACACAGAACCCAGCACGAAGATCTACACAGGGCCTTGCATCCTGGGGACTCTGGGGACATATCCCTGGGAGAATGCACCGCACTGGATGCCAGCTCGGAAGAGAGACAGAACTTGGGGGTCTCCTATACTCTGAAGGACTTGGAACAGCATACCTGCCAAGACAAACTACAAGCAGTGTTTGCAGCCAGCCTCAAGGGTATCAGGGAGAAAACAGCTGTAACAACGAAAGGGTCAAACTAAGACCTGGGTTTCTTGAGAGAATTTAACATAGCAAGAGAAACTTCTAAAGCAAAAGCACTCAACATTTTACTATGTCCACAGATCCCACCCACACTAGGGTTCCCAAACAGTTTTAAAGTCTATAGTTCAAACCAAAACAAGTGGGCCTAGTACTGGGGTTACTCCAAAGGGCAGGGGTAAAATTGAAGTATCCAAATTTCCCATGGACAGTATATGTCACTCCCTACTAACTTTCCACTTTCCTCTAATTGAAGCCCAGGCTTATAATAAATAAATATGAACATGCAAAAATCATGTATGTCTCATTCTTCACTTCTGATCTCTCCCCTCTTTGTCAAGAGGTAAAAGCAATTCTTCATCTTTAATGTCTACTCTGTCTTCCTTGACCATCTTATTTTCTCTCACAGTTTCAGGTATCACTTCCATGCAAGTGATTCCAAGGTTTCACTTCTCATCCAGACTCCAAGACCAGATTCTCTTAACTGCTGAAAGAACATCTCCACTTGAATATTCTAACCACACCATACACTCAAACTTTCACAAATAACTTACCGTCTTTTTCCCAAAAAAACTCTTTCTTTTTGTATTTTCATGATTTCTGCAGTAATGCTCTTATTCAACCAAAATACCATAATTATAATCTTGATGTTATCATGATGAGTGTATACATATATACATCAATATATATAATTTATTATTATTAAATATTTATATATTGACTATAGGTGACATACTGACTATATATGGTATATAGACTCTTCTGTTCCTCTTACCTCTCATCTCTACTTATTGAATGTTCTCTTAATTTTCTCTTGCATGCCACCTCTTCTTTGTTCCCACTGTCATTATATTAGTAGAGACCTTAATTACCACTCATCTCTAACATTGCAATAGACTCCTAATAGACTCTCCTCTCTCCTCTAATCTCACCTCTCCATTCTACCCCTGTCTTATGCAGACCAGATGTAGTCATGCCACTTCTCTGCTCAGAAATTGCAGATATATCCTATTGCCCACAGAACAAAGTTCAGAGTTTTCTTGATTTTGAGGATCACTACAGCTGGGTACCATTTTGCTTTTTTAAACTTATTTCAGTACTACCTTGCATAACTCTTGGACTATTCATAGTTCCCTGAATGTATCTTACTCTTCATTTTCCTACATCTATACCTTTGTCTATACCGTTTCCCATGTTTGGAAGGTCCTTCTTCCCCTGTCCTCTCAATTTGTTAGATTTTCAACCCTTATTCTTAAAAGCTCAAATCAAATTCTCACTTTTCTTCAGTGATTGCTTCAGCTGGTAACAACTTTTCCTCTTCATTCTACTTTATTTCACAAATTTCTTTCCTGTTGTTGTTATCTGTCTTTTTGTTTCACCACCTTACTAGTTTGTAAGCTCAAAGTGGCCAGAGACTTTGTATTATCTAAGCTTTTACATCTTTTCAATACTTAGTGTATGATGCTCTGCACATATTAAATATTTAAAACTATTTATTAATTGAACTGACCATGTAGTAAATAAAGATGCATTGTATGAGGTAAAACTGAAAAGTGTATTTGCCCTAGATCATGGAAAACTATGGTTTAATTGTCAAAAGGCCATTAAGTGGACCTCTTGAAAGTTACTTGATATTTACTATTCAAGAATTTAAAATATCTATTTGGAAAAATTATAATGTAAAATTATTTGAACTAGATATACAAGTTCTCAGATTCTGAATGAAAATACTTACCTGATTGTTCATGTGCTAATTTATTTGCAGGTCAGATGCAGAGAGTACAACTGTGCACCTTGAGTCTTTGAAAAAGCTAGCATTGGCATTACAAGACAAAAAACACATTATTGAAGACTTAAAAGACCAGAAACAGAAAATGATAGATCACTTGAATTTAGATGACAAAGAATTAGTCAAAGAACAGACGAGTCACTTTGAACAACGATGGTTTCAGCTTGAAGACCTCATCAAGAGGAAAATCCAGTTGTCAGTCACGACTTTAGAGGAGTTGAATTTGGTACAATCCAGATTTCAAGAGCTAACTGAATGGGCTGAAGAGCAACAACCTGGCATAGTTGAAGCACTCAAGCAGAGCCCTCCCCCAGATCTAGCTCAAAACTTGCTCATGGATCATCTTGCCATTTGCAGTGAACTAGAGTCTAAACAGATGATCTTAAAATCCCTCATCAAGGATGCTGATAGAGTGATGGTTGATTTAGGCCTCAATGAAAGACAGCTAATTCAGAAGGTACTCTGTGATGCACAAGGTCATGTTAGTTGCCTCAGTGATTTAGTGGGCCAAAGAAGAAAACACTTAAATAAGGCATTATCTGAGAAGACCCAATTCCTCATGGCAGTGTTTCAGGCTAGCAGCCAGATTCAGCAGCATGAAAGAAAGATCATGTTCCATGAACACATTTGCCTATTGCCAGATGATGTCAGTAAGCAGGTGAAGACTTGTAAGAGTGCCCAAGCCAGCTTAAAAACCTATCAGCATGAAGTTGCTGGGCTTTGGGCTCAAGGACGAGATTTAATGAAGGAAGCCACAGACCAAGAAAAGAATGAAGTTTTAAGTAAGCTTCAGGAACTTCAGGGCATTTATGACACCGTTTTACATAAGTGTAGCCAAAGGCTGCAAGAACTGGAAAAGAATTTGGTTTCTAGGAAGCATTTTAAGGAGGATTTTGATAAAACTTGTCATTGGCTGAAACAAGCAGATATCATTACATTTCCTGAAATAAACTTAATGAATGGTAGTACTGAGCTTCATGCCCAGCTGACAAAATACCAGTGCCTTCTTGAACAATCTCCTGAATTTGAAAACCTTCTGCTGATCCTCCAAAGAACTGGACAAGCAATTTTGCCATCACTTAATGAGATGGACCATTCCTACCTCGATGAAAAACTGAATTCATTGCCCCAACAATTTAATGTTGTTGTGGCCCTGGCTAAAGATAAATTCTATAAAGTACAAGAAGCTATCCTTGCCCGGAAAGAATATACCTCCTTGATTGAATTGACTTCTCAATCTTTAAGTGAACTGGAAGACCAGTTTATGAACATGAACAAAGTCCCCACCAATCTCTCAACTCAAGAAGCCTTGTCTCTTCAAGAAGCTTGTAGAGTTCTTCTTGGAGAAGTTTTAATTCTAGGGGCAGCAGTAGATGAGTTGAACCAAAAGAAGGAGGGTTTTCGTAGCACAGGTCAACCATGGCAGCCAGATGAGATGCTCAAAGTTGTTACTCTATATCACAAACTGAAAAGACAGACAGAACAAAGAGTTGGCTTATTAGAAGACATAACTAATGCTTATGGGGAACATGAAGAAATGTGCCTTCAGCTAGAGAAACAGCTAGAAGCTGTAAAGAAAGAGCAAACCAAAGTGAATGAGGAAACTCTTCCTGCAGAAGAAAAACTAAAAACATACCATTCACTTGCTGGAAGCCTCCAAGATTCAGGAATCCTTCTGAAGAGAGTGACTGAGCATCTTGAAGATCTTTCTCCAAATCTTGACCCTATGGCTTATGAGAAAGCAAATCAGCAGGTTAAGGCATGGCAAGAGGAGCTCACAGTGCTGACTTCAGGCATTAGTGAGACTGTAATGGAGTGTGAAAGTCGACTGATTCAAAGCATAGACTTTCAGACCGAAATCTGCCGCTCGCTAGACTGGCTTAGACATGTGAAAGCAGAACTTAATGGAACAATATGTTTAGATACAAAACTTCAGAATATTCAAGAAGAAATCCGAAAGGTTCAGATTCACCAGGAAGAGGTTCAATCTAGCCTGAGAATAATGAATGCACTGAGTAGTAAAGAAAAGGAAAAATTCTTGAAAGCAAAGGAACTGATTTCTGCTGACCTAGAAAACACCCTTGCTGAATTGTCTGAACTAGATGATGAAGTTCAGGAAGCCATACGAAGTAGACAGGTCAGTATACTGAATCACACATGTGCATGTGCATGTATACACACACAATTTGCTGGAAGCAGGTAAGAGGGGATTTGTTTAAATATTATGGTTTTATTAGATATTACTTTTCTGAAACTTTCATAAAAGGTACCCTGATAAAAATGATTTTATTTGTATTTCCTCACAGTTATCACTTTATAGAGTAAAAAAAAACTTTCCTAATAAGATCTAAATTTTTAATACCAAAATAAGACCTCAGTTATTAATGATATGTTCCTCTTATTAGTGGAGTATAAAGGAATTTTCCTCATCATTTCAACCATTTGTATTGAATATTTAAGAATGACTTTACTTCAAAGCATAGAAATTATTTGGAATCAGAAGAAGATATATATCACTAAATGATAACACAACTGACTTTACCCGAATCTTAAGCTCTACTAGATGGTGCAATGGATAGAGTGCTAGGCTAGTGTTATAATCTCAGTCATTTTTTTCAGTTGTCTAACTAGAAGCAACTCAATTAGCCTCTCTCAGACTGTTTCATCATCCGTAAAATAGAGATACTTATAGCATTTACTTCAATAGGCTGTTGTGGGAATAAAATAAGATACTACAATAAATCACTTTACAAACCTTAATATGTTATAAAGTGCTAGTGATTGTTTTTATTATCATCATAGTATCTTTAAAGCTATAACGAGATGAAAAGTACTGGGTAATGTCTATGCAATTAATTAACCCAAAAACTTACTTACAAAATAGTATTTCTTATTATGGATAACACCTTGGTTCAGAGATTGAATTGGCAAAATTACATGAGCATGCAAAAACAAAGTTAAAATATTAGTCATTCTACTCCCTCAGGGCTGGTGCTGCTGAGGTTCTGAAATGATTGAGTGATGAAAATATAAGTAGACCTACTCAGAAAACAAAACAAAACTAAAGTCTTTCTTCTTACATTTATTTGCACTCTGTAATCAATCTGAAAATATGTGCCACCTCTGAAAATCTAGGAAAGTGGGGCAGGTAGGTGGCTCAGTAGATTGAGAACCAGGTCTTGAAACAGGAGGTCCTGTCTTCAAATGTGACTTCAGTTATTTACTAGCTTGCAACCCTTAATCCCCATTGCCCAGCCCTTACCACTCTTGCCTCCAAATCAAAACAGAGTATTTATTTTAAGATGGAAGGTAAGGGTTACAAATTAAAACAAATTAATTTTAATCCAGGAAAACTCCCCATTTTATGAAAGTTTTGTTTTTAATAATAATGAAAAGAATAATAAGAGTGGGCATTTGTATTATGCTTGCTATGTACCAGGCACTATTATGCTAAGTGCTTTGGAAATATTATTTAATTTGATTTTTTACAATTCTGGGATGTGGGCTTTTATTATTCCTATTTTATAGTTAAGGAGGTCAAAGCAAACAAGTTACATGACTTGCCCAATGTTTTGTGTGCTAGTAAATTTCTGAGGAGAGATTTTTTTGAAAATCAGATTAAGCAATGGTTTATTTATCTTATTGTTCTTTGTTTTTCATGAATCAGTTACTAGTTTAATCAATTATTTCAAGATATTTTTTATTTTCAATTTTAGTTATTTCACCTTCAGGATTCCATTTTGGTGTTTAATTGTAGATTTTTAATTTGTTCTTTTCTAGTTGTTTTTTTGGTTACATGATCGATTCATTCATCTGTTATTTTTCTCATTATTTATGTAAGTGTTTAGAGATAAGCATTTTTCTCTAAGTACTGCTTTAGTTGGATACCACATATTTTGTATATTGTTACGTTGTTGTTCTCTTTAGTTAAATTATTGATTGTTTCTATGAGTTGTTCTTTGATCCACTAGTTTAGATTTTTTATTTTTTTAGCAATTTTTAGTCTTTGCTTCTCTAGTGCTTCATTGAATGTAATTTTTATTGCATTATGATATGAAAAAAGATGAATTTAATAATGTTGGTTTTCTGCATTTAATTGTGAGGTTTTTATGTCCTAAATCATGCTCAGTTTTTGTGGAGGTAATAATTGAGAAAAAGGTATACTACTTTCCATTCTCATTCCATTTTCTCCAGATGTCTATCATATCTAACTTTTTAAAAATTCTATTCATCCCATTAATTTCTTCATTATTTTGTAGATGGACTTATTTATCTGTATCTGAGAGGAGAAAATTGAGGTCCCCCACTAGTATAGTTTTACTATTTCCTCTTATAAAATTTTTAACTTTTCCTTTAAAATTTTGGATGTTAAGTCATTTGATGCATATATTTTTAGCATTGATATTAATTCATTGTCTAAGGTGTTTTTAAGCAAAATGTAATTTCCCTGCTAATATCTTTCTCTTTTTTTGGCTTTTGCTTTGTCTGAGATCATGATTGCTACTACTCCTTATTTTACTTCAGCCAAAATATAACATATTTTGCTCCAAGTTCTTATTTTTATCCTGTACAAAGCACTCTGTTTTAAGTATGTTTTTGTATACAACATATTACTGGATTCTGGTTTCTAATCCATTCTGTCTACTTTAACTTTATGAGTGATTTATCATATTCACATACATAATTCCAAATCATACATTTCCCTCCATCCAATTTTCTTCTTTTTATCTTTTTCTCTCACTTTTTATCCTGTCCTTCTTAGGAGGGATTTAAATAAAAGACTTTCTAATTCCAGATCCAGCAATCTACCCATTGAACATCTGCTACATTGGCATATGTTAAGCACAGTTTACCTGTATTTTTTCTGTTTAAATAAGGTTTTTTCCTAAAAATCAGGGCACTTAACTCCAAGGAACAAGTTATATTTAATTTGGGCAAGTCTTCAGGGTATTTTACAATTTTCTGGCTCATTGATTCCTTTTCACTAAGAATATCCAGTCTCTTGATATTAACTCTTACTTGGAATCACACAACTATCTAGATCAGAAATATACCTATTAGAGTTCAATTCAACCCAAGTTGCTCACTTGAAAAAGACATTTTCAATGCTTTTTTCATACTAGGTTAGCATTGGGCCACTAGACAAAAGCTGAAGGCTGGCTATCTAAAATCTGTAATCTATCCATTTGCTACAGTAACTTTTATCATACAACTTAGCTATATGTGACTACCTTTGTATATACTACTGTTTTAGTACAAGATTCTTTTTATTGGCTTATCACTGCAGGACAATTTCTTCATACCCCTTTGCACTACTAACTAGCAAGGAAATGGTGGAATTTGAGTAATGATCTCTAAATCCTATGATCTTTCAGATTTCAATTCCTGTTGCATCAATCAACACTATCTCCTATACTTATTTAATCATTTTCTGTTTTTTTTTATTAAATCTTCTGTATATAAAACATTTTTGACAACTTACCTCATACTTTCTAGCATTTGCACAAACTTGGCTTTTGCAAATGCCAAGCATTAAAAGCACTGCTTTTCTTCAAATCTACCAACTAGCTAATCACATAAAATTATTGGGTATGATCCTCCCTTTTTCAGCCCATTAGTTCTTTTCTGCTATAGTATTGCTAGCTTCTCAGACTCTGCTTCTATAGTGTCAGCACTTCAAAAACATCCTATTTTGGTTCAAGGAAGTTCTGGTTGCTTGAAGTTGTTGGAAGACTAACTTCTACATTGTTTGGTGATTACTGCATTTTCAAGAAATATTTGGTTTGTTGTTCATTATTGAAACACCTAAATTTATCAGTGATGGAGAAGAGTCCTATACATTTCAGCATTGTGCTTATTAATTCTTAAATAATTGAATTTACTTTATGTGTAATTATTGTTTTTATAGGCCACATTGACAAAAGTATATAAATTTTGTCAGAAGTATTATCAAGTATTTCAGACAGCTAAAGACTGGCTTGAGGATGCTCAAGAATTGTTACAGCTGGCAGGCAGTGGATTGGATGTGGAAGGCTCCGAAGAGAACCTAAGAAGCCACACAGAATTTTTCAACACTGAAAATGAATTCCATAGTCAACTAGCAGAGCTCCAAGCTTTGGTGTCCAAAATGGAACCTTTTATTAAAACCACTGGAAAGGAAGAACTGCTGCAGAAAGTGGCTTCCTTGGAAGAAAAGGGCAAGAAAGTCATTCAGGAATCTCAAGTCCAACTAGACCTATTGCAAAGGTATGTCCATTTTTTTTAATATTCTGAATTTGAATGAAGAATATTTTCACAGTGGAAATAGGAACATACTAATGACAAAGACTAGCCTCTACATTTATCCTAGGTTCTGCACAGTTCTCTTGGCTTTTTAGACATAATTACAGCTGAGCACTGCATACTAATGATTGGTAATTTCACATTATTTATTCTGTTAATGATTTCTTAGTGTCATCTTTCCTCCCCTTCCCCCCAAGATGTGCAACTCAATGGCAGGATTATCAGAAATCAAGAGAGGAAGTTATTGAGCTGATGAATGAAGCTGAAAAGAAATTATCTGAATTTTCTGTATCTAAAGCTTCTTCCAGTTGTGGAGCAGAAGAAAAATTACTGGATCACAAGGTAAGGTTTCCTACATTGGCTTTATGTATCTTTAGTGGCCTTTTCCAAAAAAGGCTCTCGGAATCTTTTTCATTTTCACTCAAGCTCCATAAATGTGAAGAATATACATTGAATCATGTCCCAATTAATGATAAGTAATTATCATCAATCATTAATACCATCCATCTAAAATGCCTTTCTGTGATTTCAAATAGAGGCACGTTTGTGATTTTCTAAGGAAGCATGTTGATGTGACATGCCTTTGAAAGGCATGGTTATAAGTGCTTGGCAAACAAATACTGGTTGTTGGTGATAGTATGGAATGATGCAAATCAGTCCTATAAATTAAAAACTACAGTACCCTGCTCTTTTGCAAAATCTTGGTAAAGTCTAAATCTCAATAAATCTTTATACTGAATTCTTCTTTTATTGTGCAACTTGTTAAAACACAGATACAATAAGACAGTCCAAAGATTGAAAAAAAATAGTCACTTTTAATAGATAACCCTTTTCTCCTCTACTTAAAATTTTTTAGAGAGGATTTTGTAACCTTAAGTCTTTTTAAAAACCAAGGAAATAATTTTTGTGTAGAGTTTAGATCCTTTGTCACTTTCCCCACTCAAAAATCCTAAGAATTAAAATTTGGTAATATTTATTGATGCATTAATAATACCCCATTTTCCTTTATTGTTTTAGTCACTGGTATCTCTAGTAAACTCCTTCCATGAAAGGATTATAATCTTAGAAGAAAAAGCCTCTCAGTTAGAAAAAAATGGAAATGATGCCAGCAAAGCAACCATCAGCAGGTCAATGACTACTGTCTGGCAACGCTGGACACGCATTCGTGCTGTAGCTCAGGACCAGGAGAAGATTCTGGAAGATGCAGTGGATGAGTGGAAAAGCTTCAATGGCAAGGTAATTTTCTTTAGTACACTAGGGATCAAGAGGCTTAAATCCCCTAGACCAGTGATGGGCAAACTACAGCCTGCGGGCCAGACGTGGCCCCCTGAAATGTTCTATCTGGCCTCCTGATGTTATTCCTAATCTGACGAATACAATGAGTAGGATACAATACAATGAAACTTCAAAAGAGTCACTTTAGAAACAGACTGACAGATGAGCATTTCCTTTCCTTTGGACCCCTCTTTAAAAAGTCTGCCCATCACTGCCCTAGACCAAACCTTTGGACTTGATGAGACTATACAACTTGCCTCAGAGTAAATAGCAAAGTAAAAGTTCTAATCCAGTTCTTCTGACTCCAAGACTCTTAGTAAATAGAAAGAGTTTTTGTTGGTTGGGCCATTTTTACCATTTTAAATTTTTTGACAAAAGAAATATATACATTTTTTGTCCAACTTGAGAGTCAGGATAGCTCCAGAAAATACTAGGCATATTCCCCTTAGCAAAGCTTCCATATAGAGTACATAAGTTTAGCAGTCTTCTCTATATGTGTCTTCTCCAATTGGCTCTAGAAGAGTATGAAATGTGCAGATTAACCAACAAATCATGGAAAGTAGCCCATTGCATTCTGGAATACTTAAATCATTTGTCAAATTTCTTCCATCCCTAATATAAACAAATGCTTTTAATTAAAGATTTAGAATCTCTCCATTCAGCTTCTGCTAACATTACTTTCAAGAATAATTTTTACTTCCCAATATCACTGTTAGCTCCCAGCTATTTTGAGATTACAGAATGGAACTTGAAATAAGAAATTTCCCCTCCCTTGTGACAATTATGGTATGTTGTTTATGTCTTCTATAGCTCCCATGAAGTTACACATTCATTCTTAGATTGGCCCTACTTTGCCAATGCCAGCTGTGATCGAATGGCAGGGGTCAGAGTTAGGGGGTAGAATTGCCTCTATTTGAATGTTTCTTCATCTTTGATTTTTAGCAGTTTCTTTTGTTATTTGTAAACTTTTATGTGCATCTTTAGGTTCAAAAGGCCACTGAAATGATAGATCAACTACAAGATAATTTACCTGGAAGCTCAGCAGAAAAAGCCTCAAAAACTGAACTCTTGGCACTCCTTGAATATCATGACACATTTATTCTTGAGGTGGAACAGCAGCAGGCAACTCTTGGTGTCCTGAAGCAGCAAGCTCTGAATATGCTACATGATGGGGAAGTTGAATTGCCTACTGAAGAAGAGCTACCTATCATTCAAGAAATCACAGCTATGCAAGACAGATGCCTTAAGTAAGCATGTGTGCTTTCTTTATACAAGAATGACAAAAGAACATATGAAAATAAAATGATTGGATTTTCAAAATCTCTCTATCCTTGGTGCCTCACACAGTGCCTTGCACATTGTATGGATGGTTGAATGAGTGAAAAGGTATTTATGAAGAGCTTACTATGTGCAAAGCCCTAGAGATGTAAATAGAAAAGCAAGAGAACCTTTGATCTCAAGGAGTTAACATTCTAATAGAAGTTCCAGGATAGTCTATACTGGAGGCTCCAGCTTATGCAAGGGCTTTATCATCCTTAGTATGCTGTAGCAAAACAGATCGTTAGTGTACATTCTTTGTTATTATTCCCATCAATATTCTCAGATCTGATTCTAATGTTGAACCATTTGATGGTACAAAGAGTTTTGTTTTTCCCCCCCCAGGGTTTTTTGTATCTATTGTTGCCAATAAGATGAGGGATATAGTTGCTAGTTTGCTTCTTTACAAGAATTATTCCTCTACACTAGCTGCAGGGGATGGGTTGGAATTGGGATCTGAAGAGGTATTGCTGTTTTTAAAAATTTAAAGCTTATCTATCTGTTATTTAATAGTCAGCAGTGCTGGTAATGACTGGAAGGGATGGTAGGTCACCAAAATATTTGTTGTGCATGATGATGGCCATGGGATCACACTGGAAGTAAGGCTGGTGGTATTGTGGGGCATTGCTATTTTGAAACTGTTGGCAGAGAATTCTGGGAAGTCTCCCCCAAGTATGAGGGGAAATAGTGGTAGTAATGGAGGAAGCTAGCCTCATGTCCCTCAGGATGTCTTGTTACTTCAGCTAGCCTGACTTGCCTGTAATTATAGGAACTTAATATGGTTTTTGTTGTTGTTGTTGTTGAAAGTAATTATCAGAGCTTTGCTTTAAGAAAGCTCTTGGAGCCTTGAATAAGATGGAATATATGGAAGAGAGCCTAGGAAAAAAAGAGGCTGGAGATATGAGGAGACTATTGCAAAATACATAAAGAAAAGTAATGATGGCTTAATTAGAAAAACATCATTTAGAAGTAAGAGGAAAAGATGTACATGAAATAAATTATAGAAGTAGAATTTGGCACTACTCATCAGAAGGAAACTGAGAGGAAGGAATAAAATATGGCTGGTATCTCAAGCCTGAGTGAATGGATGGTTCCACCATTAATAGAAATGAGGTCAGTAAGGAGAACAAGAGAGGGGTGGAGATAAAGAATTCCATTTTATATCTATTGAGTTTGAGAACATATCAGGATTCCAGATGGATCTTGCCAGTAGAAGATTAGTTACACATTTTCTTCCTTTCACTTATGTGAGCAGTCAGAACTTGAGATACTGTTTTTACTCCAGGAATTGATGCAGAGCAAAAGTAGAACCAGGAGAACATTGTACACAGAGACTGATATATTATGGCATAATCTAAAAGACTTTTTCTGCTAGAAGCAATGCAATGACCCAGGATAATCCAGAGGAATTTATGAGAAAAATGCTATCTACATCCAGAGAAGGAACTGTGGAAGCAGAAGAAAAACATATGATTCATCATGTAGTTCAATAGGGATATGATTAGGATTTTGATGTAAAAAAATCCTTCAACTGCAAATATGAAAAACATGGAAATAGGTTTTGAACAATGATACATGTATAATCCAGTGGATTTGCTTGTCAACTCTAAGAGAGGAGGGAAGGAAGAAGGGGTAATCATGAATCATGTGGCCATGGAAAAATGTTATGAATTTAAAAAAAAACAGAAAAAACTAACTAAAATCTAAGAGGTTAAGAATAGCACCATCTGCTATGTTTTGCTTTAAAATTCAGATGTAGGTGAGGTAAATATAGCTATCCACTAGGTAGAGATACTAGAATTTCTGAAGTTATATATAGTATAAAAAGATAAGTGATTTAGTACCTAGAGTGATGAACTTGAAGTCAGAAAAACTCGAGAGTTCAAGTCCTTCAGACATTAAATACTTGTATGACCCAGGCAAGTCATTTAATTTTCCATGCTTCAGTTTCCTCAGCTATAAAAAAAAGATAATAGCATCTTCTTCACAGCTTTATGTAAAGATCAAGTGAGATAATATATGTAAAGCTTTATTGAAAATCTTCAACTGTCATATAGTTATTACTTATTATGACATTATTGTGAAGCTAATCAAATATCCCTCATTAATATGTGACATGTTAATAGTTTCTGTCTTAGAGAGCAAAGTGAAGTGGATCTCTATTGAATCCACAGAATAATTTAGTTGGAAAAATTAATTGTAAATAAGTGACACACAGATGTAGTCAATTCTTAACTTTTCATATTCCAGATAGGAGTCTTTTTATACCTTCATTTACTTTTACATTCTCTGAACTAAACTGCTCCAGGAGTCTATTAGATAGACACAATACATTCTTGTCTAAAATTCATTCCACAACATCTCTTTATTTGTGAAGTTGTGGGTTTTCTTTGTGGTTGTTTATTTTGGGAAATATGTATACATATTATACATAAATTTGTATACACACACCATCTAGATTTCAGAGTTTTATTTTATTTCTTCCTTGGAATCTACATTTTAACCCAATGATTGTTTAATTTCCCTTAAATTAACTTGAATATTTTCCTTTTGATATTTCTGTAGCATGCAGGAAAAAGTGAAGAAAAATGGGAAGTTGGTAAAACAAGAACTAAAGGACCGTGAAGCAGTAGAGACCAGGATTCATTCAATGAAGTCTTGGATTCAGGAAACAAAAGAATATTTGGTGAACCCTACAATGGAAATAGATGCTCAGCTTGAAGAATTGAAGGTACAAAAGATTTTGTCTTATACTCCTTCTGAATATTCAGAAATACTTTTGGTGACATAATACATCTGTGAAAACTGTAAATGGAACCGTTTCATAAAATTGTAGGGCAAATGGAATTTAGTAGTGGATTTAGTTAAATGAGTTGAATGTGTTAGAATATTAGAGACTGAGACTGAGAACTGGAAAAATAAATGAAGGAAGACCCTCTAATTTCTATCAACTATTGCTTTTGGAGTACCAGAATTCCTACAATGTTTTTCCTTCAATCTTAGCATGTCCACAAATGATCCTGAAAAGTAATGGTGGTATTTTTTGAAGGACAAATATATTTCATATATATTATGATACTATTGATTTATGTAGGGAAATTCTTAGCTTAACAATGTATATACTGATTTGGCATAAATTAAAATACTAAATATTTAGTATGATTAAAATCATAAAAGGCATCACTGCTTCACAGCATACAAACTCAACAATAATTGCATTTATATGATAAAAATAGAATCCTTAACAATAAACCTAAACAAATAATCATATCCAGATGCAATAGATTATAATTGGCACTCATCTTAAGTTAAGTGGGGCTTCCCTGAACATGAAACACATTTTTTTTTCCTTCCGATGTCAACAGGATGAAGGTAAGGTTCAAAAACAGCATCTGCAAAGGTAGCCCTCTCCATTCTGTCATGTCAGCACATGAAAAGTGCTTTAATAGAGCCCGAAAAGCTGCCAATCTTATCCATAGTCAAAACAGAAGAGAGAATAAATTCACTCTTTCTGCAGCAGGCAGGAGAGAAAGAAGTAAGAACATAGCCCTCAGGCTCTTGCCCTGCAGTGGTGAGTAGGAGTGAAAACCAGGAAACAAAGTCAATGACTAAAATTAGAAACTCTGCCTCCTATTTCTGGACAGTCTCCTTTACAGCCTCCCACTGGCTTCTCATCTCTACCTGTGAGAATGAGGCAGTGTTTATCCTTTGATGGAAGAGTAATTAAGAAGCCAGTTTGGGGGGAAAAAGGGATTCCTTATGAAGAATTATTTCCCTTGTGATCGTTATCCAGATTATATTCCTGATTTGAAGCTCACCTCTCTATGACTGGCTAGAAAATATCCCTATTTTGGCAAGAGCCACTTGGGGAAAGAAGAGTTTTTGTTTTTGTTTTAGCTTTTACCATCTTCTCGTCATTAAGCAAAGGTATCAAATGCACAGGAGTACATTACTAATAACAGAAGGAAATTAGAATGTAATACCTGAGCATATAGATATTAGTGATGACAGCACTACAAAGGAAAGTGATAAATAATAATCAGTAATAAATACCTGATACAGAAGGAGTTGAGATAACCCCTAATGGTATGTTTATTGTCAACATTCTGTACAAATGTGGACACAAGCCAGAGTTTTGCATAGTTCTCCTATTTTTGTATGCATATGCATAAAGGTATAGTATACAAACCTTTTCTATTACTCATGCTTAAGTTTTCTCTTATATCATAAGACAATTGGAAATTATTTGATTTTGGTTTTGTTTTTAGGGTCTCCTGACTGAAGCAACTACTCATCACCAGGCCATTGAGAAAATAACTGAAGAACAGAAAAATAAATACTTGGGTCTCTATACCATATTGCCAGCTGAGCTCTCTCTTCAGTTAGCTGAAATAGCGCTAGACATAGGGACAATACATGATCAGGTAAAGGCATTCTACTTCTTTTTTTAACACTTTAAAAATTAGTACCATTAAAACAAAAGCCTCTGTTAGCTTCTGTAATAATTTAAAATCATCAAGCTTTGATTCAAATCTTATAAAATGTTCATACTTACGCTAAATATCTTGAATATGTAAAGGGGCTTTATTTATATAAATTACATTATACATTAATATAGCAGGACTCCGTTACCAAGTATTGCTTTCACAGGTGCAATGAACAATATAGGAGAATCCAAATATTAACAACATATGGTCAAATTTATAGTCTTTGATAATTGCTGTGGCCAAAAACTCATTACCCTGACGACTAAATGGTGATGAGAGTTTCCTAATTGAGCTTATTCTTAAATGATAGATAAACCTGATAGAGCTTGTACTCTACCAGCTTAGCCTTTGTGAGTCCAAAGTTATCGTCATGCTGCAAATGGATCTGGAAAATGAAGTTCACCAATATTTATATATATGCATATATAACATATACATATGTAACAAAAATAAATATATTTTTATCTAATATTAGATTACATTATATATCATTTATTGCATGCTAGCTATAGTAAATTTTTAATTCAGTGATTTGGATAACCCAGGTATGATAAAAAGACTGCCCAAATAAAATTTATCGAATTCCATCTTTTTTCTTTAGATAAATTTGTCTTTAGCGAGCAGAATAAATTAAAATTATTCCATTGTCCTTAGAGTTGAAATTATTCAGTAATAAATAAAATTTTAAAAATCCTGAAGATCACAATTTTTTACACTGAAAAGCACCTTTAAGAGTAAAAGTCTGTAAAATTGAATTTAATACATGAGGTAGCCATTTACTATGTATCTTCTATAGCATGTGAAAGGCGCAGCTAGATGCAAGGAATTTAAAGATGAAAGAAATTTCATAGTTTTTTTCTCTTTTAAAATGTTGCTGTTATTGCATAAATTTGTTCTCTTGGTTCTTCAGACTTCATTCACATGCACATTTGATACAAGTCTTCCCAGGTTTCTCTGAAATTCCCCTTTATCATTTCTTAGCATTCATTCATATTCTATTATCTTCATATACCATAATTTGTTCAGGCATTCTGTAATTAGTGGATAATCCCTTAGTTTCCAATTGCATCTTTTATAAATATTTTTGTAAATATGATAACTTTTTTCCTTTTTGATATTTTGTTGATTTAAAATAAGAATTCAAAAGCCAGAGATAAGGAGGCAGTGTATTCTAAGCATGCATGTGGTTCACACATGCAACAGAGATAAAATACAGAGCCCTTATAAGGGACAGTAAGATGGACAATTTGATTGGACTATAAAGAGTGTGAATATAATAAAACTGGGAAAGTATGTTAGACCTGTTTGAGACAGTTTTAAATGCCAAACAGAAGGTTTTTCTTTGATATTCGAATTAGATGCTTATTAGCTTGTGATCCTGGGCAAGTCATTTAGCCTCTATTTGTCTCAGTTTCCTCAAATGTATGTAATTCAGGAATAATAATAACACCTGCTTCTCCAGGGTTGTTGTGAGAATCAAATGAGATAATTGAAAAGCATTTAGCACTGTTTACTGGTGCATGGTAAGCACTATATAAATGTTAGTTATTAATATTATTAATATGGAGCAAATATAATTTATTGAGCAGGCTAGAAACATAATCATATCTATATTCTAGGACTATCCAATATGACAGCTATGTGGAGGATGATTACAGAGGGTCTTCATCTTGAAGCAGGGAAGAAAATTAGAAAGTTCTTGCATGAGGGGAGGATATGAAAAATTCAAAGACATGAACAAGCCTTGGCAATTTTGGAGTAAATGGCATAATAAACAGTGAGGATGTAAGAGACTCTGAAATTATGTTCCTAGATAATATTGCTCTTAAAAGAAATAGGAAAGTTGAAATAAGGGAAAGATGAGTACTGATTCAGATATGCTGTTTGAGATATCCATTAAGGCATGAAATTAAAACCTCGAATCAATCTCTAAAGTGATTAGTCACTAGACAGACTAACAATTAGAAAAGAAACTAGGATTCTGAGAATCATCTACATAGAGAAGATACATTAGGTCATCTTGGTTGATGAAGTGAGAAACCAAGAATGAGAACAGAAGAGCAGAGAGAATAAAAGAGGGGACAGAACAATCACATTTAGGGTGTGTAGCATGAATGATGACAGCATAAAGAAAACTGAGGAACAGTCAAATAGTTAGTGAGAAAACCAAGAGAGAACAGTGTAATGAAAACCCAGAAATGAAGGTATCCAGAAAGGGAAAAAATGGTCAACAATGTTAGTTGTCTCAATGAGATAAAAAGGGAAGAAAATTGAAAAAAAAAAGATCATGGGACATAGCAATTATAAGGTCATTAGTAATTTTTGGAAAGACCAAATTCAGTTGAGTTATTAGATCATGATTCAGACTGTAAAAAGGTTGAGAAGTAAGAAGAGAAGAATTAGAAATAAGAAGTTTATACAAATTTTTTTCTCTAATAGTTTGACTCTAAAACAGAGTTTAAATGTAGGGCAATAGTGCAAGGGAATGATAGGGGCAAATGAGAAAACTTTAAGGATGAGAGAGGCCTGGGTCTTTAGTAGACAACTGAGAATGAACTAGTAGAGAAGGAGAGATTAGAGAGAAGAAATAATAATAGATAAATCTAATGGAGGGTACTAAAATGGATTGGACTAAGGATGTAACAATATAGTTATCCTTATATAGAAGACCTACTTATTCATCAAAGATTGGAATAAAGGAAGAAAGAATGGGAGTGATATCATGGACTTTTTCAATGTAGAAGTGGAAAGAAAAGGAATCTCATTGCAATTGCTCTATATTCAAAGAAAATTGCAGATCCTCTGCTGTGAAGTAAAAGGAAGGGATGGTGTGAGAGGCTTAATGACAGAAAAGAAGGCTCAGAACAGTTAGTGTGGAAGATTTGATAGATTGAACTAAAGGATAGTCATTGGATTTACTTATTGCAGTGGAGGCCTATATGATTAGATAACACATTTGTAATTGATTACTGCTGTATGTGACATGAAGTGAGGGAGTAGATCATGAAGGTGGAAGATGCTGATATAACAGGAAGTCAGTATTTGAGGGGACATTGAAATTGTATTTTGAAATCCTCTAATATAATGGCAGGATTTGTGGTACAGATGGAAATGGTGTGTGCCGGGCATTGATATTGATCTTCTTGAGAATTTAGCAAAAATGAATTGACTGTGGAAAGATAATTGTCAAAAGGATCTAGATTGGATAATATATAGAGTGATACTCAAAGGTTAAGTTGCTAAGTGATTGCAACAGAGGGAGGAACTTTAACTAGCAATGAGTCACAAAAAGAATACTGATTCCCCTTCCAGATGCAGTGATTTAGGTGTGTCAACTTCAGAAAATAAATGAACAGCTTGGAATTTTCAATTAAGTTCAATAAAAATTTATTAAATGCTCACTATGTGCCAGACCCTATACTAATCACTGGGGATACAAATAAGAAAAAGAAAGACAATCCTTGTCCTCAAAGAATTTGCAATCTAGTGGGAGAAGGGAACATACAAAAGGAAACTAGGAGGTTCCGGGTTAAGATGGCGGCAGAGTAAGAAGCAGCTCTTAACCTCTCCTGACCGAAACACACAAAACTCCTCAAGGGGACATAAAAACAAGTCCAGACGAACGGAGGAACCCCACAACAGGGCACAGCGTGGAAGGTACGTGGAATCGAGACATTTCCAGGCTAAAAAGGGCTCTCACTCAATCTCGGGCTGAGCAACCGCCCCACCCCCACCCCCTCCACACTCACCTATAGCTCCGAACCCAGCTAAAAAGAAATAGAGCAAGTTTGGGGCACCCATCGAGTCATCGGCAGCTCCGGGACCTGTTCCTGAGAGCAGCAAGACTTAGGACCCCATTAAGTCAAGAACGCACGCGAAATCTGAGCGCGCGGGAGCAGAGAGTGGACGCTGGGCGCAGAGTGCCGGCTGAGCAGAGGCGTGGGTGGAGGCAGACACAGCCAGGAACTAAAGCCTAAGTGGGGAACCAGTGCAGACGGGTATACGATTGTGGAAGTAGCTCCCTGAGACTTGTAAAGGAACCTCCTGCAGAGGATCAAGCAAGGGAATCCACCAGGGGGCTTGACCTTGGAAAAAACTAGATCTCAGACCTCAGGAGCCAATAGATCTCAGACAGACACTGAGAGCGAGGATAAACCTGAGAAGCTGCTGGGCTAATGATGGCTAATCAGTTACAGGAAATTCAGAAGAGAAAGAATAATAACAAAAAAAAGAAGTCTTTAACACTCGACAGCTTTTACACAGAGAAAATCCAGACAACCGAGCAAACAGAGGAGGAGAACAAACAACCATCCAGACCCTCCCCAAATAAGGAAAACTCCTCACAAGCTATGGAAGAGTTCAAATCTGAGATTTTGAGGAAAATGGAAGAGATCTGGCAAGAAAATAACAGTTTAAAAGGTAGAATCTTGCAACTGGAAAGCGAGGCTCAGAAACCAAATGAACTGATAAGCAAATTGAACACAAGAAATGACCAGATTGAAAAGGAATACCAG
>NC_058133.1:414293072-414293879 GCF_016433145.1 Gracilinanus agilis | reverse complement strand
TAGTCAAAATCAGAAGGGAAACAACAAATTGGGAAAAAATCTTTATAACGAAAAACTCTGACAGGGGTCTAATCACTCAAATATACAAGGAGTTAAAGCAATTGTATAAAACATCAAGCCATTCCCCAATTGATAAATGGGCAAGAGACATGAATAGGCAATTTTCAGGTAAAGAAATCAAAAGTATCAATAAGCACATGAGATAGTGTTCCAAATCTCTAATAATTAGAGAAATGCAAATCAAAACAACTCTGAGGTATCACCTCACACCTAGCAGATTGGCTAAAATGAAAGAAGGGGAGAGTAATGAATGTTGGAGGGGATGTGGCAATATTGGGACATTAATGCATTGCTGGTGGAGTTGTGAACTGATCCAGCCATTCTGGCTGGCAATTTGGAATCACGCTCAAAGGGCTATAAAAGAATGCCTGCCCTTTGATCCAGCCATACCATTGTTGGGTTTGTACCCCAAAGAGATCATAGATAAACAGACTTGTACGAAAATATTCATAGCTGCGCTTTTTGTGGTGGCAACAAATTGGAAAAGGAGGATATGTCCTTCAATTGGGGAATGGCTGAACAAACTGTGGTATATGCGGGTGATGGAATACTATTGTGCTAAAAGGAATAATAAACTGGAGAAGTTCCAGGCGAACTGGAGAGACCTCCGGGAACTGATGCAGAGCGAAAGGAGCAGAGCCAGAAGAACTCTATACACAGAGACCGATATACTGTGGTAAAATTGAATGTAATGGACCTCTGTACCAGCAGCAATACAATGACCCAGGACAATTCTGAGGGATTTAT
>NC_058133.1:414275876-414293033 GCF_016433145.1 Gracilinanus agilis | reverse complement strand
GATCAAGGACACATGACAAAACTAGTGGAAATGCGCACCAGCCATGGGTGGAGGGGGGGCGGGGGGGGGGGGTTGAAGGGGAAAGGTGGAGCATGAATCATGTAACCATGTTAAAAATGAATATTAATAAATGTTAAAAAAAAACAAAAACTCAAAACTATATCAGTCACCCAAGAAAACTAGCCACATTGAGAGGAAGAACCATGGGAGGAGAAACACAGAAGAAAAACAACTGCTTGAACATATGGGCTGATGGGGATGTAGACACAAAACGATAACTCTAGTCAAACTATCAATATGGAATTAGGTCTTAATCAATAATACATGTAAAACCCAGTGGAATTGTGCATCGGCTAAGGGGTGTTAGGGGGCTTGGGGGGAGAGGGAAAGAACATGAAACATGTAACTATGGGAAAATATTCAAAATAAAAAACAATTTAAAAAAACCAAAAAAAAAAAAAAAGGAAACTAGAAAGAAGTGGGGAGAAAGGACACCAAGAGATACCTGGCATAGGGACATCTTGTCCCTTGGAGTTCAAACCAAGAAGAACTGCAAATAAAATATGGAGACAATACAGAGTATGTGAAAGGGAAATAAGAGAAGAATGGGAATTTAGAAGCATTGTTGAAAGGACTTAAATGCCAACCTATGCAGTTTGTATTTTAAATTAGGGACAGTTGAGCTACAAAAGGATTTTGAATGGGAGAAGATTATATATAATCAGAACTGTGCCTTGCTCAAAATATTTTGACAATTATGTCAGTGATGAATTGGAAGGGAAAAGACTAGAGGCAGAGAGTCTAGCTAGGAGTCTATACAATAACCCAGATGAGAAGTGATGAGTGCTTTAATTAGTATTTTATTCAGTATTGTGCTATTAGAACTGAGAAGAGTTGTCAGTTAACTTTCTATGTTGATGGTGAGAAAGATTGAAAGGTAAATGGCTAAGTGAACTCTAAACTTTGGAGTGACACTATAAATGAAAGGACATTTGGAGAAAAGATGAATTAGAGCAGGGGTTGGCAATGTATGGCTCTCAAGCCATATCTGGCTCTTTTGAGGGCCAGATATGGCTCTTTCTGCAGGAGCCATGAAGTCAATTTTTTTCAGGTGCTGTTACAGGAGTGCGCACTGTGAGCACTGTATGGCTCTCACGAAATTACATTTTAAAAAATGTGGCGTTTATGGCTCTCGTGGCCATAAAGGTTGCCGACCCCTGAATTAGAGGGTAGGTAGAGATAAATTCAGCTTTGAACACATTTAGTTTGAAGCACTGCCAAAACATTTGAGTGGATTTGAACCAGAAGCCACTTCCAATGAATATTGTAGATCAAGTGAGAGAACAGAACTGGATATAAAGATTTGGAAACCATCTGTATAGGTATGATAGTCAAACATTTTTCCATTTCATATTTCTCTTTCCTCTTCAATGCATTTAAAACTTTTAACTATTCACTGTAAAAACAAAGCATTACCACTAGGAAAAAATAAACACTGTTGTCATACTTCTTCATCCTTTATAGCTATGAGCCTATTGAAATTTTGTTGACATGCTATCAGGGCAGTTTTGATTTCATTGAAAAGTGTTAAAAATAATAACCTGAAAATTAATGTCAAAATATCTCTCACTAGAGAATTTCTAAGAAACTCAGACAACAGTACGTCATCAAGCATTTAAGAGATTATGTGCCACATATTATGTTAGGTACTGATATATTCTTTTTCAATTCAGATGATAGCTGAAATACTTATAAGTGTCAAGAAAAGTAAGGTGTTAGGCTTGATTAATCAATTAAGTGAATAGAGTTGCAGAATTTGTTGCTGTGAAAAGTGGGATCTTGCAATGATTGATTTGACTTAAGCTCATTAGTCCAGAGTTTTAATGACTACTTCATTTAGGAAGTAGCTTCAATATATATATATTCAGTAATTATTAGTTGGTGTTAATAATTATTGTGGTTGTTTTGACTTTTTAGATCCAAGCCAAAGAAAAAGAAGCCCAGAGGAGCAAAACAATGAATCACGAATTCGGCCAGAAAATTCAGAGGATAGCAAAAGAACTCACTACTATTTTGACCAAGCTAAAAGTAAAGACAAATGACTTAGCACAAGCTAAAATTGACCAGAAGGTAAGTAAAGAAGAACAGCACCCAGAGATGGGAATACTTAAAATAGAGACAAAGAATGAAAATAAGATTAGGGGAAGATTATTGTTTTGATACCATAGGGAAGTACCAGAAATCCTTCAGGAGATACATCATTTTATGGAGAATTTTGGCACGGTACAAATGTTAGTTTTGAAGGAATAAGCTAAAAAAGAAAAGTTTAAGTTAAATTATTTATATGAAAGAAAGTCAGGAAACTGTGGAAGATTAAGAATTTTAATAGATTCCAAAGTGGACAGTGTTAAAAGTAGCTCAACTTCATGTCCCTTATTTCTTTGTCTTAGAAATTAATATGGGGGCAGCTGGGTAGCTCAGTGGATTGAGAGTCAGGCCTAGAGACAGGAGGTCCTAGGTTCAAATCTGACCTCAGACACTTCCCAGCCGTGTAACCCTGGACAAGTCACTTGACCCCCATTGCCTAGCCCTTACCACTCTTCTGCCTTGGAACCAATACACAGTATTGACTCCAAGATGGAAGGTAAGGGTTTAAACAAAAGAAATGAATATAACTCTTTAAGGTGACAAAGTATTGTGAAGAACTACATTTAATCCTATCCATAATACTTGCCTCTCCTACTTCCAGTGGTACTGATTTGGATAACAACAGCATGTTAGCCAGTTGGTACCTTCAGAGCTCAGACAATGAAATTAGCATAACTTTTTGCTTTAACACTGAGCAAACTTGAATTTTAACTTCTTGGTTTTAAAAATAAACAGAATGTGGTTTAGGATTTGGGGAGTTGTTACTCACTGATTCATCTTGGGTGGAGCAAAAAAGGAGGAGAGAAAGGAAAATGTTACCCACCTCGCTCAGACTCAGAGGAAATAAACATCAAGATGATGCCACAGCTATTCTGTCTTTCCAGGCAGAAAAGTTGAAATAAAGCAGTCAAAGTAACACTATTCCTAAATGCAGTTTTAAAACCCTTTTGAATCTGGAAAACTTGGAGGGATGGATTTTTTGGAAGTATACTATTTTCTGACTTTGATATTTATTTTAGACCCTTGGAGAGGAATTAGATGGATGTAATATAAAGCTAATGGAACTAGATGCGGCTGTACAAGATTTCACTGAGCAGAACAGCCAACTGGCTAAGCAACTGGCCAAGAGGATTGGTAAACTGACTGAGCTTCACCAGCAGACCATTAGGCAGGCTGAATACAGGCTCTCCAAGCTCAATCAGGTAGGCTTTTAAATATACCAAACAGTATCTCTTTAGGCAAGCCATTCAAGGTTTATGTTTTCATTTCCGTTTTAAAGATAACAGTACTAATTGCAATTTTTTCCCATAAGACTTACTATAGAAGGGTTCTTATTAAATTTTATATGCACTAAGGGGTAGGTCTTATAAAAACAACTATTTGATGAATCCACTTGTGCAGTGAATAAGCAATTCAAGAAAATGATGGAGATCTCTGTTTTCTGATCATTAGATTATAGACATAAAAGGTAGAATTTGTATAGCATTTTTAGGTTTGCCAAGCACTTTACAAATAATCTAATAATTTATTCATTTTAAAGATAAGGAAACAGGGAACATGATTAGAAGACTTATTTAAGGTCACACAGGTAATAAAAGACAGGTACTAATAAATGCCAGTGTTTCTTACATTGTATTTTGGTGAACATCAATGTTAATGGAAGAAGGAACAGCATAGTTGGTACCATGGAATGGCCTACATGTATGTTTTCTAAGACCCTCAGTGTATTAGTTCATGCACTAAGGAGCATATAGGTCTTATGTAAAGTTTTGCCTTAACTATCTTCTTAAAACCCTTCTCCATCAATGAAATATCAGTTACTCAATAAAAATTTATTAAGTACCTATTATGTGCCAGGCACTATGCTAAGCAGTAGGGATACAAAAAGATAAAAGACAGTCCCTTCCCTAAAAGAAATTACAATCTAATTGGGGAAAAAAGCTATATACAAAATAATTAGGAAATAATCAATAGAAGAAAGGTACTAGAGTTAAAAGGGTTTGAGAAAGTTTTTCTTTAGAAAGCAAGATTTTAGCTGAGCCTCTAAAGAAGCCAAAAGGAAGTAGAGATGAGGAAGGACTCCATTCCATGAATTAGAGTCAGTTAGGGAAAATGCCAGGGTGCAGGTGATGGAGTTTATTTCTTAAAAAACAGCAAGGAGTTCAGTAACTTTGATTAAAGAGTATATGGTTGGGAAGATGGCGTAAGAAGAATGGAAAAATGGGGACAGAGAGCTAGGTTAAGAAGAATTTTGTATTTGATCTTGGAAATGATAGAGAGCCACTGGAGCTTATTGAGTATAGAGATGACATGGTCAGTCTTCTGATTTAGAAAAATCACTTCGGCAGCTGAATAGAGGATGGACTGAAGTAGGGAGATACTTATGGCAGGCAGACAAACAGCAAGCTCTTGTAATAGTATAAGTATAAGGAGATAAAGTTTGAACCAGGGTACAGAGGGGTAACAGTATCAGAGGGGCAAAAAGGGACAGATTTGATAAAATTCAAGATATATGAAGTGTGAGGAAGATTGAAGATTTGAGGCTAATACCCAGGGTTTGAGTCTGGGATTCTTGGAGGACAGCAGTGCCTAAAATAGTAATAAGAATCTTCAAGTTTGAAAAGGGAGAAGATTTGAAGGGAAAGATAATAAACTAAGTTGGATTTAGGATGTCTATGAGACATGTAGTTTGAGATACCTAATACATAGTTGGAAATGTGAGATTGGACATCAGTAGAAAGTTTAAGTCTAGGAAGGTAGATTTCAGAGTCATCAGCATAGAGATGATAATTGAATCCATGGGAGCAGATGAGATATATTACCAAGCTAAATAATATATAGGGAGAAGAAAGAAGGGTCAGGACAGGACCTGTTTTAAGAAGTTATTGGTTTTGTTTCTGATAAAAAGTTTTGTTTTTCTCTTGTTCAGTAACTCTAATATGCCTAGAAAACAAAAGCATATCATTATTCATTTATAGAATTAGTTCAAATTTTAATAATCTTGATTTTAAATTATTCTGCATAAAGTATTAAACATTTAAATACAAAACCATAGAAGGTTAAAAATATATCTTGATGCTAATAAAATACTTATTATATATTCACCCCCCTAAAGCCTAGATTAATGATTTATATATGGCAGATCATTCATGTTTGTTGAATAAATTAACAGAATCTATGCACACTTTAGAAATTAGAATTTTTAGTAAGCAAACCTTTGTACATTTGTTTCTGACTTCTTCAATAATTCAGCCATCAGGAAAACTAAGTCTTACTTTAATATAGGTTAACTAATTATAAGTCTATTATTGGCCCTTAATGGCAAAAGGAGTTATATCAGGCTGCATGGCGTAGAGATAATACAGGAGGGAAATATTAGTCATAACCACAGAAAAAATTTAAAGAAACAAAAGGAAATTAGAAACTTTAGTTTATCAAAAGGAAAACATTCAAAAGATAGCTAAAATTATGTGTATTTTTCTTCCTGGTAGAATTCATTTTTTAAAAGTCAACTTAATTATTTTCTACTCTTATTTATTCATCAAATATTTTATTTATTGATATATATTAAGCACTTGTTTGCATAAAGTTAAATCCTGAGATAGATATTGAATTCATGTAAATCATGTCTGTATCCTCTAGTCAATGAGATCATTTTAAAATGAAAAACTATAGTAGCTTTATAGAAAGCTTTGATTTCTTAATTCTTTTAGTTTAACTAAAAGATCTTCCATTTTTTTAGGCAGCTGCACATTTAGAAGAATATAATGAAATGCTGGAATTCATATTGAAGTGGGTAGAAAAAGCTAAGGTCTTGGTACATGGAAATATTGCTTGGACTTCTGCTAGCCAACTTCGAGAACAATTTATTTCATATCAGGTAATTTTGAACATTGGTTTTCAAATATTTAAACATGTAAATTGATAAGTTGTCTTGTGTCAAATACTATAGGGAGCTCCAGTTGTTTAGTAAAAAGGAGGGTAGACAGAACCTAAAATTCTTTTGTCCTTTAAGAAGTTCTAGCTCATTTGATTTGTCCCATTTCCCATCATGATTTGGCAATCATGATTTCAGTAGCCAATAGAATAGCAGTCTCTTTCAGATTCTTCTTTTCTACAAAGTTGACAATCACAATCTATCTTTCTATACCCAAGTCATTGATAAGAATGTTAAAAAGAATTATGTCCATGAGACTGCCAGGTGATAGAGAGCCAAACCTATATATGGGAAGTCCTGGGTTCAAATCTAGATTCAGACACATACTGTGTGACCCTGGGCAAGTCACTTAATCTCAATTGCCTACTTTTCCTTCTCTTCTGCCTTGGAATAGATACATAGTATTGACTATGAGACAGCAGGTAAGGATTAAAAAAGAATGCTTCCAAAGACAGAATTGTCATTAATACCATTAGAAACCTTCCTCCAAGAAGGACTGATCCATTAATCAATATTCTTTGGCTCCTTTCATTCAATCAATTTTATTGTATTTTATTTCATTTTTTGGTCAGAGCATACCTTTATTTAATATATGCACTGCACTAAGGCAGTAGATACATTGCCAGCAGTCTTTCTTGTCGAGCACAGTCAAATCACTCTCAATCAAGTTTGTTTTATTTAAATACTTAATCACATTTCTAGGTGGAAGCAGCATTTGGTGCAAAGAATACAAATAAACATGAACAAATTCTTGGTACTTGTTGATAGGTGTGGAATTGAGCTCAAAACTATGCCCACATTTTCCTTTCATTGTAAAAAAAAAAGTCTATGTATTGTACTCTATAGTATGTTCAATCAAAAAACTCACTGTACAGAGGGAATTGAGCTTTAAATTTTACACTACAGCATTAAAAATAAATCTTACAATGACAGTGCTTCACTCTTTAAACATTTTCTTCAGAATCTCTTCAGTAATAGCAAATAAAGTCACCAGTATTCAGTATTTGCATGCCTGTCTTTTTATAGTAACTACAAAATATTTTGAAAAGCAAAATCATTCTTTCTCCACACAAATAATGACAATAAGAAAATTATAGGAGTTCTGTGCATTATTAGCTTCACACAACACATTTTCCCTCTGCCTCCCACTCTCCTACCCCGCCTCCCCACTTATTCTCCCCTCCCCCCACCCCATATACCTTTGCACTGAATGCACCTTCCAGGGACCTGAATGTCCAAACCCGCCACACACATTTCTAACTTGTGATCTTGGTAGCAGGATCTGTGCTTTCTCATTGATGACTAGATGCCCTGCTTCAGCCCACAAGTTGATCTGATCTTGTCAAGTTCAATGTCAAAGTTATGCCTAAATGCCGGTCACATATTTCAAGATGCTTTTGGGTGGCGGTGGGTTTTTCAGTGGTGAAGAAAAATGCTCCCTCCCACTGTTCAACTCAAATGGTAATTTGAACATTAACAGCACCATTATACATTATGTATGTATAATTTGTATGTGTGTATATTCTATATTGTTCATATATATATGAATATTATACCCAGCCTTTGCTCTGCAAGCATTCTCAAAGATAAGCTCATTCATTATACAAAGGCTGTCAAAGACAAATTTTACTACATGTGTAATACAACAAAACTATTTCTTGGTTAAAAGACAGGTCCAGTTACAACATCCTGTTTTATCCTATATACTTAATAAGAGGAACCATTAATATCTCATCTCTTCTCTTCCCTCCCACTCCAATAAACCAAGTAGTTAAACAAAACATTTTTAGTTTTTAAGGAAATCGTTTCTTCTTTAAAAATTTTTTCTCCCATAAGCATTATAAAAAATTCTCTTTTCCTCCATAGAAGTCATACAGAATATCTCATTTTACAATAAATGGTTAACTTACAACAGTTACCATAAATGAAGTGACCCAATTAGCAAACTAAAACTTTTCACAGAGATATAGGTAGAAATGACCAAGGGAGGAGATCTTAACTTTGAGATCTCAAATCTTAACTTGGAAATATCTGAAATCTCAACAAATAAAACATCAGATTTGCGTGACCTCTGAATTGCTGAACTTGGGAAACTGATACATATCCATGCCTTCCCTTAACAATGTGAGAAGTATAAAAGTTTTTGGCTATTCACTTCTCTTCTGTACAAATCTAACTTACATATATATTACTCCTGTAAACCTCCAGGGTGGATATCCAAAGAAAGTCTCATTTCAACATCTCACATCAGAGTGGATATGGGAGCATGAATTGACTTTCAATCTGATAGTAATGATAGTAGCTTCAGTTCAGGTTTCAGGTTCACAAAAAAAAATAAATTTGCACATGTAGTGGGATAGGGGAGAAGGGAGGGAGCCAAAGAGGAGGGAAGGGAAAGATTATCTTATTGCAGAAGTTGGTTAATGGAACTATATCAATGAACTTTAAATCCACCCAACTGTGTTATCATTCAGCTTATGTCTCCCCCTTTTATCCATTTGAGATCTCATGAGTTTGTTAACCACTTGGATGGAAATCTAATATATTGTATTTATCCTCATTTTGTAAAAGTATTAAGGTGTAGCAGATAGTTAACTCCAAAACCTGTTAGACCTGGGCTCAAGTTCTGTCCCTGACATATATTAACTGTGGTACCTTGGACAAGTCATTTAGCCTTTTGGTGCTTAAGGCAAACCTCTAAGGCTATAAGGTCCAGAGTGCATCAGTAAAAGTAGTTTTCTTAATGAGTTCCCTATGAAATCACAAGTGCATCCTTTATCCTCATTCCAGTGTCATACTCACTAGTTATCTGGGAAAGGAGAAAGAGGGAACTACTACATATGACTTATTTTGGTGAACACTTCAAGCTCTTAGTGATCACAACTTACTTCATGCTCATAGTTCATTCTCTTAATAAAAAATATTTAGGGTATTTAAGACTCTTTGTTCAATGCATTTGTGACTTCTGGATCTATTTTTTTCTTCATCTGTCAGACATCCAAAGAGTTTAAAAGACTGAATTTAATATCACAAATACTTTCTTTTCATTCCAGACCATGCTAGAAGAGTCTGGAGAAATTCACATTGATTTGGAGGCCATGAAAGAAAAGATAGAACAGCTGAGCAGCGTGTATTGTACAGAGGTCATGTCTCAACAAGTGTCAGAACTGGGACGAGAGACAGAGGGGTTGCGGCAACTCATCAGATCACGTTTGCAGAATCTCCAAGATGCTGCGAAGGTAAATGAAGAAGCCATCATTCTAACAACTGTGATGCCAAAATTGACCAATATTCAACTCTGACATTTTTGTTCTAACATTTTTGAAACTTTATTCTCTGAAATACTCATGTTTTATATAATGTTTTGGTTGCTCACATTTTGATTTTCTAGGATATGAAAAAGTTTGAAGCTGAGCTAAAAATCCTACAAGCTGCATTGGAGCAAGCTCAAAAAACTCTTACTTCCCCAGAGTTAGGACGTCTAAGTCTGAAAGAACAGCTTTCTCATCGACAGGTAAAAAAAAGAAGAAGAAGAAGAAGAAAAAGTAACTATGCATAAGTACTATTTCAGGTAGCTTTTGCAAAAATAGGATTGGCTTAAATTACAGTCCTAGTTGTATGTAAATTATTTTGAATTTTTTATATTTGGGGAATAAAAACTTATGAGCAACCCTGACCATTTATTTCATGAACAATTTTTTTTTAGAAAATGAGGTAAAATGTTCATTTTCTTCAGGTAGTTTTCACTTTATAATGTTTTTAAATTTTTTTTCTATTTTGTTTGTTGGTATAAAAGCCTGATAATCATATGAGAGAGTTCTGTTTGTTTTTTATCTACTAATATATAGATTTTTACATCTTGCATGTAGGACTTGATCATCTAATATCTTTGAAATCAAGATTCACCTAAAGGAAATATCTAGAATTGAGACCCCTAAAATGGGCTTTCAACTAATTGCTTTCTTCAGAAAGATATGCCAACCTCATTGGCATTTCTTTTGCTCAAAGAAATAAACACCTACAAAAAACCAACAGTAGTGGTAGAATAAAACAATCATAGTGATTCTATCTAAGGAATTAATATAAAGGATTCATTAAGCCCTTTGGGATTTATTGATTTATATCCTTAATGATCAATATTAACATTATATAATGATCCTCTCAGGTATTACAGGACAGTTTAGATTAATTTAAAGTTAAAACTTAGAGTTTCCAAACTGGATAACTGAACTATCTAGAATTAAAAATAAAAATAATTTGCATATGTGTTGAACACATCTCAGAAAGCTAAATTTATTTTTTCTATTACCAATAAAATTCTATTTAATTTTTAGAAACGGTGGCCTACCTAGGCAACAAATCATGTGACTGTGATGTAGTTTCCTTCACTTAATTAGACTAATTAATCACCCCTTGCCATAATTAAACTTGTTTTTGTTTGAAAACTTATTCACAAGTTCACAAAACGTGACTTTTATTTCCAGCATCTGCTGTCTGAGATGGAATCATTGAAGCCAAAGGTGGAAGCAGTGCAAATTTGTCAGAGTGCTCTAAGAATCCCTGAAGAGGTGGTCACTAACCTGCCTATATGCCACATGGCTCTCAGACTACAGGAAGAAGCTAGCCGTTTACAACACACAGCTATCCAGCAGTGTAACATAATGCAGGCAAGTATCCGATGCCTAAAGGAACTTCTGTGATAAATTCTTTTGCATATCGTGTTCATAAGAATGATTCACCTGTTTTTTCTTAGATCCATGCATTTTCAGCCACCAAAATACACTCACAATGTTGAATTTGGCAACTGTCATATAAAATAGAAAGATGAAGCTTATCCCTCTATTATTTGAATCAATTAAAATAAACTAGAGAAAGCACTAAAGTAAATAACACAAAAATTGAAAAATAGTAATATTAATGTAAACAGGAACACAGAAAAAAATTAGTTTTTCCTGACAATCTCTGAGAAGTCAAAGTATCTTAAAATCAACACAATATTTTCTTTTTTTAACTTTCAAAAATACTTATAAGATTTCTAACACAAACCCTAATGATAATTTCTATGTAAAATAGAGTTAATCTTATTTTGAGTTCATCAACTCATATACAAATGCTCTTTCAATGAATCAATGACATCAAACACAAAAGCTTACTCTGGTATCTTTTCCATTCTATTCTTTTTTCTACATTTTTTATTTTTCTAATTATTTTATAATCAAACAATCAATCAATAAGCATTTCTTAAACACATGCTATGCCAGGCACTGATACAAAGAAAATGAGAAAATGATTCATGCCTTTTGGCTTTAAGAAACTTATATTCTGTTGAGAGAGAGGCAACATGGATAAATGGATATGTATGAGTGTTCGCATACATACTCATTTCTGCCCATGTTACCTCTATTAGAATTTAAATTTCATGCACACACCAAGACAGAGAATATTTGTTTACATGTATTTTACATGCATATATAGCTATTTATTCGTTTCACATGTAAATATATACAGATATTACACACATACACATTTTAGAGAAATAAATATCAAGGTTATTTTCTATCTATTTTGTATAGTACATATATAATAAAAATTAACAGACATATATCTGTATATACAGTTATGTAAATGGATAGTAAATTATTTATTGTTTATATGTATATTATGCAGAGTACATAAAAGTATCCTGCCTGAGTAAGCCCCTAGCAGCAGAGAAAAGACCTCGTATAGAAGGTGGCATTAAACCAAGTCCTGAGGAAAGCCAGCATGTAAGGGCAGAGTTAAGAAAATAGAGCATCCCAGGCATGGGAGACATATATGACATATGATGTTTTTAAAAATTAGGTTAACTAGCTTCTCTGTGACTAATTATCTGATTTGTTGATTGTTCAGGTTCCTTTATCATGTTTTTCATACGGCCAACTACATTCTGACTATTTCATTACAATACACAAAAATGATAAAAAACACAGGAATGAGATTAAATTTTATTAGTTTTTTTTAAATTGGAAGAAGGATATTTTTAGGTTTTGAAAAAATATTTCATGGTGAAATAGCTTGAAATTATTGACTAAAATTTGTTGTTTTTAATTAGCCACAGCTTTAATTTTCCTTTCTTATCATTGTTGGGCAGCTAGGTGGTATAGTGGATAAATTGCCAGGCTTGAAGCCAGGAAGATTTATCTTCACGAGTTCAAATCTGGCTTTATATACTTCCCAGCCGTGTGAGCAAGTGATTTAATCCTGTTTACCTTAGTTCCTCACATGTCAAATGAAATAGAAAAAGAAATGACAAATCACTTCAGTACCTTTGCCATGAAAATCCTTTTCAGAGAGTCTGAAATAACTAAATAACAAGCTGTTATTATCCCTTTTAAGGAGATTAGGTAATCAAGAATTGATTATGAAACTATAAAAATAAACTTAATTTCCTTTTTTAAATAAATCATTAGAGGAATAATATAACTTAACAATTTATGGTCAATGTCTGAAATGGTTTGATGTCTTAGTCAACATATTTTTCTCTAGTTACCCTTTCAAAATCCTAAAAACTTAACACAAGGTATGTTTTTTCTGTCGTTAGATAATTACATGAATTAAATAGTGGTTTCTTGTGGAAATGAAATAGTATTATAGAATGAGAAAATGCTGGAGATGAAAGAGTACTTAAAGATTATATAAGTAGCTAGATGCCATCACAGATAGAGTGCTAGATTTGGAGTCAAGAAGACCATAGTACAAATCATGCCTCAGACAGTTTACTACTCTAGGACCCTTCATTTCTTCATCTGGAAAATGAGAAGAATAGTAGCTCCTTTCTTATGGGGTCTGTTGTGAGACTTAGTGAAGATAACATATATACAGTACCTTTTAAACCTTAAAGAACTACATAAATGGTTATTGTTATCATTGTTGTCATTTGTCAATAGCCTTATTTCATTCATAAAGGCATTGTGTTTTAAAGAATTCAAGTGATTTTTATTTCCCAATTATACTTAATTTCACAATTTTGACAAATGTAAAATAATGGGAGAGCAATCAGATTATTCGGGAATAGCACATAACTGCTTAGTCATATGCATGTCTCTCCAGAAAAAGCATAATAAATGGTACTTTACACTTCTCGAAAGAATTTTATGATTTTTTGACAAATGATCATAGGCTTGGTCTAGCTCTGAGTTACCCTCTAGGGAAAATCACTGAAACAAAGCTTAGTTTTGACTCATGCTCCTTCCTAGAAACATGCTCAGTGATAAAGTACATCAAGCATAGGACAACTATTTCCTCCACCACACAATAAATACTTATAATACAAAAAAAAATCTGACAAATATTTAAAACAAATACAATAACTCATCACTCCTATTATATTCTTATGTATTTATTCTTTTATAAAATTAAAATATGAATCACTTTGTACAACTGATGAACATATATTTTATTTTCATATCTGATCTATACTATTCAAGCAGATTATTAAAGTTCCACATCTTCTGGCTAACTAGGATATGGCTTGGGCTTATTATCTTGTCAGTATATTTATTCTCCCATGAAATGTCTTTCAGAGGTCAGTTCCTTCTGAGCAACTGGCATTGGGAACCAGAAAGTTGGCTATGCAAAGCCAGGCATTATATTGGAAAATATCTATCTCGGTAATCACTGTTCAGTCACCTATCCTTAGGAAAAGAAAGTCCTGCTACAGACTTGTGGTCCTGTCATATGCTCACCTAGACAGTGTGTGCTCTCTCTGCACGTGTGAGTAGCTTCCAAAATTGCTTGGGGAAAAGAGATATCTCTCCTCTCTCTTACTTTGGAAGACTACAGAAAAACTGTAAAAATCCCTGCATACTCAAAAACTGGGATAAGAAAGCTCAGTTGCAAAAATGTTCTCTTTTAAAAATCCCCCGAGTTGGCAATTCTTCCCCTTCAATATTTATTCTTCTTTGAAGCAACATTCTCCCCTACAATTAAACATCATAATTGAAACTTAGATTGTTTGCTTCTCCATTCTACTATGCAAATTCAGTGACCCATAGGAAATTGCTGTATCAGCCCTAGCACAAATTCTCCAGGGCTAATCCAAAGCCTGTCCTCCTGAGAGTGGACCACGGTCTAACAGAGCTAGGGAGGTCCTTTAATTATACCCATTATACTTTTAAAATGTATTGTAGAAAAGATAAAATCTTAAATAAGAAACATTGAATACATATTATTTTGTACACAGAAAAAATACATACACACAGTTGTTGTGATCATTTTTTTGTTTGCTTATTTGCGTTTTTCAGCTCAGGTGTCAACAACTCAATGAAACCTCTCCTAAATTTCCTTCCTTATACCATCTGGTTGTAAATATTCTTTCCTGTCTCAAATCATTTTATGTTTACTTCTTTATGTACATGGTTTTTCCCTCAGTGGGAAATATACTTTCTTGAGGCTAAGGAACACTAATTTTATTTGTATTTATATCCTCAATATTGTGTACATTGTAAGTTTTAAGACTTTTTTTGGGAAAAAAAGGAAATAAAATTGACCCTCTATGTGACATTAAAGCCTAAAATATCTTCGTCTTTATTTTCCAGTATTTCATAGAGTTTCATTGTATATAACTTCATTTTTTATAATAGAAAAATAAGGATATGCTTTTCCCTATAGGAAGCAGTAGTACAGTATGAGCAATATGAACAAGAAATGAAGCATCTACAACAACTAATAGAAGAAGCTCATAGAGAGATTCAAGATAATCCAGTAGCCACCAGTAATATTCAGGAGCTACAAGCCCAGATTTCTCGTCATGAGGTAAAAATATCAATGCAGTTGAAATGCTATGTGTCTTATACTGCATTTTTCTTCTTAAATTATTTTTCTTTGGCTATTGTTCTGAGTGATTTTATAGTAGGAGAATAAGCATGGATTACAGTATCTAGTTTGAATAAATAAATAATTTCACCACTCAGCTTCTGAATGGTATTTTAGAATAATGATATTTGCAGCAAAATATGATGTTTGTGAGTATGGAAATCATCATAAGTAACAGGAGGAAAGTGAAAAATTGTTGATTTAAGTCCAGTGTAAAGAAACATTTCCTAACTATTAGAGATGTCCAAAAGTGAAATGGGTTATCTAGAGAGGTGGTAGATACCCCCTCATTAGGGGTCTTCAAGCAGAAAATGGATGACCTCTTGTTCCTTATTGCACTGGGGATTTTTTCATGTATGAATTAAACTAGGTGACCTCTATTGTGCTATCCAAGTAGTAGTGGTAGTGGTAATGGTAACTTTATATAGCATTTACTATATACCAGGCACTCACAAAAGCCCTAGAAGGGAAGTGCTATTATTATCCACATTTTACAAATGAGGAAACTGAAAGAAACAGAGTTTAAGAGACTTACTCAGGATCATCCAGGTAGTATGTGAGGCCATATTCTATGAATCTGTGATGTATAATATATTCTTGATTGGGAGAATCCTGGTTTTGGCTGATTAATATTATTTAACCCATCTACAATATAGTTTGTAAGATGTTGATAATTTTTTCTAGAGAACTTCAAATAATTCTATTAAAAAGACTCTCAAAGTTTAGAGAATAAACATGTGGTACATATATCTATACTCTTGCATAAATAAATAAATAAATAAATGCACACATAAAATATATATGCATATATGTAATTTTAAATTTAAACTCTTTACAGATTAAATAATGTTGTAGTACCTTATATTGGCATTGAGAGGTGATTCTAAAATTTTAAATTCATGCCAGGGGAACCTGATCTCTGATAGAAGCTATGAAGCTGGGAAGTTTTCAAATTTAATTTTGTTAATAGATTTTTATCTGCTATTCTAACAAATAACCTAGGATTAACCTAGTTAACTTGGCATAATGAGGCTCATTCCAAGAATGCTAGCCATTACCTGATGACTTTTTTGGGCCATTTCTACTAATAAAAGAGTTGCAAATTAAAAACTAATTTTAATCTTAGACAGACCTCTCACTTTTTCAAGATCTGTGAGAGGAAAGGAAATGGGATACTAATAATTTCATTATGATATTTTCAGCAAACATTATTTTAATTTTAATTTATTTGTTTCATTAAAATTATCAAGTAGGGGCAGCTGGGTAGCTCAGTGGATTGAGAGCCAAGCCTGGAGACAGGAGGTCCTAGGTTCAAATCCGGCCTCAGACACTTCCCAGCTGTGTGACCCTGGGCAAGTCACTTGACCCCCATTGCCCACCCTTACCAATCTTCCACCTATAAGTCAATACACAGAAGTTAAAGGGTTTAAAATAAAAAAAAAAAATTTAAAAAAAAAATTATCAAGTAACTCCCTCCCTCCTCTCTGCCTATAAGAGAAGATATCATTTGATTATATGTAATATGTATATATTTGTACTTAATATATATCTTTGTACTACTACATTGAGAATTTGTGTCACGAGTAAAATCAGAACACATTAAGTTGAAGCTTTATAAATCAATAGGAGAGTACCCTATTTACTATGTAGGACTGAAAAAAAAAGCATCAACAAGCAAAAAAAGAAACTTCATATAGTATAATTATAATGAGCAACTGCTCTTCAAGAAGAATTGAGGAAAATAAACCTTTTGCAGAGATGGATGTTAAATGTTGGATATAGCGATCATACAGAGTTGATGTATTGGATGGGTTCAATGAACTCTTTTTTCCTGAATATTTGTTATAGGGGAGAGCATACTAAGTAGAGGAAGGGGGAGGGATATACTCAGAAATGAAGGTGATATGAAAACTAGTAAAATGAAAAAGTTTTCAAAAAAGAAAGCTTTCAGAAACTTCACATTTTCCCATTATACAGATATAGACACATTTAGATAGATAGATAGATAGATAGATAGATAGATAGATAGATAGATAGATAGATAGATAGACTGATTTACTGATTAATTGTTGACAGGAAGAGACAGACAAGAATCAGAGAGACAGAGAGATAGGAAGGAGGAAGAGGAGGAGGAGGAGGAGGAAGAGGAGGAGGAGGAAGAAGAGGAGGAGGAGGAGAAGGAAGAGGAGGAGGAGGAGAAGGAAGAGGAGGAGGAGGAG
>NC_058133.1:414263261-414275612 GCF_016433145.1 Gracilinanus agilis | reverse complement strand
AGGAGGAGAAAAGAGAGAGAGATAAAAGCCCCCATTCAGAGAGAGAGAGAGAGAGAGAGAGAGAGAGAGAGAGAGAGAGAGAGAGAGAGAGAGAGAGATAAAAGCCCCCATTTATTAAACAAGTATTATATTCCAGGTGCTTTGCTAAACTCTAGTGATACAAATGTAAGCGAGCAAGACAAAATTGTCTCTGATTGCTCCTCAATTCCCAATTTCCCTCATCCTCAAATGTAATTAGGGAAGATAATACATGAAGGGGAGATGGAGAGTGGTAATGGAGGAAAGAAGGATATGTATAGTGGCAACTAATAAGGCTTCTTATGTGAGCTTATGAATGAGTAAGATGAAGCATGAGGGAAGTTCTTCATAAAGTAGTGGTCCCTGAGAAAAAGTCAAGGAGGTTTCCTAAGGTGCCAACTTGTCAGGCAAGGAATCCAGAGAGAATCCATATGGGAAAGAATGCATCATGAATACTTTGTTGAAGAAGAAAGTTAAATGTATATCACATATAAAATGGATTTGGCCATATCTTAATTAGCAAGAAATAATTAGTTGTTGATGATTCAGTCATTTCTGAAATCAGCTCTCCATTATGCAGCTAAATTATTAATTAACTAAAACAAAAAGCAAAAACAAACCCAAATTAAAAGAGGGAATTAAGAGAAGTTACCACCAAAAATTAAAACAACTCCAATCTGACCTGTTTAACCAGATCTGAGAAATGTACACAACTAAAGCCCCTGACTCTGATTATCATGATTTTTAGAGGTTTACTTATACATAATAGATTCTGAGTCACTCAAAATAACCCAGACTATTTCAACCAACAAACATTTACACGCGCGCACGCGCGCAGGAACACACACACAACTCAGCTAAGTGGCACAGTGGATTGAGGCTGGGCTTGGAATCAGGAAAACTAATCTTCATGAATATTAATTCAAACCCATATAGATATTTATTAGCCACATGACTGGTCAAGTCATTTAATCCCATTTGCCTGAGTTCCTTATCTATAAAAATGAACTGGAAAGGGAAATGGCAACCACTCCAGTATCTTTGCCAAGAAAACTGCAAATAGGGTCATAACAGCTGAAGAGTCAGACACAAGTGAAACTACCAAACACCACAAACATTCACACAAATACATGCATTATATGGGGGTATGTGTATGTATATATGTATGTATGCATGCTATGGAATCCAAATTTGAACAGGAAGAGCTATGATTGGATTATGTGTAGAAAATAGCGTGGTAATTTCCATTATATTAAACTGCTTTCTAATTTTAAAAGCCTATCTTTTTGATACTATTATTTTCCTATCAATTGTATATAACTTCAGATAATTAAATATGATAAGAATAATAAAAGTTGTACGTAACTGAAAAGATAATAGAAAGTAGTTAAAGTGGAAATAAGTGGACTCTGCCACCCAACCAATGAGAAGTCTTACAAAAGAAGAGGCATAAAATACATTATCAATATATTTACATATGTACTTATGAAAAATGATGAGCTGGTTATAGAGTGAGAGTGATCATGATGAAGGAAATCTTCACATTGACGAGGTCATTATATCCATTGAAGTATTAAAAATATACAAAATCCCTGCTGGCAATCAAAGTTTAGTTAGTTTTCCCTATATCGTGTAGATTTTTATTAAACTATAAGAAGTAAAATAAATGTTATAGAAAGTTATAAATATATTTTTCAACCAATGGAATTATGAGACTATAACTTTCTCTTATAAAATAAAAAAATTTTAAGAATCTGAATCATATTTAACAAATTAATTAGTAAGAAGTTATATATTGATAGTGCTAATTACCATTATATGTAACACTGCATAAATGAAGGTTTTTTTTAATACTTGAGACCAAATAGCTAAGTTCCAAATGTTTATCACAAGGTTTGTTACAGATTGATAAAATCTTTTGACCAGAGCAACTCTTAAAAGTCATCTTTGCAGAAGTGTTACAAAAGTGTTAGAGTGACCATGGTAAAAGAATTTCGGAGCTTAAGTTATGAAGAAGTAACAGTATTAATTATTCAAATGATGTGCTCATTCAAAGCAAGGAGGTGTCCTTAATGGAGGCAAAGCCAGTTTTAATGTGGATCTCTAAGCTAATCTTTTAGTTATCTATAGCCTATGAAGTCCTTGAAAACAAGGACTGTCTTGCCTTATGTGTGTGCTCTGTGTGTGTGTGTCTGTCTATCTCCCTAGTGCTTAGCAACATGTTTGGCACATAATAGGCATTAAATAAATGATTACTTAGTGATTGAAAACAAAACAAATAATAAAGTCACTAATAAAGTGAGGTTTTCAAATTGTGAATTTAATTTTGTTTTTAAGTGTTAATTAATTATTTATAAAAATTATTAAAGGACTACCACCTCATAGAATTGTATCCTATGTGTAACTCTTAGTTGACATTTCCTAGTCAATAGCTTTATCATTGGATTTTATTGACAATGGCACTTAGGTCAAAATCAAAATCAAAATCAGGATAATCATTACATCATTCATCAGGATGCTAAATTACCTAAAGTTTGAATGAATGGAGAAAAAAAAAACATTATTAATGGTTGTTATTGTTGTTGTTCAGTTGTATCTGACTCTACATGACCTCATAGACTTTTGTTCATGAGATTTTCTTGGCAAAGATACTGGAGTGATTTGCCATTTCCTTCTCCAGTGTGTCCCATTTTTACATATGAGGAATGAAGCCAAATATGTGTTAGGTGACCTACCCATGGTTACATAGCTAGTAAGTATGTGAGGCTGGATTTGAACTCAGATTTTCCTGATTCCTAGCTCAGTGCTCTATCTACTCTAGCACTTAGCTGCCCCATTATTAAAATTTACAGTCTACCAAGTACTAGGGATGTAGATAAATCTGTACTTCAAAGAGCTTATATTCTAGTGAAGAGGCAAAATATTAAAAGGGGCAACATCCAATACAGGGCATTCTGATTCTGAAAGTTATAAGATATTGAGTAAGAAGTAATTTGGGAAGTAGATTGACATGTCCCATATGAGAATAATGGCAGAGCTAATTTAATCATGATTAGTTAAAGAGAAGAGGCCACTGGGATAGAAAATGCTCAAGGGCATGGTCTTTCATATGTACTGCTAAAGAGTTGCCAAAAGATTAAAGAAGATGTGGGAACTCAGGAAAGTGAATGCAGAGTTTCAATAAATATATTTTCATTTCTCAGATAGCATTACCACCCTATAAAGTGAGCTTATGCCAAACCTGAAGTACCATTATCAGTAACTACAAGGAAGGAACAGATTTGGTTTTGAGTTATGCAAAATAAGATAATAACAAGAAGAAAACTTGTCAATAGTCCGCAAGTATTTATAAAGGGCTTACTATATACCAGACAATATGCTAATTACAATGGTCCCAAAAATAAAACAAAAATGAAAAAAATAACACTTGCCCTGAAGGAATTCACAGTCTAATGGGGAGATAAGACATAAACAACTATGAATAAGTAAGAAATATTCAGGATAAATAGGAAGTATTTTCATAGGGAAGGCATTAACATTATAGGGAATGTGGAAAAGCTTCCTGAGGAAGACAGAATTTTAATTGAGACTTGGAGGAAGCCAGAGAAATGAAGAGACAGAGATGAGAACAGAGAGAGAATCCCCAGCATGGGGGTAGTCAAATGAAAATGCATGGAGTCAAGAGATTATATGTCTTGTGTGGGAGGCTAATCTCATTGAATCATAGAGTATATGGAGGGGTGTAAGATTAAGAAAACTAAGGTTATGAAAAACTTTAAAAGAAGGATAATTTTACGTTTGATCCTAGAGGTATTAGGGAACCACCAGAAGTGATTGAATCGAGGAGAAGATTGTTATATGCTAAGACCTGGGCTTTAGAAAAATTAGTTTGACAGGTAAGTAGACACAGTTGGGAGAGACTTGAACCAGGGAATATAACCACAGCCTATTCCAATATTCCTTTTGTGAGAGAGATTGTAATGGTGGAATCAACAGAACTTGGCAACAGACTGTATATGGGGGTAAGAGAGAGTGAAGAATTAGATAGGGCAGTTAAGAGCCTTGGAGAATGGTGGTGGCCTCAACAGTAATAGAAAAGTTAGGAAAATGGCAGGATTTTGTGAGTTGAGTTTTGAACATATTGACTTCAAGATGACTATGGAACTTCAAGTTGAAGATATCTAAGAAGTAATTAAAGGTTCAAGACTGGATATCAGGAGAATGTTAGGACCAAAGAGTTCTGAAAACAATTGGCACAGAGAAGATAATTGAATACATGAAAGGTGATGTGGCAAAATAGTAGAGGAAAAGAGGATACAGGACAATGTGTAGTAGTTTTAAAAAATGGGCATTTTGTGAACATTTTCTATTAGCATATCTGATCCAGATAAAGATCCAGTGAAGTAGCCCAACAAGAAACAGCAAGATATATAGGAAGAGAATCAGGAGAAAGCAGTATCATGAAAAATAGAGAGAAGAAAGTATCAAGGAAAAGAGAGTGACCTACAGTATTATAGGAAAGATGAGAATTGAGAAAATGGAAATAAACATTTATTAAGAACTTATTATGTTTCAGATATCTTTACAAGTGCTTTACAAATATTAATTCATTTGGTCTTCACAACAGCACTTTGGGGCTACTGCTATTATCTCCATCTTACTATTGAGAAAACAGAAGACAGACTGTTTTTTGCCCAGGATCACACAACTAAGAGTCAGAGATCAAATTTGAACTCGAGTCTTACCCAACATACTATCTACTGTACAAGGGTATTAGATTTGGCAATTAAAAGATTATTGATTCTTTGATGAGAACTTTCATTAATATGATGAGAATATAATTGACACAGTTAGAATCAGGAAATAGAGGCATCAGTTGTAGACAGCTTTCTCAAGGAGTTTATTCATAAAGGAGCAATATTAGGTAACAGCTAACAAGAATGAATGGATCAAGTATTTTAAAAACATTGTTTTTCAGGTAACTCCTCCTTTTTTCCTCTTCCCTGAACTATAGAAGGCATCACCTGATATTTGTATATATGCATATACATATATATATATATATACGTACATATATATATAAATAATATGGTATAATATATGTAATAATGTAAATAAGAGTAATCAAGACAGTTTTACACACAATTTGTATGTGTAAAACTGTCTTACTTATTTTTATTTATTAGTTCTTTCTCTGGAAGTGGACATAGACACATAAACAAGTTATACTTCAAATATTATTTCTGTTGCTGAATATAAAATTCTCTTGGTTCTACTCATTTCACTTTATCTAGATCTTTACATGTTAAAATATGAAAATTGATTTTATTAAGGATTAAGGAAGCATTGGAATGTTAATAAGCATCAGTGAAGCACCCAGTAAAGAAGGAGAGATTGAAAATTAATGAGAATGGGGATGATGCAGTTAAACAACCTACTATATTTGGATTTTCCTGTAATATTCTAAAATGTTTCAGACTTTCATGTGATTTTATCAGAAAAATAGATTTTAGTTTCATGTTTTAAGGCAAAAGGTATAATATAATATCAATATTTATATGACACACCTAACTTGGGTATTCAATTACATTCAATTCTACAAACATTTCTAAAAATCTGCTTCCATAGAGAAATAATGATCAAATAAAGGCAAAGCTCTTACCTTCATGGTGCTTTTAATCTAATATGGATAAGATCCATACACAAACAATTATTAATTATTATTATTAAGTAGTAGTTATTATTTTATTATTAATATATTATATTAATTAAAAAGCAAATGAACAAAATCAAAGTATATAAATAAGGATACAGGAAATAGTCTTTTATGACTGGAGGAAACAGTAAATTAAAATAAGGTCAGACAGATCATATGGTGTCTGATTGTGGAGGTCCTGTAGTATTACATAAGAATAAATCAATATTAATTTACAGAATTAATTTTGTTATTAAAAGAATAATGAATTAATAAATCTTCACAAAATGTTTTCCCTACTTTCTTTTTGTACTACCTTTGACTCAAAAGAGGAAATGTGGCCTAGTAGATACATTGTATGCTTCAGAGCCAAGAAGACTTTGGTTTCAAGTATTGACTCCAACACATATTATCTGTGTGATCTTGGATCAATTGCTTAACATCTCAGTATTTTAAGCAACTTTTTAAGATTATAAATTTCAGAGAAGGCTCTAACTTACATTGGTAGAATCAGCCTCTGCATGTGAGAATTCCTTCTATCAAGGAAATTATAGATCTGGTCTTCATCTCTATCCTTTAGACCATAAATTTAAGAGGTAACTTTCTGAGAGTAAGCTTTCTATGCACAGCATCTTCTTTGTTTACTCCTTAAAAAATGTATTTTGTAGCCTTCAACTAATTTTAGTTTCTTGAACTAAAAAGAGAGAACTTTTGGCATCTCCATTCCATGTTCTGCCCCAGTAAGCTTTCTCACTTTGACTATCTTTTCCCATTATTCCTTCTTTGTTGGTAAGACCTAACTCAGTGTGAAAAATACTGCCATAATTCCTTTTCTTCCAAAGAATGAATGGAAACATTCAATGGGTAAAATGAGAATCTTAATGCAAAAATTATTCATTGTATAAAATCCATGAGAGAGAATTATAAACATACCCCAAATTTTGTTGTTTTTTTTTTTGGTAGATCTTAAGAACAGGGAACTGTTTTGCCATTAACTCCCTTCCTAATCCTTTCTATTTCATCATATAATGGATCACATTTTCAAAACCTTTTCAGAAATCTCTTGGGACTTTATATCACTTCTGTCACCATAAATCCAGATTCAATTAATTTTTATTATTCACCCCCCCCCTTTCTCTATCAGTCTCCCTCCATTTAGTCTGGCATTATTAGAACCTCTGATCCTCATTATCGTCTGGACTGACATAGGATAGCATTCTGAAGTCACCAAAATCTCTAGCTGTTTGTACTTATTGACTCATAGCAATTAATTTATCTTCATGACCTGTCAACTTCCATTTAGGTCACCTTAACTCTGGATGTTTTGAGGTGGGTCATGTCCGTGATAAATCTAAAAGAAGTCTACATGATGTATTGTTTTTATACATGTAGACGAGTTTAAAGGTCAATAATGTCTTTTTAATAGTTGCAGCAGCATTAGCTAGGAAAGCCAGTGACAAGTCTGTGTGATCTCTCATCAAGTTAATAAAACTTCAAAATTATAGCCAAAAATATGTATCTAAGTTGTTAGCAAACCACATTTGTGAAAAATAAATATCATTCCTGATTTTTGAGCATCCAAGATATCTAATTAGTGCCAGGTCTGTAAAAAGAAACAGCAGATGGCATTCTATTGCCTTTTTAAAGAAAGCTTTTACTTTACCTTTTATTGGAAAATTGAATTGAGCTCAAGAGAATGCATTTCTGAAGTCTCCTGATCCTTCTAATTTCCTAGCCACTTAATAGTTTGAAAATACTTGAATAGGAACAAAGTAAAGATTCCCAGTTAGTTTAGTGCTATTGTCATTCCCATTTCTACTATTTAAATTAGTAACTTCTATTTTGTTGTTCATTTGTTTCAATCATGTCCAACTCTTTGTGAGTCTATTTACTGTTTTCTTGGCAAAGACACTGGAGTGGTTTGCCATTTCTTTTTCCAGCTCATTTTACAGATGAAGAAACTGAAATAAACAGGGTTAAGTGACTTACCCAGAATCACACAGCCAGTGAGTGTCTGAAGTCAGATTTGAATTTAGGAAGATGAGTCTTGATTCCTGGCCTTGCACCCTATCTACAATGCCATCTTAAATTGCCTTCTATTTATTTATGCACATATATCTCTCTTTAATAAAATATAAGCTTATTAAGGTCAAGTTGTTTGATTTTCATCTCTTTATCACCTGCCCTTAGCACACTGTCTTACATATCATAGGTACTTTTAAAATGCTTACTTAAATTTCAGATATATAAAAAATTGTTGGTCAAATAATTCATGCTTTTATCTTTAAACTATGCTAGGTATTTTTATTAGTAATGAATGATGGAGGGGAGGATATTTGTTAATCACTATGTTCCAAGAATTGTGCTGAGTTTTTGGAAAAAATAGAAAAAAGCTAGAAAATACCTGATTTCAGTGGCTTCCCACCCTATATGAATGACATAATATATAAGAAAAAGTTCTGGGCCAGGACAGAGGGAAAGACCTGGAATTCTTAGGTGTCTAAAGTACATGGCCCCTGGGTAAATGGTAAACCCAGAAGGACTTTAAGAGAAAGTGGCAAGGCAGATAGTAGTCCTCCATTTCTCCAGAAGGAATAGAGTTGATAAGTCTAATCATCCAAGCCTGGTGAACAGTCAAAGATCTAAGATAGATTCTGAGTGGCCCTTACTTGGGGTATGGGAGAAGAAGGACAATAATGGGGAAATGGTGCCCCTAAGAGTGGCAAGTCTTTGTAAAACTTTGCTTTAATCGATATGATTAATGGTATTACTGTTTAGCTGGAACTGACAGATGACGTGATATCTGCTTTTATATGATGATTAGTGAATGTGAACAATTTTATGTTTCTTCATAGTCTGCACTGCTTGTAAATTTTTTTTATTTTTAAAGAAATTTAAAATATTTCCACATAAAAACCCTAAGTTTTAAAAGAACCAAGTATACAAAGAAAGTCAGGAGGACAAAGAGAGAGCTATGGAGCACAGCTCCCAAACAAAGTGGGAAAAAGATAATTAAGAAAATTGTGTAGAGTTTGTGTGGCAAATTTAACAGAATAGTTCCTTATATAAACCTAATTCAACTTCTGCAAACATTGAGTCATCTCACTTTCTAGTTATTTACCTGGCTATTCTCTAGGTTTCTGAAGTGCCTTCAACCTTCGAATGACCAAGAATTTCCTCATAACATCTTTTTATCCTGAATCATATTTTAAAGTTTTAAAAATAATTTAACTTAGAAGTCATAATATCATTTCAAAATACTTAGAATTTAGATATGTACCTTTTCAGCCTTGTTTAAGAAATATTAAATAAAATTTCTTTAGAATTTAGAATTATTGAATTTAGAGCATGAAGAGGCCTTAAAAATTCTATAGTATCACCTCTTCATTTACAGATTTTTCTGCAACTGAAAGAGATTAAAGGATTTGGCTAAGCTCAAACACTTGGTTAGTGGCTTAGCCAAAACTTGAATCTAAGTCTTCTGGTTCTCAGGTCAGTGCTTTTTCCACAACATGTTAACTCTGCACTTATGGACATACTAACTGACTTTTTTTAAAAATGTCTATCTCAGTCTTAAGTAAATATTGATGTTATTGATTTTGGACAAAACTCAACACAATTTTGAGGATTAAGAAGTAACTTGAATGTAAAAAAATATAGGAAAGAAGGCAAAGCAAAGGGGAAGCCTGGTTTGCCATCATGGAAAAATCAGGAGAAGTAATAGCCAAACATGATTTTAATTTAATCTTTGTCATAATGTAAACATTCACTATGCAAAAATAGCATGCTAACTTCAATGGACCTCTGAATCTCTGAATCTCATCAATATTGATACCCACACCAAGGATTCACAACCTTTCTGTTTTCATCTTAGGTACTCTTATCCATGTATTCCCATAAAGGTTAACTCAACAGGCTTTGGAGTTGCTTAAAGTGCTCTCTCTGTGTCTCTCTCTGTCTCTGTCTCACTCTCTGTCTCTGTCCCTGTCTTTCTCTTTCTTACCTCATGCCAGTACAGCACTGAGACTGTTTCTTGTATCCTTCACTCAGTAGTTTAATTCCTTCCTTCCTTTTCTAGCCATATATCTCTTTGACAATATATTTTATTATGGTTCTTCTGTTTAATTTCTTATTGGTAATATGCTATGATTTATCTGTACTCACTATATATCTCTCCATTTGCCAGTTTAGTGATTTTTTTATTTTGAATCTTTATATATTGTGGTAATCTGACTAGTAGTCACATAGATGCATCAGGAGAAGATTACTATTTAAACAAAAAAAAGTTTGAGGAATATTAAATTTATTTTGGTAGAACTATGAATTGTTTCAGTCATTTTGGAAAGCCAGTTAGCACTATGACAAAATTTTATTAAGTTGTGTATCCAATTTGAGTTAACAGTATCACTAGTGTACCCCAAAGAGATCAAAGAAAGAGGAAAAGGACCCAGATGGACAAAATCATTTATGACAGCCATTACTGTGCTACAAAGTTCTGGAAACTAAAGAGGTGTGAAATAGTTGGGAAGTTGTTAAACAAATTATTGTATAGAAATATAATGAAATGTTATACTATATGAAATGGTGAAAGAGATGGTTTCAGCAAAACTCAGAGAAGATTTTTATGGACTAATGCTAAGTGAAGTTACAGAAGCAGGAGGATGCTTTACATAATAACAACAATGTTGTAAGAGTGAACAATTTTGAAAAACATAAGAACACTAGTCAGTGATATGAACAGCCATGATTTCAGAGTGGCAATGATGAAATATGCTATCCACATCCTGGCAGAAAGGTAATGGACCCCAAACATAGAATGAGATATACGTTTTTGGAAATGGCCAACATGGGGATTTGGTTTTTTTGGCAATAATGTTTGTTTATTTAAAAAAAAAATTAGTTTTTAAGAAGTTTGGGGTCATTGAAATATTTCTGCAGTTTCACATATGTAGTTTTCTCTTATTCCTAGTCATAGAATAACATCCAATGTTATTTGAGGAAGCCTTGTTGGAGGTAAGTTAGTACTTCTCCTTTCTAGAATCATTGACTTTCAATTAGAAGAGATTTCACAGGTATGACATTGATTTTAGGATTATAGACTTAGAAGTAGAAGGGATCCTGGAAAGCCATGAAGTGAAATCATGTCTTTTAGAGATGAAAATATTAAGTTACATGTTATTTATATATAAGGATCTCACATTTATTTTACACACACACACACACACACGCACATACACACTATGTTGGGAATTAGAGATTAGAAAAATTTGACTACGATCACACAGATAGGGGGCAGCAGAGTCTGGACTATATCCTAGGTTTCTGACTTCATTCAAGAGCATTGATTTCTATTCTGTACAACAAACACTGAGCTACTTTCTCTTTTCCGTTCTTTTTTTTTTCCTACATATAACAGGGTGGTCCTGTAAATATGGTGCTTGCTGTCTATGGGCAAGATTTGAGAGGGGGAAAAAAATCTTCCATTCACCAAATTCTTTTGTTAACCAATCTGACTATGTGCCTGAAACTCCTATAATTGTTGTTAATTTGTTGGATTAATTCATTATTCAAAAAATACCTGAAATATAACTATGTTGCCTGGGAAGTATATCACTTGGTTAACCCATTAACACTATTTGCATTGATTAGTTACTACCCACTGGTAGTTACTCAGTTAGTAACCAAATTAGTTACCCAATTTTCATTGTTCGCTATCCAATGATCTTTTCTATGCTGATGATTCTCAGGTGTATTTATCTAACTCTAACCTCTCTTTTAACCTGCAGACACCTATTTTCAATTGGTCCTTGCAAATCTCAAGCTAGATAACTGGAATGTGTCCAGAACTGAATTAATTATCATTCCTCTCAAATCCTCCCCCTTTTCTAACTTTCCTGCTCCTGTGGAGGGCAAAGATATCTTACCAGTCACATAAGTGTCATTTTTGAATCTTCACTCTCTCACACATACATATCCAGACTTTTTCTGAGGCCTGTCATTTTACTGTAACATCTCTTGCATAAGTCCCCTTCTCTGCTCTGTTACCACCACCACCCACTATAATGCAGTTCCTCATTATCTCATGCTTAGACTTCCATAACAGCCTGCTCATTGGTCTTCCTGTCTTTAGTTTCTTCCCACTCCAGTCCATCCTCTATTCAGCTGTCCAAGTGATCTTCCTAATCTTAAGCAGACCATATCACTCCCCTTGTAATGGCTCCTTGTTGTCTCCAGGATCAAACATAAAATCCTCTAGTATTCAAAGTCCCTCCTGCCCTTTCCAATCTTGTTATACTTTTCTCACGCTTACATACTCTGATCCAGTGACTGTAGCCTACTTGCTCTTCCTCTTACAAGACACTTAGTTTCCTTTCTCAGCATTTTCACTGCCCCATACCTAGGATTCTCTGTCTCTTTGTCTCTCTCTCTGTCTCTCTCTCTATGTCTGTCTCTGTCTCTCTGTCTCTGTCTCTCTGTTTCTGTCTTTCTCTCTCTCTGTATCTCTCTGTCTCTCTCTGTCTCTGTCTCTGTCTCTGTCTCTGTGTCTCTCTCTGTCTGTTGCTCTCTCTCTCTCTCTCTCTCTCTCTCTCTCTCTCTCTCTCTCTCTCTCTCTCTCTCTCTCTCTCTCTCTCTCTCTC
>NC_058133.1:414224598-414262950 GCF_016433145.1 Gracilinanus agilis | reverse complement strand
TGTATAAGAGACAGCTCTCTCTCTCTCTCTCTCTCTCTCTCTCTCTCTCTCTCTCTCTCTCCCAAGAAGTTTCCTTCATGTACCCACTAAAATCTCACCTTCTACAGGAAACCTCTTCTAATCACCCTTAATGCTAGTGATTTCCTTCTGTTGATTATCTCCAGTTGATCACATTTATATTTACTTGCACATATTTTAAAGTGTTATTATTTCATTAATCTTTGAGCTTCCTAAGAGCAGGGACTGACTTTTGTTGTTATTAATGTCTTTCTGTCCTTATAGTTTAGCACATTGCTTGGTACATTCATAGTTGTTTAATAAATACTTGATGGTTGACTGAATGACTGACTGCTTGGATCATAGTAAATTGTCAGATGAAAAAGCTATTTTGTGATCATACATGTTATCATAGTGAATAAAATAATCCTGACCCCAACAGATTCTAGGTAAAGAGTTGAAGCACCAAAATCTAACCTTCTTTGTTCCATAGACGGAGTTGTTTGAGTCCTGAGAAGCTGTATAACCAGAAATGGGCTGTCTCTGCCTGCTGAACTGACTATATCCCCACTCTATTCAGTCAGAATCAGGACTGGAAATAAAATGTATGCAGTAATCATTCTTATGCTAATGTGACTGACCAGTTTCAGTTCTTAGTTCACAAAACAGGAACTGAACAAATCCTAACAGGAAGTTCTATTGATCTATAAGTCAAATGAACAAAAGTTAAATGTGACTATATCCCATTCAAGACTTCCACTAAGAATGTATAGAGTGAGTGGAATGTATCCATTTCATTTGATATTACTTAACTAATTTTTTCACCCAGAATTTGGAGAAAACCATTTCTTCCAAATAGAATTAGAAATGGTCTTTGGGGTGCAGGTGGGTGGATGGTTCAGTAGATTGAGAGCCAGGCGTAGAGAATGGAGGTCCTGAGTTCAAATTTGGCTTCAGACGTCCTATCTGTGGGATACCAAGGCTCACCCTCATCTCACTCAACTCTCATTGCCTGTCCCTTACTGCTCTTCTTCCTTGGAGCAGATACATAGTATTAATTCTAAGACAGAAGGTAAAGGTTTAAAAAAATTGTCTTGAACACTAAAAAACTGAATTTATATCATAGCACCTATTATGTATACAATCTTAAGAATGTTATATCATTCTCCCTGGGTCAGTTTTCTACCTGTAAAGTGACAAGGAAAAATTGGAAATAAACTAGATCATTTCTAAGATCCCTCCTAACTGTTTTTTGGATGTGTTTTGGTAGTTCTAGTATTTCACTTCTTTTATATAATATATCTTTTACAAAAATGTCATATATTTATCTACCTATATCTATATCAATATCTATATCTATATCTATATATTTGATATTTATCATCTTCTTGAAATTGACTCAGAGCTGTTTTCTAAATGCCACATGATACCCAGAAGGCATTTAAGCTTGTTTTTAGAATTAAGTCCATCTTTTTCTTTAAAATAAAAGGAGGGGAAGTTAATGAAAACAAAATAACTTAAATGCCAAAAAGTTTGAAGGGGAGCTAAATTTGTAAAGACTAGGGGTTAAGAGTGCTTAAAAGATGAGTTCTGATTGTGGTGTGAAATGTTTATGAGATAAAAAACAAAACAAAACAGTTTTGGTAACTTAAGAGCCTAGACTAAACCCCAATGATTTGTTTACATAAGAAATGTAAAAATAATCCTGCCTTCAGGCAATATTTGTCCCACACTCTACCTTGCTACAGGGAATGGCTCTTTTCTCTGTTTGTTGTATTCAATAGGGTGAGAGCTGAGAGTTGCATTTTTTAGTTTTAGTCATCACATGACCTAATTTCCATGGTATGAGCCATCTGAGAAATTTCAGCGTCTTTGGGCATTTACAAAAAGTTGCCATTTCTCAAGGACAGTACAAGTTCAAGCTTCTGTTCCTGCTGTTAAGCTCTTCTAGGGAGCAATCCCCGATCAGCAGCATCCTCTTTCTTTTTGCCACAGAATGTAGCTTTCACAGCAGTTTTTCCGGGTTCACTGCATCTCGCTTTGCTTTGTGGTTTAGCTGTGCTGTGAGATGCAGCCTGACTTGTTCTCTTCCACAGTCCACATCCTGCCTTTCAGCTACTGCTGCTGATGATGTCTGGCTTCTGAGACTCAGAGCTGTGATTTTATTGGCTGGCCCTGGAGAAGGATAGCCTACCTCCCTAAAGGAAGATGAGTGCTACTAGTTCTGTTTCCTTTTGATGCTGCTCTGACCCACAGAAAAAAAATGTTTTCTCAGGAGCTGGCTCAGAAAATCAAAGGATACCAGGAACAGATTGCCTCTTTGAATTCTAAGTGCAAGATGTTAACAATGAAAGCTAAGCATGCCACCATGCTGTTGACAGTTACTGAAGTAGAAGGACTTTCAGAAGGAATGGAGGACCTGGACACTGAGCTCCTCCCAACTCATTCCACACATCCCTCAGTGGTTATGGTAAGGAGCAAACTGGTATCATCGCCCTCTCCTATTAGCGATACTGTGGTCTCTCTGTTGCTTTGCTTGAATAGAGCCAATGCCCACATCCCCCCCCCCCCTCTGCCTGGCTTCATCGCTTTTCTTTGGATGTTGCAGATTAGAATGAACTGAGAGTTCTTCATTAACTTTCTATGGCTACACTTGTGTTATGACTGACTTTCACCCTGCTACTAAGCGAGCCTGAAATGAAGTTACATTGTGGGAAAAGGAATCACTGTTATATGAGTTTGTTAAATTAATAATATTGACAACCAACACTTTAGGAATGTCTGTCTATATTTTATCGTGCATGTTGAATTTTATGTAAATTTTAAAACACTGTTTTGCATGTTGCCTGGTTTATTTGGGGGAGGAAAGTTGATATGCTTTTCTTGCATTCTTTTAGAAAAATACATGATGATTTCTGTACACATTTTGTATATTGTACATAAAAACCTTTTGTAAAAACACAATTTTATTAAGAACTAGAAGAAAGTATTATTATAAGGAGAGTTACAGTATTGAAGTTGAAAAGAAACTCCATTAAGTTCTGTTCTGCAACATTCAATATCTCACACTCACCCCCATACAAAACCACTGACTGTAATTTAATTAGCTGCAGCATTGACTTTTGACATTTTCAAAAATACAATAATTACCATTTAACATTTGGCCTAAACTTTTTTTTGTGTCATATATTGCTTTCTGACACCCTTCGGTTTTCTAAATCATTGTTAGAATTATGAGATGATCCAAAGAAATCAAATTCTATTTCAGAGATCCTAATTCCAGCCACTATAAAACAACAATAGATTTTAAAATTGGGAAATATCTAGTTAGCTCTAAAATTTAATAGTGTCATACCCAACATCTTTGTTGGTTTGTCCAGTGGCTATATGTGTCATAGCAACCATTGAATTTAATCTTCCGAATCTTTAATATAAAATGGATCCCCAAAAATGTATCTCAGGAATTCTAACATTAACTGTAATTATATATGTTTTGATTTGCACCTAATTAGCCTTTTTTGTTGACATGTTCCTGTCCTTTGGGCTTGCATTTCCTGTGACAGATGACTGCGGGTCGCTGTCACACGCTGCTTTCACCTGTCACTGAGGAGTCTGGGGAGGAGGGAACCAACAGTGAGATTTCCTCTCCACCTGCCTGTCGCTCTCCTTCACCTGTGGCTAATACAGATGCTTCTGTTAACCAGGTACCTCCTACTTGGCACTCACTCTGGACAGATGCAGGACCTCATCCTGGGTATTTTGCAAGCTATTTCTATGCTTGTGGATTGATTAATTTGAATATTATGTTTTGTTTATGGTCACACTATTATTTATTAATGCAAAGCATGACTGCCTTTTGAAATTCATTACATAATTTGGCAAATCATTTTAACTCTCATTTTGGAAGTGGGATGAAGAAAAACTTCATTCCTGGAAATGAAAGCACAGAGCTACTAAACCTTCTATGAAAGCCTTATTTTCTGTATTCTCTCTCTATAACGGATATTGCATCCTAACAGAAAATGAGGTGGTGTGGCACACTTATTATTTGTTTCTGACTTAGCTACCACTGTGACTGCCATTGTTTTCATCACAAGCATTTTTTTAAATTTATGTTTGAAACTTTATATATTCTAAAAGTAACCAAAGTAAGGTTAATAACTCACCACTGTAGAATGCCTTAAGGTTTACAAATCACACTGCTACAACATCCCTGTAGGTTAGGTAGTTCATGTATTCTTTTATAGATTGAAGTAATTTAGGCGTATTAAAATTGATTTGTCCCTGTTAGAAATCATAATTAAATCTTTATCTCCTGACTCTCACGTCCACCTCCCTTTCAGCTACAAGACAGCTTTTTGGTAACATATGCAATATTATGTGAACAGGATTTTGAACCATGAGAACAATTTAGAATTTTTGTTTGATGGGAAAATTATCTACATCTCTTCTGGAAATTAACTCCACTCATTCAGATCATCAATTTATCTACAACTTCTAGTCTTAGATTGTTGCTGAGAGATTAAGTGACTTGGTCACATTCCCAAAGCTAGTATGTTTGAGAGGGTGGGCATGAATACATACCTTGTTTAACCCCATGCCAATTCTCTTATCTGTTTTATTAGAGTGCCTTGGATAAATTTATGAATTTATATTCCACTGACTTGGCCTTTTAGAATCCAAGATCACATCTATAATACAAAAGACACTGACAGAAAGACTTTAATGAAAGATGGAGAATTTACAATTTTTTAAAAAGTATTGAATTTCAAACACAATCTATCTCAGAATTAAATCTCTTGGTATAAATTTTAATTTTCATCAAAGTTCTATTTGTCATAAAATGTCGTGATCCTAGGGCTTCCCATTGTAAAATTACATGCTAGAACTAAATGACCAGGGCATGTGAGTATACCACACAACCGAGAGAGCACTAGCCCTGGAGCTGGGAGTCCTGGGGGTCAAATCTGGCCTCAGACATTTCCCATCTGTGTGACCCTGGGTAAGGCGCTTAAACCCCAATTGCCCAGCCCTTGCTGTTCTTCTGTCTTAGACCTGATACTAAGTCAGAAAGTAAGGGTTAAAAAAACAAACAAACCCTAAACTAAACTAAATGACTTACAAATTTTCTTCTAGCTTTAAGTTCTACCATCCTCTGAATTCTGTAAAATAAAGAGCACTTTTATTCTGAGCACTTCTTGAATTATATGGAATAAGTAGATAGGACTTATCTAGACTAAAATAATGATAAAACTGAATTATGTCGATGGACTTTTAGGTATATAAATTAAAAATTAGTATAATCAAACTTGTTTTATACTGATAGAGAAAATAGGATATTTAGGTTATATCTTTATAATGTCAAATACCAGATTAAACCTGAAAATAAATTTATTCTAAGAATAACTATTTTACTGGGTACCTAAAAATTTGTTCAAATCCATATAATTGACTGGAATCTCTGGGTTTCATCCATAATAGGAAATATGTATACAATTCACTTACGTGTTTTACCAGCTTTAAATTTTTTTCTAGGCTTTATTAGCAATAGCATTTCTCAGTAATTTTAATTAAAATGTCATTATAATTTGAAATAATTGTGATATACTTAAATTATTAAATGATGTGACATATTAGAAAGATCATTCATTCTGGAGTCAGAATGTGTGTTCAAGTTTCACCTCTGGTACATTAACTGTATGACTAAGCAAGCTATTTAACTTTTCTGTACCTCAGTTTCCTCATCTGTAAAATGAAGGAGTTGGTTAAGTCTGTGAAGTTGCTTCTAGCTGTAATTCTAGTCTCTTTCTCACATACTGTGAGGATTGAGAAAAATTAAGAAATTTTGTGTACTCTTGATAAGTAGCATTACTCTTTAATTTTGACTTTTATATCCTTATCGCCTAGTACAATGCCATGCCTATATCAGGTACACAAATAAATGTTTACTGAATTAAATTTAATTATACCAACTATAAATAAGACTGCCCTTTCTCTATGATTATGTATTTGACTGTTTGAAATTAAATATTCTTTTGAATATGGTGAATGAGGAAGCCCTTAAAAATTGTAAAACAGGCCAAAATTCTCTTGATCTTAATTGGCACTCCATTCTACCACCAACTCCCATTGCTTACTGTTACCTATAAAATTTCCTACCAGTGGGGGCAGCTGGGTAGCTCAGTGGAGTAAAAGTCAGGCCTAGAGACAGGAGGTCCTAGGTTCAAACCCAGCCTCAGCCACTTCCCAGCTGTGTGACCCTGGGCAAGTCACTTGACCCCCATTGCCCACCCTTACCACTCTTCCACCTATGAGACAATACACTGAAGTACAAGGGTTTAAAAAAATTTTTAAAAAAAATTTCCTACCAGTACCTACCTTCTGCCATCTCTCCTCTTTCATTCTTCAAAACCTATTTTCATACTTTTCATTCTAAAGTATAAATAGCTGATAGAATAGTGAAGTGTTGTTCATATACATAGTATTTACATTTTAGAAAGTGTAAAATATTTGAACTAAATGGGACAAAGCTCTAATTTAAGCATCAGCCAATATGTATATGAGTGATGGTGGTTTTCAGTAAGTTAACTAGTATTTATTGCTATATGTGAGAATTGTGCAAGTTATTATGGACATAAAAAAAGGCAAATCATGGTCCCTGCCCTTATGAAGCTCACATCTTAATGGCAAAGAAAAAATGAAAACAATTATGTTCAGAGGAGGGTAAATTGGGGGTCATCTCAAAGGGGTGGCATTCATTTACATCAAGGAGTAAAGGGACAATAAGAATGACAAAGCAATGGTCCTGGAACAGGAGTATGTGGAGGGGACAGAAAGGTAAGAAGACTGGAAAGGTAGGAAGGGGCCAGGATGTGATCATCTTTAAAAGCCAAACAGAAGATTGTTTTTTGATTTGATCCAGAATATAACAAGGAGCCACTAAAATGCATTGAATAGAAGAGTAACATGATCAGACACCTGTCTTATAGCAAAACCATTTTAGCTAAATCAAAGGAAATAATGGGATGAATATTCAGAGGTTACAAAAGTAGAAATGACAGGACCAAGCATCAGATGCAGTATATTGGGTGAGAGTGAGATGCTCAGGATAACATCTATATTGTGACTCCAGTGGGGAATGATATGTTTATAAAGATTGAGATAGGAGGAGATTTGACCATGATAAGGACTCATTTATAGGGCCATCCTCTAAAGTATACGTGTGTTTATATATACACATATATACATATAATTAGTAAGAGAAAACCCAATACCTACTAGAACCTCAGTATTTTTAGATAGGTTCTGAAACTTAAAGTGTCCCTGACTACTTCCTAAATTTAGACACTTTGGGAGAAAGAAAGATCAGAGAGGTTCATTCATTCACTAAGTCACTTATTTATTTAATGAATTAATCCTCTACTTCATAGTGTACTAAGTTATGTACTAGGTGGGATATAAGTTTTCAATAAAATCCTGTTCAATAACAGAGCCAAGTATCAGCAAATAGAGATCAATTAATGTCTCATTTCTTGTTTCTACTCATCTTGACCTTAGCAGAATTTTTCAATATTTTTCCACATTCCTCAGTACATGGTAATGGACTGTGTAATTAAAAAAAAGAAAAGAAAAGCATATAAATGTGAGATAGACAATCTGGAATGGTGGACAGAGGGCCAGCCTGAGAGCCAGGAAGAGCTTGATCAAAATCATTCCTCTGACATCTATTGGCTGCGTAACCCTAGTCAAGACACTTAACTTCTCAGTGCTTTGAATAACTTTCTAAGATATAACCTTTTAGGAAAATAGTGACTTGTTTTGGTAGAGGAAAGTAGTCATTCTAGGAATTCCCTATGGCAATAAAAGGTTAAATCCCTCTTTTAAGCAACATTAATATCACCAGCTTTATCACTGAGTTCGTGATTTTGTTCCTAACCTAAAAGTAGGACATAAGGGCATAAATAAGGGCATAAACATTTTAACTGTAAAGCTGATATGTCTATAATATAAAGCATTTTACATAAGATATTTCATTATATAATCCCTTTTAATCTTCACAACAGTTTTGTAATGTAAACATTACAGTTATTATTCTCATTTTACAAAACCTAAAACATAGATTAAATGACTTAATAATTGTCACACAACTAGTAGATTTCACTGGCAAGATGTAAACCTAAAAATTATATTCTCATTCTAAATATTGCATCAATGCATCTGAAATGTTTTCCAAGCCTTTTCATGAATCAAAATGTAAATTATTACCTTATAATTAGCTTTCTGAAAATGTTGATTTTGGAAATATACTATGGAAGCAATACTTTTCTGAAAATTTGGAAATTTTCAATATATATATGAAGAACCCTCAGAAAATTTTGCTTAAAATTATTTTATTCTAAATGAGATAAAAAGCTTAGAAATTAAGTTATATAGTCATTACAGCCTATGGATTCATATATTAAAAACAATCAGATGATAAAACCCACCATGTTTGTCTGTAAATCATTTCCTTGTACAGAAATATGAGTTAGTGGGAAAAGGAGGCAGAAATATTACATAATATCTTTTTCATGCTATCTATTGAATTTAAAGTGAGATTGCAGAGCATATCTTAAGCATCAATGTTCAGGCTGAAAATACTTTTAAAATCACTGAGAAATGAAGTTCATTATTCTAAGCTAAAAATAGCAATTTCTTAATAGTTGCAGCTGTTAAAAAGGGAAGGGGGTTGGTGTACTTGCTGTAAGTAAACCTAAATTAAATAACTTATCCATCCCTACTCACAAGTCAGATTAACTGTAGCTAATTAGGTTTATTCTCAGAGATGACTTGACAAAAGCAGAAATTGCAGTGAATGTCTTTCTTTTGAAACTTGCCCAGATTCTATCTTTACTAAAAAGTAAAACCAAGAGCTAAGATAAAGGTATTTGAGTCCTGAATCTCTTGCGACTTTCTCCCCTTCACCATCCAGGAAGTTTGATAATTATCCATTCTCCTAAATCAGGAATATGTAGATGATATGGTGCATATCTTGGTGATGTGTCTCAAGGTCCCTTAGTAGCTAGAACTTTGAAACTCTCCTCTTTTTCACTGTTGACCTATTTACTTGATTGAGAGTATGAAATCTGTCCCCAAGCACCTTTGAATGAGTATTGGTGGGAGAAAAAAAACCCCCAATTTTGACAAAGTTGAAATTATAGACATCTCTAGATTAGAACTCTCTTGACAAAGTGCTTCATTCAGTTCCAAGACCAAAGACTTTTTGATAAGTTTGTATATGTTGTCAGGCATATTTGAGAAAACAGGTATTATAAGAGTACCACTAACTATAGCACTACATATATTAAGAATTAAATTTCTTCTCCCCCATTCTTCACATAAAAGTACATTAGAGCTCCAGCATAAACAAAAAGCCAGAAAAATAGTTTATTTAATACATTTTTGTAGAGGATATTTGTGAGCTTTTTATATGTAATATTTTATCTTAATTTACCACATCACTTTAGTTAACACTTAAATTTGATGAAATGAAATCATACATATCTCTAACTTCAGGCTAAAGTTTGAACATGATTTTTTTAAAGATCACATTATGTACAACAGCTTGCAAATTTATGAATTTGCACCGTGTGCCAAAAGAGGAAGGCTTAACATTTTCTCTATTATGATATCCTTTGAACTGTTGACATTATATCCATATTATACAGAACTTGTTCATAAGTAACAATTAGCAAAATCATTAATAATATTAATATGTATATGTCTGTTTCTATTATCAATGATAAATATGCTTTATTAAGTTCAGATCAGTTAGTTTATTCTTGTCATTTATAAGGCAGAGATCATATCCTGGAATAAATGCTGCTTTTATGTGCTGTACATGAGCTGCATTTTCTAGCTAAGAAAGATTTGCACTATTTTCCACAGAATGACCATTCTTAGAAAAATATAATCTTTTAGACCAACAAATAATTATCCTTCACCATAGAACCAAGAAATAAGGCAATTCTTCATGAATTTGCCCAATACGTATTTCTGTAGGAGCATTAGCCCAAATTCAGTTTTAGCTATGGCACATTTGTGTGTCAATAAACACCGTCATCAGCATTGTTATTTGTCCATTTACAGTTAACTTCATTTTAGCATTCATGAAGGAGGCTAATGGCATCAGTCATTCTCAAAGTTTCTGTCTTTTGGACTTTATTATGTATTATGTTACTGGATTTGCTAGAGGGCTTTCCTCCAGTTTCCTTTTGTCTAGTAATAACTCTTCCTTTGAAAAGATAAAGGGTAGAGAGCCTACTTTGCCAAGAAGGCACTATGCCAATTGAACCAGCTGAGCTAGCCTATCATTTAGCTCTTTCAGATCAGAAACCTTCACCTTGAACTCATTTCACTTAATCCTGAGATAAATATGTGTAAGAAATGTTACTCAACAGTTGTAGGAAAACTAAGGGTAAGAAGTCTATCTAAGAAAACTGAGGAAGCAGAAATCATAAAGCTTATATTTAGAGCTAGAAAAGATTCTAGAATCCATCTAGTCCAACCTCTTCATTTTATAATAGGAATAATTAAAACCCAGAGAAATTAATGATAAATCACAAAGGTGGTCAGAATCAAAACTAGATTTAATCTCTGGTTCTCCACCTTTAAATCCAAAATACTTTTCTGCTTTTTATCAAATCATAGACTATTTCCTAGAACAAATCCAGGAAAAGAGGACAAAGACAAATAGATAGCACTCTAGGTGAACCTGCTATATTGTTTCCTGGTACATTTTTGCTTAAAAAAAGATATTTTTCATTCTCCAGTAAATAAGAAAATAGCCCATGAGCACCAAGGACAATTCAATTTGTTTGTTTTGTTTGTGCCATCTAAAACAAAGATAATGATTACAAGTCAATTTGTTGAATCAATCAAATGAAAAGACAAGTTTCAAGAAGGAGTACAGAACGGACAGGATGTAAGATATGTGGCAGAATTACTTCAAAATTTTCCTGTCCAGGCCCTTTCTTGCCTCTCATTAAGCTTGATGGTCTAGTGGTACTTCAGGGATGGAAGGAAAGATAAGAGTATTCACAACATGCTTTATTTTGTTACACCATGTTCAGCTTCCTAGTTTTGCTTTGTTTCATTAAATGTTAAAATATTTCAACTAATTTTTGTCACTTCTACGTACACAGAGTAAGCAATGAACTTGATGACCTAGTCTGTTGTTTACTCTGTATACTTAAACATCCAAGAGAAGTTATCTTAAGGAATACAAATTTTGTCAAAGATAATTAGGCTAGAAATTATCCATCACTGACCAGATCTGAAAGAAAAAAAATCACCCTGAATTTAAGAGTATATAAGAAGAGAGATGAATCATTTCCTCAGATATATTTTCTCAAATGGTGGAAGCATGGTGTAATGGAGAGTGTACCAGTGTGGAAGTCAGAAAGACCTGACTTCATGACTGGCCTATGATGCATGCAAACCCTGTGATCCTGAACAAGTCAATTAGCTTCTCAATGCACCAGGCAACTTTAAAACTTTAAGTTGCAGAAAAGGAGCCAACCTGTATCAAGAGGTAGTTTTCTCACATGGTAATTCCCTCTTACAAGTCTCTTAAATGGAGCAAATTTTGAAGTGATTTAAGTAATCTAGTACATAAAGCAATGAAATGAGAAAAATACATAACTCAGTCCTCTCCTGCTACAATTCAATTTAGCAAATATTTATTGATCACCTATAATAGATATCGTGTGCCAGATTCTATAGAACAGGGTGGTATATTAGATGGAGAATAGGTTATTTACAAAGATAATGAACTTCAAGGATCTTATAATTTATAGCCAAAAGAAACCTTAGATTGTAATTTAGTAATCCATTTATTTCACATATATTAATCACCATAAAAGTAAACAATCAACTCAAATTCTCCATGCTTTCATTTTTATGAAAAACTAAATGAAAATTCTTGCCAAAGATGGGACATTATTTAAAAAAAATAATACCTGAAGACTCTCTTTACAGTTATATATATTTGTTATTATTGCATAATTAAACAGGGTACCACAAAAGAATCATTACTTTTACCCTCATTGTAAAAGCGCAGAATTCATTCCCTCTTGTCCTAGCATACAGAAGCATGCTCACCAAGTGCTCCATCTTTCTTTTGAATGCAATGTTGTGCTTCATAATCGTAGGACATTGCTTATTACCAAGCCTTATCTGCTGAACAGTTGCAGAATGATGCTGCCAGGATTCAAGCCAGCACACCATCAACCCAGGAGTTCTATGAACCAGGGCTAGAATCATCTACCAGTGCCAAATTGGATGATTTGCAGCGTTCGTGGGAAACCCTAAAAAATGTGGTAAGTCATTAATCATACTGAATTCTAGGTACACACATCAACTTGGTAATTGTATTGTGAAATTAACGTATATACTTCCTACACTAAATACACAACGTTTGGTTGTAGAGGTTAAAAAAATGAAGAAATAAGTGTTGTAATCAGGGTGATAGGGGCTTGTGGTGATATTTAGTAATGTCCCTTTTCTTGCTTAGATCAGTGAAAAGCAGCGTACTCTCTACGAAGCTCTGGAACGCCAACAGAAATACCAAGACTCTCTTCAGTCTATTTCTACAAAGATGGAGGCTGTTGAAGTGAAATTGAATGAAAGTCTAGAACCTAGCAAGAGTCCAGAAAGCCAGATGGCTGAACATCAGGTAAAAAAAAAAAGCTACAATTTATATTTTCTAAATGATTAAGTAAGTGCATCATTATTATTTGTTTAACAGGCACAGAAGATCAAGCTGAATTTACTTAATATGTCACTTCTTGATAAAGTAAAAAATATTCAGTAGAGTTATTTATTGCCTCAACAGCAAGTAAAAGCAAAGAAGGAAGGAAATGCAAATGCTATTTATCTTCAATAAAAACTGAAATATAGGTACTTAGATTGATTCTTTTAAATCCCCACTTAATAATCGCTTTCATTTAATCACTAAACTTTCCCTTAATATCCCCAAGTATTTATTTGAGATATTATGTTGTAATATTGGATCTAGGCTCTATTATACTAAGCCCTGTTTGAACTTGCAGGTTGGCAAGGATCTCTCCTCAAAGTTCTAGAGGTATCACTGGGGTGATACGGTTTTCTTCTAGTGTTTTCTCTTGAGTCCCCACCTTATTTATTTCCCTCCAAAATCCCAAATATCCTCAATAGTTAATATCTCTTCAGTATCCTCTAATAAGTGATTATCACCACAATATCATTTGAATATTTGATAACTTCTTAACATCATTAATAAGTAAGTAATATCAATTAGCTTTTACAGACACATTTATTGAGAAAATATAGCAAGGCTAGACATACAAATAACATGCCCTTGAATTGTCATATTCTCTCCTTTAAAGCTCAGACCCTGGGAAGAATAGGTTTCAACAAAGTGGTTATTACAAACACTTCCTCCCACAAATTACTCTTCTGAGTAGGATATAACCAAATGGACAAATCACTTCCCGCTTCCTTTCAACAGCTGGTATCTCTGGTGCATGCTCAAGTTACTGCTGGGCTTGATCCAACAGGCTATTTATTGGAGTTCCACTGGCTTCTCACCCAACTTGGCTATGGCAATTTCTGGCCAATTCTGCTATGTACTTCCATTTTTTTTTACCTCTAACGATTTCTCAACTTCTGAAGTTCACAGAGTTGTTATATTTCCAATATTTATCCACTTGGGGTCTGGGAATAATAATTATAATGAAAATGAATCAAACAACCTTGCATTCATGGCCCCTGAGCATCTGGGCCCACCTGGATCAGTTCCCCATTACACTCATAGACATGTAACATTCCTTCTTTTGTCTCTGAGTCTCTAATAGGCCACTCTGCCCCATGCTTTTAATCAATTTCCTTCTCATCTTGACCTTTTATAATTCTTGGCTTTCTTTCAATCTCAGATCAAGGTTTGCCTCCTATAAGAGGCCTTTTCTGATGTTCCCAATTGCCAATGACTCCCTGCCAGAATTACTTTGTATTTACTCTTTATTATATATAAGCCTGTCGATATCTAATAAATATCCACTGATTGAATTATCATATATAGCTTACCATTAGACAAGGGGAGTTGAAAGTTGCTTTCCCTTTACTATTTATTTACAAACCATTGTTGTAAGAGTGCTGCCCTCAAGAATAAATTTTGATCAGTTGATTGTCTGAAAAACATAGTAGGAAACATAAGGCAAAAAATATTTCTAAAATAAATTATGTTATAGAAAAGATTAGAAATTATGTAATAATGTAACTGAAAACAGTTCATATTTCTTAGATTTAGAAATAAAATTGAACTTGGGGGGCTTGGTTTTATATTATTTTTCTCCATATACTTTACTTTATAGCCAACTGGCCTGTTTGTTGTTCCTTGTACCTGCTGGGGAAACAGCTTGGAACCAGGATAGAAAAGGTTTTAAATGGCAAACAGGGTTGATATTTTATCTTATAGACATAAGTAAACATTGAAGTTTCTTGAATGAAATTGTCAGACTTGTGTCTTAGATCTGTCAGTTTGCCAGCTATGAGAAGTATGGATTGTGGAAGAGGCTAGAAAAACAGAGACCAGTTAGGAGGCTTTTGGAATAGTACAGGCAAAAGCAGATCAAGCCTTGAACTTGGGTGATTACTATGTGAGTAAATTGAAAGGGATATATTCAAGACATGTCATCAGTAAGACATAGCAACTGATAGCATGTGGAAGGGGAAAAGGAAGAGTTTGGAAATATGCACTTAAACGGCACTTATTGTAAAACATTATAGTAGAATTGTATGACCAAAGCCAAACAATTTTAGAGTTTCTTGCCTCGTTATTAACTTTTTCAGAAAACTCAGAAAATGTATTTTGAGATGTTTTTTGGGCTTACTTACAAATATGTGTTTTGTTTTATTTTTTTCTCACAGCAAGAGGTCAATTTTCATTGTACACTTGATCGTACCTAAGACAGACAGCCTAAACGTACAGATGCCCACAAATGATCAACAAGCAATACTTGTTGTTAAATAGGTTTCAATTTAGTGGTGATATGATAGAAAGTTTAGGGTACCCACCTCCTAGGGTCATTATGAAATAATGCATAAAAGTATATTACAGGTGTATAAGCAAATGCTTGTTTTGACGACCTTTAGGTTTTAGGATCATCACTTACATAAAACTCATGGTCTTGAAAGCCATCAAATTACCACTTGTACTCACTGGCCCTAACTTTCAAGGTGTGACTGGCTACCCTGACAGTCTATATATCTAAAAGATATAGACTTCCATATTTATAAAGTTTTAAAGGAGTTCATATTTTTACCCATGTATCCTGACAGATCCCAAAACATAGTTCTTTGGCTATCGAATGAACACAGGTGTTGATAGCTCTTCTTTCTTTCCTAATCCCCTTTTAAGGTTAATACTTTCCCTCTTGATTGTGTCTTATTTATCCTGCATTTATCTTGTTTATAAAAGTTGTTTACTTGTTGTTTCCTCTGATATATTATGAGCTACTTGAGGGGAAAGACTAATTTTGTTTTGATTTCTTACCTTTCTTTTTTTTTAATTATTTATCTCTTCTTTTCTTTAGTTATATGTAGAAACAATTTTTGGCTTCACAAACAGGAATAACATAAGAATAATGATCATTTGTACCCTATATTAGCTAAAAAGGATAAAGACGTAACTTGTCAAAGCATATGATGTGAAAATGTTAACTCCTTTTGAGTGTCAGATAGGTGTTACCTTGATCTTAATATGCCCCAAGCAGAATATATTATCTTCAATTCTCTCCTTTTCCCAGGGCATCCTGTACACAGTCTCTGAAACTGTTTTCTTAAAGTGTGAGTCTGACCACATAACTCTCCTCCTCAGTAAACTGCAGTGCCTCCCGTTAGCTCTAGAATGAAATTTAAACTCTTCTCTTTAACATTTAAAGCTCTTCATAAACTTTCTAGGCTCATTCCACATTATTCTCCCCCCCCCCGCATTCAGTTATCTAGTTATACTTACTGTTTGCCATGTGTGATAATCCCATCTCTTTGCCTTGCACCAGCTATCCTTATGTTATATGCAATGCAATGTCCACTTAATTATCTTCCTCCATGAACTAGGATTCTCTCACAGCTTAATCTCCTCCTTCTGACTTTTGGATTCTTTCAAGTTTCAGTTAAAACTTTATCTTCTATAATTAGTTTTATCAGATCTCCTCTAATGTTAATACCTCCCTTTTGATTATGACTTATTTATCCTTCATTTATCTTGTTTTGTTTTGTTTTGATTTTTAAACCCTTACCTTCCATCTTAGAATCATTACTGTGTATTGGTTCTAAGGCAGAAGAGCATTAAAGGCTATGGAGGTTTAGTGACTTGCCCAGGGTCACACAGCTGGGAAGTATCTGAGGCCACATTTGAACCCAGGCCCTCACCTCTCTAGGCCTGGCTCTTAATCCACCATCCAGCTCCCCCCTACCCCCCAAATTTATTTGTAAAAGTTGTTTGCATTGTTTTCTTCCCCAATAAACTATGAGCTACTTAAGATCAAAGACTAATTTTCTTTTGTTTTTTTTTAATTTTTAAAAAAAATTATTTATTTGTTCTATTTTTTTTTTTTACTTACAAGTAGAAGCAATTTTTGACAATGGTTTTCTGACATTTTGCCATTCAGATTTTCTCCCTCTTTCCATTCCCCTCCTCCCCAAGGCAGTAAAGTCTGATATAAGTTATACCAGTGTTTTCATTTGGTACAATTTCCATATCGCTCATGTCCAAAATAAAAGACATTATCACATATGCAATAAAAAACTCGTGAAGGAAATCAAGTGCAAGATGGCATGCTTTTATCTGTAATCAGACACCAATAGTTCCTTCTTTGATTGTAGAGGGCATTTTTCATTGCAAGTCCCTTATGTTGCCTTTCTTTTTATCCCAAGCACAGCATAGTGCCTGACAGAGTAAGCATTTATTAAATGCTTATTGACTTGACTTCTACCTTTTGTAAATGGCTGATTTCAGGAAATTAAAGGATACTCAAGATGATGATGTAGAAGGATCAACTGAAAGAATAAAAAGGATTCATTCATAGAAAAGAGAAAATATAGGATATGTTAGAGTTACATTGAAGGCTTTGAAAAATTGTTACATAGGATAGGTCGAGTGGTTGAGTTGATTGTGTTTGACTTGGATCAGTAAGATCTTGGTTCAAATTCTGTCTTAGATATCAGCTATGTGATTCTGTGCATGGCATTTAGCACACTCTATCTCATTTTTCTCATCTTTAAAATAGATGTAATTATATGTGAGGCTCAAATGAAGTAACATGTATAAAGTGCTCTGGAAATCTTAGAGCTCTATGTAAATTCTAGCTCATAAGGGAACAAATTTGTTCTGCCTTTTCTGAAAAGGCAGAACTAGGAACAAAGGGTGGAAACTGTAGAAACTAGAAAGGCAGATGTAAATCAAGCTTAGTAAGGTTATCTAGTTAGTTATCTAAAATTAGAACTGGAGTACTTTAGGAGGGAGTAAGTTCACCTTCATTAAAAAGTCATAAGATGGGGGCAGCTGGGTAGCTCAGAGGATTGAGAGCCAGGTCTAGAGGCAGGAGGTCCTAAGTTCAAATCCAGCCTCAGACACTTCCCAGCTGTGTGACCCTGGGCCAGTCACTTGACCCCCATTGCCCACCCTCACCACTCTTCCACCTAGGAGCCAATACACAGAAGTTAAGGGTTTAAAAAAAAGTCATAAGATCAAGTAATAAGCTTTAGAACTAGAAAGAACCTTCTGGGCCATCTATACCAGTGATGGAGAAACTTTTAGAGATAGAGTGCAGAACCCCATCCCCATCCCACTCCCATACTACGTGCTATGCCCACCCACCCCCAAGTCAGGCATACCCCCTCTAACCCCACATGGGGAGGGAGGAAGTGCTCCCATTGGGCTGCTGGGAGGAGAGATGGGTGATGTGAAAAAATAGCATCAGGCACAGTGGAAAGGTGGAAGGGAACAGCTCTGCCCAAGTTCTTCTGCTTTTTTAGTAACTAACCTGGGGGGAGAGGTTTGCTGGGTGCCCACAGAGTGCTTTGTGTGCCATCTTTGGCACCCATGTATAAATATGAAAAATGATAAAGGCTGATATAATAATATAAATTAGTATTTTAATTAAAGCCATGCTGATAGATTAAATCATTAGACCACGCGCTTGTAAGCATTCAAAACTGCCGCCTCCATTACTGTCTCCTGTTTCCTGGCCAAGAGCCTACTGGCAAAAGAGACCACTCCCTCCTAACCCAGGAGATTATAAACCCTCTCTGCGTCAACGTAGGCCTCCCCATGCCCAAAGACCCGGAAACGGAAACCAGTTGGACCATGTTGGATCACGGGAAATGTAGTTTTGATACATTTCCCATGTCCATAGAAATATATACACTTTTAAATGGCATTCCCCAAATTTCACTTTTACACATGCCATGGGTTTGCCATCACTGATCTATACTAATCCCTTAATTTAATAGATGAGAATGTTGAGGTTGAGAGAAGTTACTTCCAGAGATCCAAGTACTATCAGAGGTAGTATTTGAACCCAAGTCTCCATAACTCTAAACCAAGTATTCCATCACCATTCACTGGAACTATAATAGAGAAAAATCCAGTTTAGGCTCTGTATAGATTAGATCAGTGATTCCCAAACTTTTTTGGCCTACCGCCCCCTTTCCAGAAAAAAATATTACTTAGCCCCCTGGAAATTAATTTTTTAAAATTTTAATAGCAATTAATAGGAAAGATAAATGCACCTGTGGCCATCATCACCTCCCTGGATTGCTGCAGCACCCACCAGGGGGTGGTAGCACCTACTTTGGGAATCACTGGATTAGATGATCCCCCAAGCACCTTTCTAGTTCTTGAGGTTTTCTCATTCCTTGTGACTGTGACCCAAAGCAAACACCATGTGACAGTATATTATCACATCCTCAAATTTCTTACTATATACAAGTTTTAAGGGGTGGCTAGGTGGCACAGTGAATAGAGTACCAGGCCTGGAGTCAGGAGATCTGAGAATAAATTCAGCCTTAAATATTTATTAACTATGTGCCCCTGGGCAAACTATTTAACCCTAGTTGCCTCAGTTTCCTCATCTACAAAACGAACTAGAGAATGAAATGGCAAACCACTCCAGTATCTTTACCAAGAAAACCCCAAATGGAGGTCACAAAGAATTGGACATGACTAAAATAACTGAATAATATGTAGTATAAAATGTGCTAAATGTTAGGAATACAAATACAAACAAAGAAAAACTCTCCCTTCACTCACTGTTTGTAATAAAATGAGGGAAGACAGTGCATAAAAGGAAGCTAAAGAGGTTGGGGTAGAAGAAAGGAAGGTACCTGATAGAGGGACATGACTGAGAAATCAAAGTTCTAAAGTAGTGCATCTAGGTGAAAAATGAGATGTCTGTGCTGAACTCCCTCCTTAAATGGAGGTTTCAGAGTTCATGATTCCTCCCCTCCAATCAAAAAAATTGAGGATAGTGAGGAGGTATGAATTTCGATAATCATTAGATCTAGGAGAGAAATAGATGAATAAACAAGGAATAGAGAACATGTACGAGATGTCAAATGGATAATTCTGATTACATTAAGTTTTGTGTAAATAAAACTAATGTAGTAAAAATTAGAAGGAAAGTAGAAAACTGGGGATGGGAGAATTTTATAGACAGTTTCTCAGTTAAAAATCTCATATCTTAAATATATAGAGAATTTAGTATATATAAGAATATGAGCCTTTCCCCAATTGAGAAATGTTTGAAAGATACTAAACATTTTAATTTTAATTTAATTAATTTTATTATTATATAATTATTATATAATTTAATTTAATTTTAATTTAATTAAACAATTTAAATTTTAAAATATTAAACATCCAAAAAAATTTTTGGATGAAGAAATCAAAGCAGTATTTAGCCATAAGAAACAATGCTCTAAGTCATTACTGATTGGAGATATGTGAATCAAAAGAACTCTGAGATATCATCTCACACCTTTCAGATAGACAAAAATGATGAAAGGGTAAAATGACAATTGTAGCGAATGTGGAAAATGGGAACACTAATACACTGTTGGTGGAACTATGAACTAATCTATTTTGGAGAGCAATCTGGAATTATGCCCAAAGACTTATAAAAACATGTTTACCCTTAAATCTAGCAATACCACTGTTAGGTCTGTTTCCCTAAGTGGCCAAGGAAAAAAGAAAAGAACTTGTATGTTCTTAAATACTTGTGGCAGCTCTCTTTGTGGTGGCAAAGAACTGGAAATTGAGGGAATGCCAATCAATTGGGGATTGTGGCATATAATTGTGATGGAAAACTACAGAGCTATACTGTCAGAACTGACATTTGGTATATTCTCAATAAAAATGAATTTGTGATGACTCTTTTAACATTCTTTTCATAGGCCTTGATGGATGAGATCCTCATGCTTCAGGATGAAATTAGTGAATTGCAGACATCTTTAGCAGAGGAGCTAGTGTCAGAATCTTTGGAAGCAGATGCTGCTGAACAGCTGGCTTTACAATCCACCCTGATTGTCTTAGCTGAGAGAATGTCTACAATTAAGATGAAAGCTTCAGGAAAAAGACAGCTATTAGAGGTAATAAATTGATGTTACTCTCAACTTTCTGAATTAGACATTGAAACTTACCGATTTATATATGGATTTCTTTTTATTCTCAGCAAGTTTTTCTTATATTCCACTCATCAAATATCAACCTTCAATTCCAAGTATAATCTTGTAGATGGAACAGTTACCCCTTAATTGAATTATTTTGCCCAAATTAGTGTCATATTTTGAGTATATATAATAGTGGTTTTAGTCCTTGATGCTCTCATAATTGATGTAGAAATTAACTGCAAAAGGTTGTTATAGTGGTTAAAAACATTCAGATTAAAAGCAATGAATGAATACAAATTACTACTACTATTGACATTTTGACCTCTGCAGCTACCAAAGCAATGGAATGAGGAATCATCCAAAGTATTTGAGGGAATAATATGGCTACATTACTTTTAGCGATGTCAGACATTTTTTCATCCATGAAAAAATTAATGTTTAAATTTTCAACATTTGTTATTTTATACCCAAATTGAATAACAATTCATCTTATTGAACAAAAGTCATTAAGCAAATAAGCCTTGTATTATTTTAACTTATTTGGTTATGATTGTTGGTTCATTTATTTTCTCTTTTTACACTGTGAATTCTTTAGAATTTCAAATTTGATTGACATTTTTATTCTATAAATCTATACTCTATGCTTTGACTAGTTCAAATTGAAGAAAGACATGGACAGTAGAAAACACTGAATACAATGGTGAGATACATATTCTAATATAATATTTATGTTATTGTAATGGAAGAATGTGCTAAAGGATACCTGAAATGTTTTCTGCTGGCAAGAGAATTTCTTTTAATTATGAATTTAGAACCTCAGTGACAGTTTTGACTGAATAAAAGCTTTTTCTTCTACGTAATATCGTTTTAGAAGCACAGTTACTCCTTCACTGATATTTAACTAAATATAATTTTACTTAATTCATTAGGAAAAGTTAAATGAACAACTGGAAGAACAGAGGCAAGAGCAGGCCCTGCAAAGATATCGCTGTGAAGCTGATGAACTTGACCACTGGTTATTGAATACTAAAGCAACTCTAGACAGTACATTGGTTTCACCCACTGAACCAATGGACATGGAAGATCAGCTGGTTGACTGTCAGGTAAAAAAAATAATACCTTCAAAATTAACAAATATATTTATGAATGTGTGTAGAGTATTTATACCTCTCAAAAATATACCTTAAAATTAAGAGGCAGAAAATAATAGGTTCTGAAACATTAAGTTGACCATATTCTGAGTAGCAGTTTGAAAAAATTCCTTTTAACTGAAGTTGAGACTGAAGGAAAAATTTTTATTTGAAAGCTCACATCAACAAGTAGAAATTTTGGGGCAGCTGGGTAGTTCAGTGGATTGAGAGCCAGGCCTAGAGACGGGAGGTCCTAGTTTCAGATCCAGCCTAAGACACTTCCCAGCTGTGTGACCCTGGGTAAGTCACTTGACCGCCATTGCTCACCCTTACCACTCTTCCACCTATGAGCCAATACACAGAAGTTAAGAGCTAAAAAACAAACAAACAAACAAACAAATAAATAAAAAGTAGAAATTTAAAATTGAGTGTTTTGGAACATTGATTCTTGCTCCAACATTCATAATTTTTATTTGATTAACCATCAGCAAATATAAACACCATGAAAAAAAGGTAGTTAACTAGACTATCTCAACAGTTAAAGTTTTCACTAGTCTAAGACTATTATAATTCTCTTCCATATATTCATACATACACATATATATGCACACATATACCCTTCTATATATGTATATTTGAATTTGGAAAATTCACAGGCTGGCAGATGGACTGAGGAACTACAAATATACTCTGTGACAGAGAGCCTATTTATTGCTTTTTATACATGTACCTGAAACTTTTTATAAGTTTAAGATTAAAGTTTAGGAATGATTATACTAAATATTATTACCATGATATATACCCTAATATATTTTGGAAATGCTTATTAGTTCTGTAGGTTGAGCAACTTGGTCTCTTTGAAAGTGATGATGTTTTGTGTGCCTTGCAGAACCAGTTAGCTTTAGTATACACTGAACATCTGTAGGCAGGTTTTGTGACCTAATATTTCTGCTATTTGATGTCTGGCAAATAGGTGAGAAAAACATTAATGATCAGAGTAAAATCTAAGCTTGTTCCTGAAGAGTAAATTTATTATTTTATTCTAATTCTTCTCATTATATTTAATATTGTGAAATACCCAGAAAATTATTATGTACCTTATGATAACAAAAACAGATGATTTTTAATGTATGTTTTAAAATGTTTCCAGAAAGTTAACTCTGTAACTTAAAGCTATTATTAATCTTGGCAATGATGTTTCAGAATAATTACAGAAGGCTACATGGGGGTGTTTTGTATTCTCTGTATCATCTTTTCCACCTCTTCTTTGAGGAGGCATCTATTTTTAGGCCTCTCTTGTAGCACTGGAAATAACAAAATTAATCTGTTTTCCCTAAGCTTGCTAGCATTTAAAATCTTGTTCTATCATTGGTCCTTAGTTTCCCTTTTGGTTTTATATATTATCCTAATAATATACAAAATTCCTAATTCAAGTAAGGAAATACATTTCATTGTATTTTTTAAAAATAGATGTAATAATTCTGAGAGGCATTTTAAGACTGATTATATCCCTAGATCAAGTAAACAGATGGAAGTTTATTTAATTTTTTAAAAATTACCTCTAAACCAGGATACTACAGAAAACTGCATCTTACAGAGACACAGACATTCTTTGCTAACAGATTCCTGGTTTAACTTTAGTTCTATAGTTTAATGAGGACAACTTTGAAAAGTGAATTATAAATTTGTATTTGAAGCCTACAGGAAAATATCCATTTTCCTATTTTTGTGATAAAGGGACAAACTCCATAAAATTGTTTCTATAATCCATATATTATGAAAATGTAGTTCTTTTTTTGAGTTGACAACTACTATCTGTATTTTTTGGTGATGGTAGGGAAGGAATTTGGGGGGGAGGGTTAGTTTTATTTGTTTTTATCATACCATCTTAGAGAAAAACCAAAGTTTTAGCTGTAAGGTTGTCCTGGAAAAGTAAACTCTTTTCTTTTAAAAGTAGATCTTTGAGGATTCAAGTTTAAAAGCCTATTATTTTCACATTTGTCTTCTTCAAAGAAGCTGGGATCTGTTCACTGAAAGGTAACTTGGGAAAATAAATAAGACAAAGGATTTGTCCTGGGGAACCTGTCTCCAGACAAAAGAGGATTATTCAGAGCCTCTTAGTGCTATTTAGATATCAATAAAAAAAAAAAAAAGAACTGGAGCAAATAAGAAAAGCTTATCCATGCAAATTAAGCAATGTGGATATCTTTGTCTCTGAATGGACTGGAAAAGAAAGGAAAAGAGTAGTTATGACTAGTTAGAATTGCATTTGATTTAGGCTACTGTCATTGACTACTAGTGTCACAGTCAGACTGACATAGGATTACAACTAGGGAAAGCACTGGACTCCTAACTACTCCTCCATTCAGGTAGATTATGCTTTCTATGTTTTTTTGGTACCTTCAGTCTTTTGGTTTGTTTTTTTGTTTTTGTTTTTGTTTTTGTTTTTTTTTTTTTGAAGTAAGAAGATAAGTGAACTTGTTAGCCAGGGAGTAAACAATAAAAACTACTGTGGAGTTAAATGAGAAATTCATTTTTCTCAAACTTTTGTAAAGAAAGTAAATAGAGAAATGGAAATTGAGAGAGGCCATGGGTCTCCATGGTCTTCCTAGATGCTGAAAACATGTATGAATTTGCCTCATTATTCTTGCTGCTACAGAACATGTTGGTGGAAATAGAACAAAAGGTAGTGGCCTTATCAGAGCTCTCTGTTCATAATGAAAACCTGCTTATGGAAGGAAAGGCTCATACCAAGGATGAGGCAGAACAGCTGGCAATCAAGCTGAGAACCCTAAAAGGAAGTCTCCTGGAACTGCAGAGAGTACTGCATGACAAGCAGATCAACATTCAAGTAAGAGTTTTTCTAGACTTGTCTTTAAAAGAATTCTTTATGCTTGGTTATCTTCTGATTTTATGGTGAAAAGAGGGATCAGCAAAGGAGGGAGCACAAAAATGTAGGTTTCTATCATTTATAACAGTTTTTGCCATGAAAAAATTATTGAATTTGGAACAAGGAGATCTAGATTCCTCTGGCCTTTGCTGGTTCCTGGCTAGATTCACTTAGCAATTCACTTCTGGATTTCAGTTTCCTCAAATGTAAAATGAAAGGATTGGGCAAGGTGACTCTTAAAATCCCTTCCAGCTACTACAATTGCTATAATAAATTTTAAATTGACTGCTACAAAATCAAACAAAGTATTATTCTTTGTACCCTGATTATGGCAGAATATGTTACTTCAACTCCGTTATCTAAGGTCTATACTTGGTCCTGAAGCCCACAGCAACATAAAGTAATCAAGAATAATTTGCTAAAAATGGCAAATATTCCAATTATTTTAGTTAAGAACTAGCTGTGGGTTTATGAAATATACTTCACCATAAACATTCTATTTCCCCCCCCAAGCCTTTTTCCCCACATACTTAAATCTAATTAGTATCCAAAAGGATCATGTTTTGCCTCCAGTCTTTGAATGTGCATTAAGTTGGTTTAATGAAAAAATAACAAGGGAAGGAACCATATATTCTTATATAAAAACATAAACCCTAATTTGTTATATGTATTTTTCTGAAACATGAATTTTATGAATATGAATTTATTTTTTCCATGTTAAAAGAAATGCACGTCATAATTACAAAATCACTTCATGTTGGAGCTGATATTGAGATAAATTACTTTAAAAGTTAAACTATAAAGCAAATCTTAAAGAAATTAAACACAATTTGATTCCAAGTACTCACATAATATAAAAAAGGGGCAAATGGTGGTTTGCTAATTAAAAGTAGGAATCTAGAGTAAAATAACTGATGACCATCCTTGCCCAGAGGTCCAATGGTAGAATGTATATAATTTAAGCATTTTTAATAGCATATGTTAAGTTAATAATATCAAGGAAGAGCTCTATTCAAATAAAATGAGAGGTCTTTAACCACTGGAGAATAGCAGCCTAGATAAAATGGAAAGTACAAAATCTAAATTTACATTTAGTTTCAAGTATATTTATGTGTGTATATATTTGCATATATATGTACACATATACATATACTAAGAACTAAGTATAGTATATACACTAATAAGGACATGTGCCTAAAAGGCACTTAGATAATGAATATTATCTGTGGCACATGTATGCATGCATTTATATCTACCTTGGTAGGTAAGCTTATAGTGACTAGCAATGTTATATATATATATATATATATATATATATATATATATATATATGTATTATATGGTATCTGATTTACAGTCCTAAGTATGCTTTATATAAGCTAGTATTAAAATGGATTGTTAGTTAGTGTTTCCTTAATGTCTTAGGAGTAGCCCACAAAATGATCAGGATACATCAGCCTGAATTGATTAGATGTTTTCTAAAGTTAACGGGCATTGAGATAACAAAAGTAGAATTATCTGAAAGTGACAAGTAGAAACTTTTCATGAAATGTATGTCTAAAGGGAAACCTAGAGATCATTGATTCCAACTCCTTTATTTTATAGGTGAGGAAACAGACCCAGAATAGTAAAATTAGAGTCTTTACCAGAGTTTATGGAAAGTGATGATCATAAATTTAAGAGTTATTGAAGGTCCTCTCAACCCAGAAATAAGAGAGAATCAATTTATTTTTGGAGCTAGAATCTTCATAATTTTCTGATTCTTGTAGCATCAGTGGTTGCTTAGTCTTATAATTAGTAAACAGCTTGAGAAAGAATCAGTTATATAGATGATAACACTGTTTTATTTAAGGACTTTGTACTTAATGTTGGTGGATCAATATTTAATTCTTCAGTTATTAATTCTGGATCATTTCTTAGTACATGCTAATGTGGTATGAATTTATTTGAGATATCCGACTTCTTCATTACTCAAGAGAGGATTTTAAGTGTTCTTTTAAAAGCATTAAAATGAATGTGTGACATGTAAATGGGAAGTTTAGGATGAGTGGCTTTGACCAAGCTACTAATATTCACAGGGAGTTATTTCATGAGTAGCTACAAAAGAAGCCTCCAAGAATCTTGCAATGTTAATGGGAGGTGGGAATAATAATAACACTTGGAAATAAAATTATATGTATGTAAGTATGTATGTGTATGTGAGTGTGTGTGTGTGTATGTGTGTAATAATAAGAAACCTACCTCACTGGTACATAACCAATTTACAACTATTAAATTATTAGGTTTCATAGCTAAGTTCATATAATTAGGTCAAATAAACTTCCTGCCTTAATGTGTATTACTCTTTTTACCTTTCTGAGTCATCAAAGTAAAAGGTTCAAAGTCTAAATGTTTCATGAGTATAATAACATTAGTAATGATAATAATAATATTTATTTGTATGTCATGTAATCATTTTAAGAGTTATTTCACATACTAATTAATGTGGTGAAAAAAATATTGAACTTTCCAAGAGACATAGAGAGAAGTGAATGTTAGAAGATTATGATTAGAGAGGGGAATTTCAGGACTTCTAATTTAGGGGAGTAGAACATTTGTGGATAACCATAGGATCTAAAGTTGCCTGTATCTAAGTGTGCCTGGGATAGAGAGAAAGGATAGGTCATCGATCTTAAGGAAATCAGGGAAATGGAAAGTTAAAGAATTTGAGAAAACTTCTATATGAATTAATTAATCCACCATAGTAGAAATATAAGGGGAGGAGATATTGTACTCTTTGAGAAAGGAGGCATAATCTCTGTGTCAGGATACTATATAATTAGAATCTTATTGAGTGGATGGAAATTTTTAATTGTATAGACTTCAAAGAGGGAAGACTACTGAGTGAAGGGCACAAAAGAAGAATCTAGACATGACCATGAGAAAAAAAAAATATCAAGACGTCCCCTCAAGACCAGTGTGAAAGAAGGTATAGCCAATGCTGGAGAGGATAATGAAGAGTGCTGTGTCATCAAAGGGGACCCAGGTCTTGATGAGGGATAACAAAAGGGAAAATTGTGAGAAAAAGACAAGATGAAGAATTTCTTCTCTATGGAACAAAAATTCCAAAGGGCACACTGTAAGGCTTAGATTGAGACATAGGTAATCCAACAGAAGGAGATAGGGATAAGAAATCATGAGGAAAGTGCAAGGGGACAATTTATCCTAAATAGTGATCAATTATTATTATTACAAGGATAAAGAGACAAATAAGATAAACCATAGAGATAATAATGGGTAGCAAATAGGGAGAGAAGCTCACAATCTCTATAGGATGTTGAAGATTTTACAGGGTTTGTCTCTGTTCCTTCACCTGAAAGAGGTGAATGAGGCATTGAAGGTGGTGGGTATTATTTTCCTAATGGGCAGAGGGTGCTGGTTGGCAGCTGGAACTGGGAATGGTTTATTTGTTGTTGCTGTTGTTTTTTTTTTCACTACATTATATACCTTTTGTAATTTGTTCTATCTTCACATTTGTATTTAATGGAGACCTCTGGTAGTCAATATCAGAGACATGGAGAGGACCTTAGAAGTCATATTCTGATAGCTAAGTTAATCATCAGTGCCCTCTATAAAGCTAGCACATGGGCTCTACAGAGATTATATACAAATTTCAGGCTACTGACATCTCAGACTTATTGCTAATATATACATCATTGAGGGGAAATTCACCAATTTTTAGAGAATCCCCAGAATAACTGAAATTTCTAGAGATAGGTGGGGCCAATCTGGATGGCTTCTTTTTTGAGAAGATATTTGGTGACAGTTATGAGGTTCTAGAGGATCCCTATTCTTATACTTTACCCCTCATTTAGATGAGATGTCCCTCCCTGAAATAAGGCTAGCTTCATGTGTTTAACAATTGAGTTGCCTGTGATCCATAAGACCATGTAGACCTTAGGGTTGTGACTTGCTGCCTAAACAGCAGAGAAAGTGAAAACAAATTAATAATCATAGGGTATTAATGACAGGAAGGGCCTTAGGAAACTTTTAATCAAGTGGTTCTTAGTATGGGTTTCATAGACTCCATAGGGATCTATGAATAGATTTTACACATTTATGGGGAAAGTAATCTTAATTTTCACTAATCCATAAATGAAATTTAGTATATTTACATCATTTAAAAACATAATTTTGAGAAAAAGTCCATAGACAACTCCAAAGTATAGGAACAAACCCTGGTCTGTTAACATGACAAAAACCTTAGGTAGAAGGAAGTTCTATTAGGTATTTATACAAGGGCATTGATTCACCTTGCTCTTCTCCCTGCTGGCTGTATGTCCTATTTTTCAATGAATTTGTACAAGCAAAGGGACTCACCCTGGTGTCATTTATGCAAACCACACATCCCATTTGGCAGAGGTGTGTTCCCCTGGGCAAAATGATCATTGGTTTCCTCTTGATCAAAAGCAGGCTACATCACAAGAGAAGGAGGAATGTGAAGCTGACTTAACAGCTACCCAGAGCCCAAGTGTCCAGGAATGGCTTGCCCAAGCCCGAACCACAAGAACCCAGCAGCAACAGAGCAGCCTCCAACAACAAAAGGTAAACTATTTAAATATCATTTTAGCCTGCTACTTCTAAATTTAGAGAGAATGTGTTTGTGAATTGCCTTTCTTCTAAATTGCTTACATCTAAGTATGTGGAGAAATCTTGTGTTTCCCTAGTCCTACTGGTTCCATTTTCACCTTTCCCATATTGATATTTCTTATCTTGTGCATATGAATGAATGACATATCCTGGATAAGCTGAAAATGTACTTTTTTTCCAGAGTCAAAGGATATTTAGTAAAATTTGCAGACTACAACTATAGTAATTGGAAAGAATAGCACTTTTGAATTGCTAACAATTTAAAATTATGAAATAACCCATTATTTATTTATTTGTCTGTTTATTTATTTGTTTGTTTCTTTAAAAACTTACCTTCCACCTTAGAATCAATACTATGTATGGGTTCTAAAGCAGAAGAGTGCTAAGGGCTAGGCAATGAGGGTTAAGTGACTTGCCCAAGGTCACACAGCCAGGAAGTGTCTGAGGCCATATTTGAACCAAGGACCTCCCATCTCTAGGCCTAGGTCTCAATCCAGTGAGCTACCCAGCTGCCCCCAATAACCCATTATTTAGATCACTAATTTCCTCAGCTATGAGAAATAAATCCTTCTATGTCTGAGAAGATAAATTCTAAGAAGTTGTCTGAAGCACATAAAGATTTAATGATTTGCTCAGGGTCAAAGCTGACTAGTGTCAGAAACCAAATTTGAACCCAGGTCTTTCTTCCTGACTCCAGGCCTCGCATTCTGTTAGCTAACTCTAATAAAGAAGTAGGGGGCAGTTGGGTAGCTCAGTGGATTGAGAGTCAAGCCTAGAGACTGGAGGTCCTAGGTTCAAATCTGGCTTCAGACACTTCCCAACTGTGTGACCCTGGGCAAGTTACTTGATCCCCATTGCCTACCCTTATCACTCTTCTGCCTTGGAGCCAATTCACACTGTTGATTCCAAGAAGGAAGGTAAGGGTTTGTTTTTTTTAAAAAAAAAGAAATATAACATTGTTTTGTAGTATATGCTGTGCAATTAAAAATAGGTTAAATTTTGCTCAGTAGAACCCCTTGGAGAGCCTACTCTAATAATAAACAATGATAATTTCTAATTGTCAAAAAGATAATTATTTTTATCTGTAAATAAGTCCTCAAAATGATTTTATTATAACCATGTTTCTATGTGAAAATGCCTCCCCAGTATAAAAGTAAAAATTAGCAAAATCCAAACAGTTTTAGATTCCAAAGTAGTAGTACTGAAATGAAAAGAAGGTTGTATTATCAACTGGACATTACTCCAGAATCCAAAGGCCAGGATAGCTTATTCTATGAGAAGCTGCCATTCATATGTCAAAGGATGATTTTACATTGATTTATGAAGTCTATTTTTAATCCACTTGGGGGCACCACAGCCCAGCAGGATTCCCTTGACAATATTAAAAGAGCACTGTTGGTTTTTCATGGACAGTCATGTCTTTTATCAAAACTAAAGAAAAAAAAAGATATTAATAACATTACCTTAGAGACATTTTGTTTGCCCTATGTGTATTTCATACTTGTACTTCTCAGTTGATAAGTGAAAACAGAAAGAGTATGAGTGCTATAGGGAATAGTAAATATTATTAACCTCAAAATTTTTGACAAATTTTTTTTCTTCGTTTAACTAGGAACTAGAACAAGAGTTAGCAGAACAGAAGAACCTTCTTCGATCAGTAGCAAGTCGTGGAGAAGAAATTCTAACCCAACATTCAGCTGGAGAAAGTTCTGGCATTAGGTGTGTTTTAATTACTTCAGAGGGATGAGAGGGAGGGACAATAATGATTTTACTGGTATAAGAAACTCCCAATGAGCAGTTTCTCTCTACAAGTGTAGTTCACATCTTCAGTACAACATAAAATCTTAAGAATTTTCCTTAGTTTCATAAGTTAAATTTCCTCACCATTCCTAGAGCAAGGAAAAATTCAGAAACTCTCTCTTTCCTTCCTTTTACTTTTCAGCTATTTAGAGAAAATCACATTTTCACAAATTATTCTAAACATTATTTAGTATGTTTCTTTTCACCATGGGTTAAGAAACATGTTCAGAATGGACAGGAAACTTTTGAGAGTTGCCTAACCTGTCTCATATCTATGAAAGCTATTATATCTATATCCTTCCAGAAGATGAAGCAACTACCAAGGAGGATGCTAATTTTTTTTAATTAAATGAGAAATCAAATACCAACTTAAACCTCATTTATTGGGACTAATATTCTATCTGTGGCATCAACAAATGCTTCATGGATAAACATTAAAACAGCATCCCTATAGAATAGAAAATTTAGAAATATAATGGATCTGAGAGATCCTTCATTTATCTTGTCCAATCACCTCATTTCATGTATGAACAAACTGAAGTTTTAGAGGGCAAATAACTTGCTAGGGGATACACAGGTAGCAAATAATAATTAAACATAAAACAGTTTATATACTCCTTTAAGTTTTGTGAAACACTTTACATATATTATCTCATTTGATCAGTAGAGAAAAACATAAAATAATTTGTCATTTGTAGTATAGCATAATGGAAAGAGGATTTGATTTAAAGTTAAGAGACTTAAGCTTTTGTTCCAACCTTGCTACTAACTGGCTTTCTGACTTATTTTGCTAAGACTTCATCTGTTAGAGCAGTTCAGACAGATTGCTATCTTGGGCTATTTCAACCCTGGAATTTATGATTCTGTGACTGGCTCTAGTATGACTCTCTAAGTCCTAATACCTTGTGCAAAGTAGGCATTTAATAAATATTTGTCGAATTGAGAATCATGAAGTAGACAAAGATTAATTCAGACCTTTTCCTTTTTTTTTTTCAAAACCCACTCTTAACAGTTTTCACTCAATGCCCCTCACAGTTTTTGCTACCTAACTAGGGATTGCCATCTCTGATAAATCTTCCTTCTCTGCCTTTTTCTTTTTCCTTTATTCAGCCCCTCAGAGCTTACCTCTCCTTCACCTCAGTGTCCTATGGCATGACTGAATCTTGTCTTAAAACAACTAGTTTAGAATTGAATTAGTGACTAGTAAAGTTTTAATATTTCCCCATTGTTTATGTTAAACATTATTTTCCTTCCACCATGTCAAATAGGGGGCATTTTGGCATCCCTCAGGTGACAGCTTATAGGCAGCTGCCTATTCTACTTCTTCATAAGACAGGACATTGCCTACCTCACCTCCACAAATACTTTAACTCTACCATTGTGATATACTAATACTATATCTCACTGTGTCCTTATATTAAAAAATACTGGTTTTTTATAAGTGAGATACTGAAATAGGGGAGCATAAGAGAAAGAAATGAAGGAAGATGGGAGAAGACACAAAAGAAAAGATAGAGAAAATTTTATTTCTATAGAAATTTATTCCTACCTGTACAATGTATAAGGCACATAAATGCATTCAGGTATTAAAAGGGATAGAAGACTGAGAAAGAAAAGGAGAAAAGGAAAATAACTAGCTAGGAAGAAGGCAAATGGATAGAAAACATTATTTGGGAAAATAAGTGAAAGAAAATAGGGCACATTTACAGGTATAAATAGCTAATTAAGTCATCATCTGCCTGTATATTGTACCAAAAAAGATGTAGGCATAATTCTAATTTCAGGATGTGCTTATCCATAAAAGGACTAATTTTCACCTTCAGAATTTTTCAAAAATAGCATTATTACTGTTCTGTTGTAAACACAAGCTCAGGAAACCAAGATATATTTTGTAGTGAGCATTAGTTAAAATAGATCAAATCTTGAGATGCTAACAGAACAGAGACAGTGCTGAATATCTTATTAAGTCACCAACACAGAAAGGAACTTTGGAGACTTGAAAAGATTTGTCCTTTTATCAATATACCATCTCTAGTGCAAAAGGCACAAAGTTCATGCCAGTGTCATCCTATTTTATGTTTTCCCAAAAATCCTCCATAGAGACCCTAAAGCTAGAACAGTAGATAATAAATGCTAAGCAAAACATGCAAGTAAAAATGCAAGTACAACTCATTCTACCCAATCCTAGATCTAGTCTTTCCTGAAGTAAGAGTAAATGCTAGATTCAAGTTGGCATTAAGAATGGCATAGCTTACAAGAATAAAGAAGTTATATTCTCTTTGTACTCTGTATCAAATCACACCTGGCATATTATATTCACATTTCATGAAGAACATCAAAAGCTGGACAAAATTCAGAAGGCAATAGGAATTATAAAGGATTGTCGAGTCCATGTAGCATGAAGATTAGTTGAAAGAACTGGTAATGTTTAATATCAAGACCAAGGTGGGGGATTTCCGAGAAGATGGCAGCTTAGACAAAGTGAATCTTAAAACCTCCTCACCCTTACATACTGAGATAGAAAACAATGTGCTTTGAGAAGAAAGAAGACGAAATCTAATAATGGGACAGAGCACAACTAAAGAGGTCGTCAAGAAAAAGGCTTCAATTATTGAACCATTGGGTCTGAGGGAGTAGAAGGGGAATCCCAGGATCCCAGGACACCTCCCCCACATGCCGTGCAGAGTCTCCAGAGGCCCAGGAAATCTTAAGGCCAGTGGGCACCAGTTGGGAGAGAGGACCTTGCTGGCACCAGACTCGGGGAGTTAAACACAGGCACTGGGGAGGTGACTGGAGGAGAAAACCAGAGAAACACAGCAAAAATGCCCAGAAGATGGTGACTTAGAGAGAGCCAAACCCCAGACCACAGACAGGTTGGCTTCCTCATACTGAGATAGAGAACGCAGGGCTTAAAGAGGAAATAAAACCAGTCCAAACACAGTGTACAGCAGCACAGGGGGACCCCAAGTGCTGGAGAGCTCAGTTCAGCAAAAAAAAAATGCTCCTTCTTATCCCACCATGGGGTATTTTGTTTGTTTGTTTGTTCACTTTTCCCTCCTCTCCAGGTTTTAGCCTCATGACAGATTAAGCAGTAAGATTAATTCAATCAATACAGGATAAATCCCAACAATTGGACAGGCAAGAAGTCTTCAGAGGGCAGAGAAAGTAACTAAAAACCTCCATTGCCAACTGGGGGAAGATCTTTCATCAAAGATCATTAAATACATCTGCTCAAACTAGCAGAACAAGGAAGAAAAAATATGAATAAGCAACAAAAAAAGAGAAAAGAAATGACAATTGACAGCTTCTTTCAAGGAAGGGAAAAGAGAGCAAATGAAATAGAAATAGAAGAAGAGGAAGTAGTTCCAGTGTAGTGGACACAGGTTTTGGAAGATCTCAAAATTCAATTAACTCAAGAACTTAAAATTCAATTAACTCAAGACCTTCAAGAACTCAAAAAGCAATCAAGAGAGGCAAGAGAGGCTGAAGACAATTTGAGAAAGGAAATACATGAACTAAAACAAGAAAATAAAGTCTTAAAAGCCATAATTGGCCAGCTTGAAAATGAAGCAAAGAAGACAAAAGATGATCTAAAAGAAAATCATACCAGAAGGAGAAGGATGACCAAAAAGCCAGGGATGAAATTCAGTCTTTAAAAAAGAGAACTCAACAACTAGAAGCAAATGACTTCACAAGGCAGCAAGAATATATTAAACAAAATTTAAAAAATGAAAATTTTGAGGAGATTTATGAAACACCTCATTGATTCAGCCAAAGATCTGGAGAACAGAGCTAGAAGAAACAACTTAAGAATTATTGGTTTACCAGAACATCATGATAAAAAGAAAAAGTTTAGATAGCATCTTATAAGAAATTATCAGAGAAAATTGCCCAGAAATTCTTGAACAAGAGGGAAAATTGGAAATTAATAGAATCCACAGATCACCTCCTACATTTAATCCACAACTGACAAATTCCAGGAATATTATAGCCAAATTCAAAAACTACCAGACCAAGGAAAAATATTACAAACTGCTAAAAAGAAGTCATTCAGATATTAGGGAACCACAGTTAGGATAACACAGGATCTGGCTGCATCTACATTGAAGGACCGGAAGGCATAGATCACAACATTCCTGAAGGCAAGAGGACTGGGTCTACAACCAAGAATCAACTATCCAGCAAAACTAACTATATTATTGCAGGGGAAAGTATGGTCATTCAATAAAATCGAGGACTTCCAAACATTCATCAAGAAAAAAACAGACTTAAAGAGAGAGTTTGCTGCCCAAACCCAGAACTTAAGAGAATCAACGTAAGATAATTAAGAGAATGGGGGGAAGGAGAAAAAAATTCTTTTCTTTAAGGGACCCAATAAGTTCAATCAATTTCTATCCCAAGAAGAAAAGAAGATATTGGCAAATATTAAAAATTGTTATTACCAACAGGATAAGTAGAAGAAGTTTACATAGAGGGAACAGGGACAAACTATATAGGATGAAATGTCAAGCAATATACATACATATATATGTATGTATGTATGTATAAATATATACTAAACTGGGGAGAGGAAAGAAGGTAATAATAAGAAAAATAGGAAAACAAACAAAAAGGAATAAATTTATATTCCATAAAGAGGGCGTGGGACCAACAGGGAAAAATAACAATACACTGTAAGGGTAAAGAGGTTAGAGAGAGGAAATATTCAATACCTAAGTACATTGAAATCAACTTAAAGAGGGAAGAACAATCAGATCCATTGGGACAGAGAATTGATTCACGCCCTATAGAAAAATATAAGGGTAACAAACGTACTGGTGGGGAGGGAAGCAATACTAGGCAGGGAGAGGGCTTGGGGGGAGCACAGCATAGCTTTAAAGAACAATCATAGGGGAATAAGGAGGGAGAAGAAAGGGAAGTACAACAAGGGAGGGGATTATAGGAACTGATTAAAAACAAAACACTGGTATAGAAAGAAACAGTGAAAGAAGAAAGGACAGGAGTAGGAGAGAGAATCAAAATGTCTGGGAATGCAGAGTTGATAATTATAACTCTGAATATGAATGGGATGAACTTGCCCCTAAAATGGAAGCAAATAGCAGAGTGGATTAGAAACCAAAATCCTAACATATGTGGTCTACAAGAAACACAAATCAGACAGACAGACATACATAGAGTGAAAACGAGAGGATGGAGCAAAATCTATCAGACTTCAAATGAGAAAAAGAAGGCAGTGGTGGCTATCACGATCTCTGACAGAGCCAAAGTAAAAATAGATAAGGTTAAAAGAGATAGGGAAGGTAACTACATACTAATAAAAAGCAGTATAAACAATGAAGAAATATCGGTACTCAGTATCTATGCACCAAAGAGTATAGCTTCCAAATTTCTAAAGAAGCTAGTGGAGCTCAAGGATGAAATAGATAGCAAAACCATATTAGTGGGGGACCTCAACCTTCCCCTATCAGATCTAGATAAATCAAACCAAAACATAAATAAGAAAGAGATAAGAGAGGTGAATGAAACCTTAGAAAAATTCGAGTTAATAGATATATGGAGAAAAATAAATAGGGACAAAAAGGAATACACCTTTTCAGCAGCACATGGAACATTCACAAAGACAGAACTTGTAATAGGGCATAGAAACATGGCAAACAAATGCAAAAAAGCAGAAATAATAAATGTAACCTCAGAACATAATGCAACAAAAATAGTTATTAGTAAGAATACATGGAGAAGCAAACAAAAAACTAATTGGAAATTAAATAATATGATTCTCCAAAATAATTTAGTGAAAGAACAAATCATAGAAACAATTAATAATTTCATTGAAGACAATGACAATGATGAGACATCTTACCCAAACCTATAGGATGCAGCCAGAGCCATTCTAAGGGGAAAATTTATATCACTGAGTGCATATATTAACAAATTAGGAAGGGCAGAGGTTAATGAATTGGGCATGCAACTTAAAAAACTACAAAATGAACAAATTAAAAATCCTCAGATGAAAACTGAATTAGAAATACTTAAAATCAAAGGACAAATTAATAAAATCAAAAGTAAAAGAACTATTGAATTAGTAAATAAGGCTAAAATCTGGTATTTTGAAAAAACAGGTGAAATAGACAAAGTACCAGTAAATCTAATAAAATAAAGGAAAGAAAAAAACCAAATTAATAGTATCAAAGATGAAAAGGGAGACCTCACCTCTAATGAAGAGGAAATTAAGGCAATCATTAAAAACAATACTTGTATTGCTTCTAAGATGGAAAGTAAGGGTTTTTAAAAAAGAGTTAAGAGGATACATGATTTCTGGTAAAGTACTTAGTTGGAAAATGTAATGTAAAACAGGTTTCAGTCTCCAAAGACATAACTAGGAACAGTGAGTGGAAGTAACAAAAAGTAAAATCTACATTCACCGTAAAATGATCACTGTTAAATGAATGTCCCCCTCTGGGGCTACTCAGCTTAGCAAGCAAAGTTTACTGGTTGTATATGGAGAAAGGTGACTACCAACTCCAGTTCAAAATATTCTATGGGTCAGAATTCCTGTAACTATAATTCAAAAACTCCCACTACTATATTTTACATTTAAAGGACACAATGACTCAAAGAAGAAGCTTTCCCCTATAAACCTGTAGAACTCTCACAAATGCATATAACTGGTGCAGAAATTTATAAACTTTTTAGTACTGCAAAAATATTAGTTATCTTAGTTATTCAACCAAAACATAAATTAAGCAACAACTCTGGAAATCAAACAGTAGAAAATAATCAGAAAAATGAACCAGAATGTATAAAACTAGAAAAAGGGAAGAATTTTAGCCACCATAGAATGAAGGTAAGTGTATATTTTGTGAAAAAATTATTGCTATGATGCCCAAAGCATATGTCAAATCACAGAGTATATCAAAGCATTCTCAGTGCCAGAAGAAATGGTGAGAAATGATCAAGGATAATTTATTAGATTATTGTCTTTCATGCTTTACGATATTGGTATAGGCACAACTATGTGCAAATGTAGCTTATAGACAAAAATAACATGGGGGAATAGTGTCTTCCAAAATGACTACAAGTCAAGTTCTTTTTATACATTTAAAATGTCTTCTTGGTAATTCTTTAAATTCATATATATCCCTCTGAAAATCATTGTTAAAGAAACTAGTAATACAAAATCTCTCTCTCTCTCTCTCTCTCTCTCTCTCTCTCTCTCTC
>NC_058133.1:413774037-413859124 GCF_016433145.1 Gracilinanus agilis | reverse complement strand
CTCTCTCTCTCTCTCTCTCTCTCTCTCTCTCTCTCTCTCTCTCTCTCTCTCTCTCTCTCTGTCTCTTTCTTTCTTTTTGTCCCCCCCTTCCTTTTTCCTTGTCCCTCTCCTTCCAGAGCAAGTCTACAACTCAGATTTTCAATTTTTCATCTCCTAATCAGAAAAGCACACATATTCTTTCTTCCCAGCTCCTGATGGTGCCCTCGTTTGACTTGTGCTAAATAATTCTAAGTCAATGGCTGCAGTCCATCCTCTAAAGGATGAACATTGTTAACTTTTCTCCAGTTACCAAACCTTAATCAGATTTTTGTGCTTCTTGGTTATGGTATGGCTGCCAGTACAATAGTCATCCTACAACAATCCTACAACTGGTCTACTCTAAGTCAACTTTGATCCAGCTGGCTTCTTAACACACCCTGATCTAGTATCACCATAGTGTGTTTATCATGCCTTTCTGAGATTCAAAAAAAATTTAAAGAAGATATGCTCATGCATTATTCTACAGCCAAAACAACTGAAGACCTAGAAAAGAAAGTTCTTGTCCCTGAAGTCTTTGATATTATAAACAGTTCCATATCAAAAACTAATGTGATTTTAAGTCTTCCACATGTGTTGTTTTCTCCATTAGAATGTGAGGCCTTGAAAGTAAGGACAATCTCTTCTATTTTTATTCCCAATGCTTAGCACAGTGCTTTGCATAGAGTAAGTACTCAATAAATGCTTCATTCATTCATTCATTCATTATTCTATTGCTCCAGGAAATTACAAATTCATTGAAGGCAAGGAAGAATGTATTAATATCCTCACCATACCTTAAAAAATTCTTGACATAGGAAATATAACACAGGTATTTGTTTATTAATCTGTTTTCTTTGGAGGTTGGGATTGTCCTTTTATTTGTCATCATTAAAAAGTTACCTATTTGTGTGAACTTGGGTTAGTAAAAATATTGTCATATCACAAATCATTGTCATTGGAGGTTTTATAGAAAAAAGTTATAATTCCATAAACTATCTCTTTGTTGCCTGTATTACTCATAGTATAGGGACATCTGTTCTAACCGATCTATATATCTCCTACTACAACCAATATTATAGTTCTCTCTGATTTTAAGGATCCTTTCCATTCACACTGTCTGAATGAATGAGAGAAGTGTCAGAGAAAGTCTTTCAGCTCACAATATTTTTCTCCATCCCCAGTACATTCTGCTTTCTTGCAGCAAAGAAGACAAATAAGGGAAACAGATCAAATAGTTGTCCATGTGTAGCCAGCTGGGGTAGTTCAGAACCTTTATTTGTGCCTCTGAAGTAATGAAAGGAGAAACATAGCACTCTACTTTAAATCAGAAGGTACTGGTGACAAAAAACAAATTTTCAACTGATTTTTTTTCATTTTCTTTTTTCTATTATGACATATCGCCAACATATTCTCATTCATTTCAAAGAAAGATGCTCTTTTATTGGGCCATATTTTATTTCAAAGTTTCAGATATAACTCTCTACATAATATGCATCTCATTAAATATTCTCACAAGTCAAATCCATTTTTTCTCTCTTCCTTCCCTTCTGCCCACAAAAACGCTACTAAATCTTGATGCAAGCCATATGTATGCATCAATTTACTTTACTAAACACCAATGCTTGCCACTGCCAAGAAGAAACTATATTGAAAATGTCTTAAACAAGCTTGTTTATCAAATGTCAAATGCTAAATATATGCTGCTCCAGAATATTTGTCCTTCTGTGGGTAGACTTAGCAACCTAACATAACTACTGTTTTCCTATTAAATATAAACTTTACTCCTAGAAGAAAAAAATAGAGGATGCCTTCAGCCAAAATTCAAAGACTGGTTTCATCTGTCCCATAATAATTCTTTTTATTAAAAAATAAATTATCTTATCTAAAAAAAGAATTTAGAATGAATTAAAATAGAGGTTATATAGTACTTTTAGGTTTGCAAAATACTTTACATAAGTTAATTCATTTGATACTCGTAACAACTCTGGGAGGTAGGTGCTATCATTGTCCTCATTTTACAGATGAGAAAAATGGAACACAGACAGGTTGAGTTACTTACTCAAGGTAACACAGGTAATAAGTATCTCAGGCTGAATACAACCTTGGGTTTTCCTGACTCTGGTCCCATACTCTAATCACTGTATAAACTAGCCCCCAGTCCTATAATAATCACCCCTTATATTGTCAACAGAAATACCCAAATGAAGTAACCAGAATAATTTTCTTAAGACTGAGCAAAAAGATTCATTTATAACCTCCATAAAACTAAAAGCCAAGCACATAGTTAAAGCTTTATGTTAACATAATGTTATGAAGCTGATAAAGAAAGAGCTTAGCTCCTCCTAGGATATGGATGCTAATTCTATCCTAAAGAGGTGCTGTTGTGCTAGGACCATTTTAATATCTCTGATTCCTTGGAGTTGGAACAGTTTATAAAATAGAGCTGTTTGGGTGATGTCAGCCTATATATATATGTACATATATATATATTCTAAAGCCTAGCTATTTATTTGACCATGTTAAAAAGAAAGAAGAAATTCTTATACTAAAGAATTAGGAATCAAAATGAAAAAGAAGGTATCTCAGGAAAAAAAAAACAGTTTTCCTCTCTGTTGTCACAGTAAAGTCTCTTAGTCTTTAATCTTAGCTCAAGAAAAAGTAATAGAGTCAATGAAATGGCAATAAAACTTCAGCAAGAAAACACTTGATTCATTGTTATGAATTAATTTCTTGGTAAATATTTCCCTGTCTGCCTGGGAGGCAGAGCTGTCCAGTCATATGGACAAATGAGTATTTGATCTATCTTTTACCTCTTTTCTTCTTTCTCCCTTGAAAATACACTATGAGGTGAAAAGGACATTGTAGAAGAGAGTTAATCCCATAGCAACAAAGTTATAAATTGAAGTTATATTCCAGTGTGGTCAAAATGTGTAGTAGAAAAATCCAAAACCGCATAGCCAATATGTTTGAAAATTACTCCTTAAAAAAAGATAAGACTATAGTAGAGAATTGTGGGAATTACATGAGCTGAGTAGGTGGGGCCACTTGAACACACCAACAGATCCAAATCACCAGAGGGATTTCTAAAAGAGTGTCTGAGAGGAGATGTGGGCATTTCACTAAAATGGTAGAGTTTCAGAGAATGAAGTGACCTAGGGTGAGGACTGCTGAGTGGTTGGGAAATTAGGCAGTGAGGGGCAGCTGTCAGTCAGGGACATCTGACCCAAGAATAAAAAGCAGAACAAGGTTTTCTAGAGCGCTAGAGCAGAATTTGTGGAGATAGTAGAGAGGTATCCTACTAGTATGATAGAAAGACAATCTGTCATGGGAGAATGAGTGCTAGACTTTATGCTAAGCTATTTACTAACCATGTAGCCTTATTCTCAGAGTTGATTTCTTTATCTGCGAAAAAGGGGGTAAGACTAGATAGCTGTCTCAAAACATTTTTGATCATACAATGTTATCAGCAAAAACAAAAAAAAAGTTGAGTACCTACTATGTATGGATTTGCTCATTTATAAACTATATGCATTACTATTATAATGATAATTATCTACATTAAAAATTACACAAAAAAGTAAAAAGAAAAAATTTACACTTAAAATTTTTTAAGGAGGAGGTTTGACCTTAAATTCAAAAGAAAACTATTAGGGTTTATTAAATTAGAAAGTAACATAGTCAGACTTGAGCTTTAGGAAAAAAAAACTTTGGAAATTACACAAAGGATGGACTGAAGAGAAGGGGAGAGGAAGCATGAAGACTTATTTATTCGGAGGCATTTACAATTGTATATGTGAAAAGTACGAAATGTGTGGTGGCTTTAGGGTAGGGAGAAGGAGATGGAGGAGCTAAATATAGAGCTAAAAACAAGATTGGGCAACTGTATGTGAGAACTAAAGAGACAAATCACTGAGAAAAAGAGAGAAAAAGGGGAGAGCGGGGAGAGAGAGAGACTGAGAAAGAGACAAATAGAGAAGCTGAAAACACCTTTATATTAAGTTTGTGAGGCTAGGAAGCAAGGGATTTGGAAAAATTATGGTACTCTCAGCAGAAATAGGGATGTTCTTATGCCCAAAGAGTTATTTAATTTTTCATACATTTTGACCAGGCAATACCACTACTAGATATAAATCCCAAAGAGATTTTTTTTAACAAGTGGGAGGGAACAATCTATTTGTACAAAAATATTTATAGCAGCTTTTTGTGTGTGCGGTAGCAAAAAACTGGAAATCATAGGGATGGGCAATCAACTAGAGAATGGTTGAACAAGTTGATTGAAATGGGATACTATTGTTTTATAAGAAATGATGATCAGGAAAAAAAAACTTGGAGGGAGGAGGAGGGTGGAGCAACAGGACAATCAATAAGCTAGTAACTCTGAAGTTAAAAAATTGAAATATTCATAGATACTGAGGAGCTGGGGATTCAAGGACTTGAAAACTATTTAAAGCTTCAAAAATACATCAAGATTGTAGCTTGACCAGTGGAATTGCTTGTTGGCTCTGGGAGTGGGAATGGAAAAGGGGAAGGAAAGAAAATGAATCATGTAAACATGGGAAAATATTTTTAAAATAAATAAATTTTTAAATTTTTAAAAGAGTATTGGTTAATTTTTTTCTTTTGTTTCCTTTATATTCTCAGTTAAACTCTTATCTTTTGTAATAAGCTTTCCCCAGTTTGACTTAGCTTAGTGACTTGCTTCTCAAATTATCCTAGTTTATCCCTGTACATTTCTTAATTGTACATATTTCTTTGTAAGTTGTCTCTGCCATTAGAATGTAGGGTCCTTTAAAGAAGGGTCCAATTTTTGCTGTTGTTTGTTTTTGTTTTGTATTCCCAGTCCTAATTATGATGCCTAATAAAGCCTTATTAACTGAGTGACTGATAGAAACTGCAAGGGGAAACATTAATTCTCTGGATCTCTGTTATGACTGCTGCTTACCAACAGGATTATGTAAAGAAAGTCAAAATCAAAGGGAAACTCTTCAAGTGCTTAAAATTTCATTTTTAACCTCCCTATTGAGATGTAGCCTATACAATGTCTTTCTAAAGGAGGTTTATGTTTTTCTATTTAGTAGGAGGAAGAGGAAATAGTGCTATTTTGAGAGAGCAAGAATCAATAGTTTTCACCTAGTGCTAAGAGGGGAAAGAATAAAACACCTGTAGCTAAAGAATCAAGAACAGAGACTCAAACTGGGCACTCAAGCTGGGTTAATGTCAAAGGATTATAAGGATTATGTCACAGAGAAGTTTCTCAATTTAGCATAGTTTGGATTATGAATTACTAATGTATTTTAAATATGAATTACATTATTGACATTAGAAAAATATAATATGGGATTAATTTGATTCTTATAAAATTTTTTATCAGTTACATTATTGAGGCTATTGTAAAATATTATTTGGTATACATTGATCTTTATAACAACCTTACAAGTTCAGGAACAAAAACATTATTGTACCCATTTTGCAGATAAGAAAACTGATATTCAGAAAGGTTAGGTGATATATGTAAGGCAGTATGGGTAGTAAGGGGTGGAAACAAGAACCAAATCTATGATTCCATGCTGCCAACAGAAATCCCAAAGGAGCTGATCTTTCTTTCCTTTGCATTTTAGAATTAAAATGTCCCATTACCAATAAATAGGCTTCAAAAATTACTGAACTTACTCCTAAGGTCTTTTGGGCAGTAAATATCACTTCTAGTGTCAGAATTTTTCATATTTCTGATCAATAAGTCAGTCTGTTTAATGAGCTATTGACCTAGTAGAATTTACCTCTATACTCAAATTTTCGCCATTGTTTTTCAGTCTAAATATTCACTCTAAGTCAGTATTTCCATTAAATCTATGCTGTATGCTACAGTGTTATAAAGCTGATGGAAAATTATTATTTGCAGTGTTTAATTCACCCCAAAGTCACATAATTACAAGAAATCTTAAAGACTTAACAGGGATAGAAACTCTGGTTCAGTAAATAAGCGGATATATTTTTTTAAATATGAGCAATATACAGATAATAGAGTAGAAAGAAAATTGAAGCAGTTTTTTTAATCAAAAAGTAGAAGCAAGTACAAAAGATAATCTGAAAAGCTCTAAGAAATTGTGAGCCTTGAATTGCAGAGAACAGTGCAGAGTAAAAAGTTCTTCACAGTAGACAGGAGAGAAAGGAGAAAATTGCCCCCCTGAAAATGATAAGAGGGAATTGGAGACAGGGATAAGGAAATGACAGTTATTTTTCCCATGTCTTTAAAGTAAAGGAATAGGACATAGAGCTACTGAAACTAAAGATCTTATTTCACAAGTAGAGAGCACATAAAGACCAAGAAGAGTAAAGGCAAGACAAATTTAAGTTTTGATGAAATGTCCTGAATGGAAACAAGAAGAATAATGAAAAAGTTTCTATAGATACTACTTCTAAAATTACCAGATTACCAGAAACTCTTAAAATGCAATCATTTCTGAGCTAAGAAATTGATTCTTACACAAGGATTTCCTGGTCCTTTTGTGATGCTTATCATTTGAAGTCTGGGATGGGGGCTGGCTGGCTGTTATTCTTCTTAATAACATTACAATGGGTAAAGGCTGAAATGTTACCTTGCGCAAGACTTAGTATTATTTGATGATGAAATTAAAATTGAAGACATTTGGACTGAAATGAAAATTTTTCAATGGTAAACAGGTGCTATCAGATCAAACCTATTAGATAAATTGGTTCACTCTCCTTTCATACATGTTCCAGTGATAGACTAAATCTCTTCGAGTTAATATCCACATATTAGGAGCTAATAATTCTGGTGATTAAATACAATAACTGGCAGGCCTGCCAAAGATATGAGTTAACCTGTTATTTTAATAATTCTGCTTTGTGCCAGTGAATGCCAGTTTCCTAAATAGGGTGAAACTTAGCAGAATGAACTTGTTAAAAAATAAATTGTATGCATATAAAAATCTTAATTATAATTACATAGTCATTTGTGATCATTTTCAATAGTTCCTAGCAAGACAAATAAGCATAATGAGCTCTCTTAATGGACCAATGTGTTCTGTTTACAGGTAGAGAGGGACTTAATAAAAGTGTCCTAAATACCAAGAGGGCATCTGAAGTGCTAGGTATGGATACGGACCTAAAAAATGCAGCATGTGGATCATAACATGGAGATAGGATTCAGGTTGTCTGAGAAACTGTTTATCACCAGAAATCAACAAATATTCAGATGTTAAAAGAATATACAATTTTCATTTTAAGCTTTTTAATAAACTAAGTGATATTATAGTCATTGTCTTTGAATTCCTATCTCCACCAAGGCTTTCCAAAACGATTTCTGAAAGATGTTGATATTGCTATATTATCAGTATTGTATTCTCATCACCACTTTAGATTTCACAAATGTCATGGTACCTCACAGTTACTAGATCTGTAACACCATATTTTCCATTACTAGGATTAAAGACCTTGGAACTATTTTTGCCAGATGTTCACCTATTTAAACAAAACAATATACATTCTGGAGGATATCACCGATATGACAAAGAAGAGTTGCTTACAACACTTTGAAGAAAAAAATTAAAAATACTAGAACATTCATTTGGAGAGTTTTTAAAGATTTATTAAGATATATGTTCTATTAAAATGGTATTGGAAGAGTAAGGCAGAAGGAAGTCAAACACAACTAAAAATAAAAACAACCATTTCTCACTTTAAGCTTTCCACAATAGCATCCACAAGGAATTGAGGAATCTTTTGTAACCTTCTGCCACCATTTTTTCCCTGATGTAACCATTCCTCCCCTAAAGGATCTATTTTACTTCAGTACAACTATTATATCATCCTCCTTTGATGGAGTGATAACATCTAGCAAATGATAAACATTTTCCCTTCTCGATATACTAGTCATTTATTAAATAAGCAAAACATTACTTAGGAAATGAAATAGTCAGAAGTCATGATCTAATTTATCATTCCAATAGAATGTAAGTTCCTTTTGGGTAGGAATTTTTTGGGTTTTTTTTGTTCTTTCATTTTTGCTTTTTTCAACTGAGTAGCCTCAGCACAATGTCTGGCATATGAAATTCATTTAATAAATACTCACTGAATTGAATGCCTCATTAGACAGAAGCCAAATTATAGGGTGACTCCATGTCTCAGTAGACATTGCAGCAATTATTACTGAACAAAAACTTAAAAATCAACTGTATAAATTCCTCTTCCGCAAAAAGACTATAAGATACTATATGTGTTGTTATAAAGAGAATGACAATAGTAATCATTGACATTTATATATTAGTCATAATATACAATTATTTGTAATTATAGCCTAAACTTAGTGCTTCATATTCCTTCCTACTAGTTAGGGCATTTTTATTAATTAATTAATTAGGTTTTTATTCCCTCCCCCATAAGCAAACAAAACATTCAGTCTTTTAAGGGAATTCATTATGTTCATTTGTCTTTTCTAAGAATTATAGAAAATGGTCATGAATGCTATGTAATTACAAAGCATTTTATATACATTATTTTATTTTACACTCAGAACAGCCCTGTGAGGTAATTATAATGAGTGCTATCATCTCTATTTTATAGACGAAGAAACCAAGGCTCAGAGAGGTAAAGTGACTTGTGTATGCTAACACAGATAGTAAATATCAAAGGTAAAATTTGAACCCAAATCTTACCTGACTCTTAATTCCAATATTCTTTCATTATTAGATCTAGAAAGAGACTAGTTAAATTCCAATGATGGCCAGCAAAAGAAGGGAGGCAAGAAGGCAGGAAAGAAAAGGAAAGGAAAGAAGGAAAGGAAAGGAAAGGAAAGGAAAGGAAAGGAAAGGAAAGGAAAGGAAAGGAAATATTATCTTGAACATAAAGTTAGAAGTTAAGATGACCTAAGACTGATGGAAATATAGCACAATTGCTAAAGCTTTGAGGATTGCTACCTGAGCATGAGAACAATATATGACGCAAAGGAAGAAAAATGATGATCATATTCAGTTTCTATCATCACACTAGATTTTTACTTTCTGACTTGAGTACATAGTATTTTCTTAATACTCAGAGGAATATCATAAAATATGATTAATTTATCATAAAATGTTTATTTTTCTAGATGTTTGTTAAATGCTTAAATGTGATTTTGTCACACCTAGAATTTTTTAACAAAATATAATTGGTTTTTATTATCAATTGGAAAATAGAACTCATCTAAATAGAAATTTACTTTAAAGTAAATTGTTGGAGTGTCTATCTTTAAAGGGTATAGGGAAAAGATTAATTGTATAAAAATACTAAATCTTGTCCATGAGACACTGTAATTTTCCATCCTGCTCCTAGATGGCAGGAATGATGCGTCAACCAATTCCATAGCTTAATTTTACCATCAAACTTTATACTTAAAAACTAGCAACTTGGATCTGGGAGGTAGGAGAGAGGAAGAAAAAACATTATAGCAAGAAAAAAAAAACCAAGACATACAAGAATAGGGGACTTTTTTGAATTTACAGGAATAGAGAATCTTATATAAGAATAGAACTACTAGAAAGGGAGTGAATAAAGGTATCTGGATGAAGTAGAGTAAATAATCACCCGGAATATATTTTCACTCTTTTACTGAGATGAATAATATTCATTGTATAGCCACTGCATAGATTTTTTTTTCTATATGAGCTTAAATTGTCTTGTAAAAGGAATGAAGCTCACAATCGGGTTGGCTTCATCACTTACAGACTCTAGCTAACTGTATCAACTAGACCAAATGTTTCAGAAATAAAGAAAAAGTTCAAGGTCAGAGAGATTGGTATACCATTTTTTTTCATTATTCACTCAGAATATAGACTGCATTACCTTGATTGCAGAAGTTTACAAAATAACAATTAGACACTGAGATTTATGGAAGGGCATGTAATCACAACACATGTGGAAAGGTCAATCTAAATGGAGCGTGGAATATCCAGTATGAAGGTATAGCATGCTTTCCAATAGAAACCTGAATAGAAAAGTAGCCATTCTGGGAAAACAGTTACGTTAAATGTAAAATCTTGTAGCTTTTATCCAGTTTCTGTCTCAAGAAAGCAAATTTAAATCAAAACATAAGACCATGAGTCATTGATTCAGAACTGATCATTTTTTTTCCTACTTGAAGTTAGAAAGTTTGAAATACAACCAAACGGATTTTTTTTGCTTGTTATTTTCTTTTTCCACTTGAATTCAAGTATAAGCTGAAAAAAGCCTTGATAAAGGCACTGAAAATGAACTTATTTCCTTGGAGTTTCGGCAAGTAGCTCCTTGCTGGATCTCACCAAACTGTTTTTACTCCAGTTTTAATGACCTGGAGAGGGCTGAAGACTCAATTAGCTGCTTTTCCCTCATTTTCTCTTCAGTGTTGGCTATGTCCCCCAAAACACAAATATATCCTACAGACTTAATAATGCCCAAGAAAACAATTTACTAACAGTTAATGCCATTTCTGAACCAGGAGATAGCTGTAAAATATTAGAAAAACTTCCTTGAGGGGAATAAAATTATTCAAGTCATACAATTCACCACCCAGATATAAAATAAAATCAGTGTGCTTTTGTAAAAGGAAGCTGTCTGATTAATCTCAAACCTGAAACTCAAGTAGAGACAGCTAAAAAGAAAAAAAAGAGTTATTAGAAGAGCCAATTTTCTACCAATAAATGAGGAATATAAATTGTTCCTTAGTTAGAGGTAGATTTTCAAGGCCAAGATAATTTATTTCAGTAGTTATACATTAAACTCTGAATTGTAGGTACCCAAACCAATCTGCATTATAAACTCTCTAAAGGCTGCCCATGAGCCATTTTCCACCAAAAGGGGGAGATTCCCCACTGTGGAAAACAAAGTCATACTATTATTGATTCTAAATAGCAAATTTCCTTATTGCTCCAGTTGAGTCTGGACCATGCCAAAGCCCTACATTACTATTTCCCAACAGAATTCATGGATTTATACATATTCACTGCTTTCTCTTGACCTGTCTCTAACAATCAAGGAATTCCAGAAGATGAGTAGAGAAATAAATCTGGACATCAGGTGACTCACATTCCGTTTTCAGTAGCACTACTGCTGTTCTCAATAATCTTGCTAAAGGTGCTTTCCTAGGCTGCTCCCTACCCTTAGCACTTTATTTTCATAAAATGTGGATAACATAGCTGTGGCAACACCTCCAGGTAGAAAACAGCAGTGAGTGTAGCAGGTTTCCACTACTAAAAGATATTACCTTTATTTCACTGATATAAAAAGTCCAATTACTGGATTTGGAGAGGTAGCCTAGCATAGTGTCTGGCAAGAAGAATGTACTTAAAAATGTTGGCTGATTGATTGATAGTGTGCTGATGGGGAGTCAAATCCCATCTCTGACATTTGCAAACTGTTATTTTGAGTAAGAATGTCATGATATAGAGGACTGACTGCAATCAGAGGACCTGAATTCAAATCCTCATGGCCTATATGACTTTGAACAAATCATTTAATTGACCCTAGCTTCAGTTTCCTCTTCAGGCAGTATACCAGGTACTATGCTAAACATTTGGTAAATACTTCATTTGAACTCACAACAACCCTGGGGGTTAGATATTGCTATTGTCAGAGTATTGTTCATAGTTGAGGATGCTGAAGCGGGCAAGGGTTAAGGAATTTGCCCAAGATCACAGAGCTAGTAAGCATCTGAAGTCAAATTTGAACTCAAGTCTAATTAACTTTAAGCCCAGCATTTTATCCACTGCTCTACCTAATTGTCTTTGAGTCCCTTCTAGACCTAATTCTATGATCCAATAAACCTGAGGCATAAATTGGTTGTTATCTGTATCACTTCAGGAATTCCTAGACTGGGAATTTCTCTATGTTAATCAAACCATTGTTGTTGCAAGAATTCGTTTATTGAGAACGGAAAAGTGAAGAGATCTGTGCCATTGCATGACCCAAGAAGTTCATAGCAAATAAAATTAACTGGCTTTATGGTCCCAACGAATAATGGGACACAAAGGTTTTTTGCCTTTGATCTTGGTCGGTTGTGTAAAGTAGAAGAGGAGTCATAAATAGATAACTCAGAGGTGGATGATTCCATTTAAGTTATCTATAAACACTCTTCTAGCCAATTACCACTATTGTGGGCAGGAAACAAGCACTATTCTTTGGGAATGAACTGTTTCAACATGTGATGGGAATTAATTCTACACTGATTTCTTTTAAGGACTTGAAAGACACAATTGAATAAACAGCAACCTGTTTTCCTGTGGCAAGAAAAAGATGTTTTTTGCTAGTCTAGACCTATCCTAGAATCAATTATGCTGTTATTAAATTCAAATATCCAGAGCTCTCTAATTAGGAACTAGGGTAAGGTTCCCTTCAGGGAACTTGTAATCTAGTCTTAATTAAAGATTCTCTCTTGTGGGCCCTGGGAGGGGTTCAAATCACAGAAATTACAAGTTTATGTTTTCAAATATAAATAGGTAGGTTATATTCAGCTGAGTTGGGGTTAGATTCAAGGTTAGATGATTTAGTAATGATAGCTAGAATATCTCTAGCCTAGAGATGATAAATAAGTCCATAGAAGCTGACTATAGGATCAAGTGAAAGAATATGAGAGGTAGAAGAGAAGAAGACCCAGGACAGATCCTTGGGAGATAAACATGATTATCAGGCATGACTTGGATAAATATCCAGCAAAGGAGAGTGAGGATAGATCAAACAGATGGGAGGAGAACCAATAGAGAGTGAGAAGTGACTCAAAAAACTAAAGAGAAGAGAGCACCAAGGAGAAATCAAATGTCAAGGATGCAGAGAGGTCCTGAAAGACAAGGCTGGAGAAAGGGCTATTAGATTTGAAATTTAAGAGAACGTTGGTAACTTTGGAGAGAGCAGTTTCAATTGAAGAGTGAAGTTGGAAGCCAGACTACAGAAAGTTGAGAAAAGAATGAGAAGAAAAGAAATGGAGACATCAATTATAGATGATCTTTTCAAGGAGTTTAGTCACAAAATGGAGGAGAGAGATGGGATGATAGCCAGCAAGGATGGGCAGATCAAATGACAGTTTATTTTTTTTAGGATGCGAGAGAAATGGGCCTGTGTGTAGGCAGTAAAGAAACAGCCACTAGACTAAGAGAGATAAAAGATGAATGCTAGATTGGGTTTTACAGAAGGCAGCTGGGTGGCAGAGTGTATAGAAAACTGGGCCTGGAGTTAGGAAGACTTATCTTCCTGAGTTCAGAATTGATCTCAGATATTTACTGGTTGTGTGACTCTGGCAAGTCACTTAACACTTTTTGCCTCACTTTCCTCATCTATAAAATATCCAGAGAAGAAAATTACAAAACCACACCAGTATCTTTGTCGAGAAAACCACAAACGAAGTCAGAAAGAGTCTGAAATGACAAAATAACAACAACAACATCTCTCCTCCATTCTGAGAGGTAGAATTATCTCCATTTTATTTTTGGCAGCCAATTGGCACAGTGGGTAGAATGTCAGGTTTGGAATCAGGAAAATTCATCTTTATGAGTTCATATCTGGCCTGAGACACTTTTTTTTAAACCCTCAACTTCTGTGTATTGGCTCCTTGGTGGAAGAGTGGTAAGGGTGGGCAATGGGGGTCAAGTGACTTGCCCAGGGTCACACAGCTGGGAAGTGTCTGAGGCCAGATTTGAACCTAGGACCTCCCATCTCTAGGCCTGACTCTCAATCCACTGAGCTACCCAGCTACCCCTCAGACACTTCTTAGCTATGTGGTCCTGAGCAAATCACTTAACCCTGTTTGCCTCCATTCCTCATCTATAAAATGAGTTGGAGAAGGAAACGGCAAACCACCTTAGTATATTTACCAAGAAAAACCCAGGTGGAGTCACAAAGAGTCAAAAATAACTGAAAAATGATTCAACAATGATTGGGATGATAGAAGGGAAAATCTGGAGAAGACAAGATGCAATGGGATCAATTGCACATATAGAGAATTTTCCTTGGCAATGCAAAGAGCCACCTCCTCATATGAAATAGGGATGAAGAAGTAGGTAGAAGCAGACAGTATCTGAGAGATATGAAATGAAGCAGAAAGGAAAAGAGAAAGATCTTGGAAAGAAGTCTTAGTATCTCAGTGAATTAATTACAACTCAAGATCATTTAAGTTTTTCAGCTGAGAAGGGGGAGGAGGGAGATTAGTGAGGGTGGGGATGATCAGAAGGGCAATCTACTCTAGAAGACAACAAGGCAGGAAATTCCTACCACTGTTTGAGCCAGGAAATCATTTCCTATAGGGTGACATTGCTTCATCTTCAGAGATCGGACCCACAATTCAGCTGTCTTTGGAGCACTCATTTAGGGCAATGGTTCTCAAAGGGTGTGCTGTAGCATACAGTAAAGTGGTGGGTACTTGCCCAAGTATGCTGGGAATTGTATGCAACTTATATTTGTGATCACATGTAGGAGTCAGTTGGCTCTCCAACAGGGGTGGCCAGATTCTTCATAACAAAGAAAAATAATATGCTCTGTGCAAAACAAGCTTAAGAACTACTGACCTAAGTCTCAGCCATTGTCCGTGGCAATTGTTGGTTTGTTTTGTTTTGCTTTCTGTTTTTGCATCTTTTCTCTTTAGGAAATCCTACAATACTGTTGTATTTCCACAACTGACTAATGTATGTCAGTAATTGGGACCATTACCAAGTAGTCTGAACAGTGTGGAGATTAAAATTAATATGCAAAATACTAAACATTATATTTAAAAATATTTTATTAATAATAAACTAACAAAAGAGACTAACTAAAAGGTACTAACCAGCTCACTCCCAGGAACCAAAGAGAAAGATGGAGTTACAGCCAACTATAAAACAATAACATGACCACGCAAAGGTAGAGGCGCAGGAGAGATTAAAGGGAATTCTGGGAAATACTAAAGACTTATGGGAGATGCAGTCCAAGGTTCAAAATCTCCATTTATACAACTGGGAACCTAGAATCATAGATTGAGGACTCAGAGGAGCTTGAATCACATCTATCTAAATATTGTCATTTTATAAATGAGGAAAAGAAGACCCAGAGAAGGACTTGCCTGAGATCATAGAGGAATTAAGCAGTAAAGGGAAACAAAGGCAAGACTGAATGCTGAAACTCAATTTCTCCAGAGCTCTGGAATCCAAGAAGCTAAAGCAGAAGGAGTAGCAAGTTTTAGTAACTAAGGGCTTAAACTGGAGAGATTAGGACAAGAGGAAGAGTCAATTACAAGTTAGATTAGCAGACTGTGTCTGACAGATTTGGTATCCCTGGATCTTTGACTTTTAATAGCAACATTCTCCACCCCAATCATGTGCCAAATGGGTGGATGTGGTCACAATTTCTGCTTTATTTTCAGATAAGCAGAACAACTTCTGAAGTCATGTTTGATGTATTCTATTCTTAAAGGGAGACAAACTATACATAATAAAGATTTGTGATTTCGTAGATAAATTCCCTTTTTTCTGTTCTAGTTTACATATGGAAATTATTACTTCATTAGGTTTTTGTTACATTCAGATTACATTTTTTAAAAAATTCTACTGTATCCTACCTCAGCTCTGCTTGTAAGGCCTGGAACTTGAACAATCATGTCTTGATGAGAGGTACCAGCGACTGAAAGTATTGTATGATCTTAACTCCTTGGTGTGAAATGTAGAATTGTGAAATTCCAACTGCTTATTATGAAATGCTAAAAAGGTTTTCATTTACTAATGGCTTATAATAATTCAATGAAAGACAATTCAATTTAGAATCAGAAGAAGGCCCAGTTCCTTTCTATTTACTACCAGGGTATGACAATAGGTAATTCATGTCAACTATTCAACCTTGCTTTCCTCATCTGTAAACTGAGGAATATTGAAACAGATGGCTTAAGATTCCTTCCAGCTCCAGGTCAATGAATCATGAATGTTCTATGGAGTCAAAAGTTGTTATCATTGTTTGGCCACTTCAACCATTGGATCCAACTCTGTGACCCCATTTGGAGTTTTCTTGGCAAATATATTGGAATGGTATAGTATTTCCTTCACTAGATCATTTTACAGATGAGAAATTGAGGCATTCTGAGTTAAAAGATTTGCTCAAGGTCAAAAATCTTATGACTGAAGCTGGACTTGAACTGAAATAGAAGAATCTTCTGGATTCCATGTCCAGCAATCTATCTACTGTACCACCTAACTGTCCCATATGAGTTAAATAGAAGATCAGAAAGAAAAGACATAGAATTTTGGAAATTGTTACTACTATATACAGTCTCCATAACTTACGGCCATTATTTATGCTATTAGACCTTTATAAGTGAGAAAAAGAAGACCCAGAGAAGGACTTGCCTGAGATCATAGAGGAATTAAGTGATAAAGGGAAACAAAGGCAAGACTGAGTGCAAAAGTTCATTTTCTCCAGAGCTCTGGAATCCAAGAAGCTAAAGCAGAAAGAGTGACAAGTTTTAGTAACTAAGGGCTTAAATTCTGCTACCTGTCTGACCCTGGGGAGTCACTTAACCCTATTTGACCTAATTTCCTTATCTATAAAATGAACTGGTAAAGGAAAAGGCAGACACTCCAGTATCTTTACCAAGAAAACCCCAAATGGGATCATGAACATTTGGACACAACAGAAACAACTGAACAGCAACAAAAATAGACTCTGAGTTGTAAAGGCTGTCAGATTGACTTGGCAGTGATACTGTCTTATTTCTAGAGTCTTTTACTGCCTTCAAAACAAATCTCTTTTTTCCCCTATTTTCCAGAGCCCAAACTAGCTCCTCTCCAAAATGGGAAGGATGGGCCATGAGGCTCTGCAAGAGACTGCCAAAAATATCCAAGAGGAATAACTGGAATTTGTTATACAGATCCAAGGACCAAAATAACTAGAGGCTAACCCCAAATTCATGGAGTGGTGGGGAGAATCTTAGAGGTTTGTCCATTAATTGGCAGTGTGACCTTATTGGAAAATGATATCTTAAAAGGGCTAAGTCTTATGGGAAGACATGTAAAGTAGAAGAATTAAGACGAGCTTAATCAACTCAGCAACCTTGCTCAATATTCTTCCCTGGTGAATGATTTGACTAGAATAGACCCTCCTCCCCATTCTGCCTAATGAGACTCAGTATTCTTCACTAATCTGACCAGACACACTTCCCTCTACTCCCTAATGAGCCACAGTTCCAGTGACAGGAATCGGACACATTTTAATGGAATTCAAGCTAGGTATGCCATATATACATAGCCATATTTATACATATGTATAAACATATGTGTATATACAACATATATATGTATATTTTCCCTATAACAAATAAGAATATATCCTGCTTCCCATAGGGTACATTTACCCGACTAGGTACAAAACACTGTGCTAGACAAAAACTGCTGGGAGAATTGGAAAGCATTATGGGAGAAATTAGGCTTAGATCAACATCTTACACCCTATCCCAAGATTAACTCAGAGTGGGTAAATGACTTAAATATAAACAGGGAAATCATAAACAAATTGTGTGAACATAGGATATTATACCTGTCAGATCTATGGGAAAGGAAGGAATTTAAAACCAGCAAGAGATAGAGAATATTACAAAATGTAAAATGCAGGAGGTGAATTTGGACTGAACTTTGGAAGACAGTTTGGAAGAGGAAAAGAGAAAAGAAGGAATCGCAAGGAATACAAATGGCATATGCATTAAAGCAGGAAGGTACAGGTTGTGTTTGAATAGGAAAAAGACTAGTTTTAACTGGAATGGCTGGTTAGTGCAGGGAAATCAGGAGCACTAAGGCCAGACTGTGGGAAAGTTTTAATGTCCCTCTTGGGGAAAAGAAGGCATATTTTAAGTTCTTATCCCCTAGTGAAGTGCTTTGCTCATATTAGATGCTTGATAAAGATTTGATAGCTATTTTAGCAAATTAACTCACAAATTAAAGTGGTTATCTTATTACTAGATAAGAAATCCTCAGGATTAGTAACATTGTCTTATAGCTCTTTGTATCCCAAGAATTTAGCAAATATTAGATTTTCAATAAATATATTAATTAAACTAAGCAAGTTAGCTTGAATGATCAAAATCAGGAATATAACCATTAAAACATGTATATAGGGAACAGTACAACAAGAAATCTTAGAGAACGAGTTTTCAAATAATAAATCCCTACATATGATTTTAAATTTCTCATTAATCCTCAGTTCTATCCATCACAACTTAACCTAATCCTTTCCTCATCCCCATTTTTGGCTAGACTACTTCTAATTGATCTGCCCTGGAATACAGTTCTCAATGTTCAGACTGGACAGCCATACAATATACAAGTTATAAGATCTTAGTTATGAGTTTCATACTAAAAGTCTTCTGATTAGGATTGCATACTCAAAAGTTTTGCAGCACTTTTGCTAGCAATACCTAGAAGCAATAAAGAGTACAAAAATTGGCCTCAGGAGATCTGGATTCAAAATCTCACCTGAGATATTTACTTGCTATGTAACCATGGGCAAATCAGTTAAATTTTCAAAACTTCGGTTTCCTCATCTGTTAAAAAGTTTTATAATAGTTGTAAAATCTCCTAGGCTTATAATTGTGAGGAAATTGCCTCATAAATTGAATAGTAATTATCTCTAATATCATTATATTTCTAATATCTTATTTTTTCACCCAACATAGAGGCAACTGCCAAATCTTGCTGACTCTCAATCATCAGAATATGAATTATGTTAGCTTTTTGGTAATCACAGAATTCTCTTGAACTCTAAGTGTTTTGATATATTTCCATCCCCATGACTGAAGAATGGAGAAAATTATTATTGCCATTTATTTATGCTCTCATGCTACCAGTGTAAAATCAAACTTTTTCCAATCAGAAGGAAATTATTTCCTTTCTATTTAAAGGGAGCCCCATCCCCAAATAAACATTTCTAATTACTAAGCCCTTTAATGGATGTCATTTGAATTTTTGTTACAAAAGTAATTTTTAAATACCCAAGGTTGCTTCTAGCAACCAGAAAATTTTACAATTCTCTTTTGATACAGACAAAATTCTGAAATTTCAACTATGCCTGAGTTCAGACCACAGAAAATAGAAAACAGAAAAAACTGAAGGAGATCTTAGATAGTTTTAATTTTAACACCATCAATATTCTTAGATGAGGAACACAAATGCCCAGCGAATTTATATAATTTATTCTAGTTACCTAACTAGTTAATAGCAGAGCCATTACTCAGATTTTCTCTGAACACCCATGCATTGCTCAACCCACCCTACAACAATTCTCTCTTATATTAGAAAGTTTTAAAATTCTACTTTAAAATATAAAACATAATATAGTTTTTAAACAATGAATTAAAGTGATTTCATGGCAGTAGTAAAAATGCCCAATATGAGAAGATACTCCCTTTCAACTTTATTAATGAGAAATTGTCTAAAAAGTACTCCTAAATAGAAACCATCTTTTCATAGGTTTTTTGGTATACCACCTTAAAGGAAAATAATTTCAAATATACTTAGCTGATTTGGAGAACAGTCTTGTTGAAAGCAATTATTCATCCAATGTGAGTATTAGGAAGTACATATTAGGGATATGGAGTTCAGAAAGAAAACTTCCTTATTGCTTCATCATCATTTGACTCAGATGGCATCAAGTTTCCACTTCAGAACTGTGACACCTTTTATGATCAGTTTAACCACATAACTGACATTTATATAGCATTTAAAATTTTTCAAAATGTTTTATATACTCATTTGATCCTTACCACAATCTTATGGGAAAAGACACTACTATATCCATTTTACAAATGAGGAAAAGGATAATGTCTAAAGAGATTAAATGACTTGTTCCTCACCACATAGCTGGATTTGAACCCAGTTCTTCTTGGTTCCAAGTCTGACATGCTCTCTATTGATTCACACACCCTCATATAACCAGTACTCTATTCTCTGTTGCCATTTAATGCCTGACTTCTCTAATCCTATCCATTAAAACATGAAATGGGCTTGGGGACTTTTAAGCTTTTGCTGCTCATAGAATATGCAACAAGCATTTGACATTAAATCAAGTTTTATAAGAATCAATGTAGTCCTACATTGAATAAAAGGAATCCATAAACATCCATTTATTTTCCAGTTATCAAAGGACTCAGGTAAGGGGAATCCTTTCTGATTTTTTTTTAATAAGCTGACATTTAAACTCATTTCACTACCAAGATTTATTCTATTATTGTGATATTCTGATATTACACATATTCTTGGAATAGTTAATTAAATTCCCTTCTCAAAGAGTTAACCATATTTTCAGATCAGTATCTTCATTAATATATGCAGAAAAGGTAAATAATACCAATATTTTTATCTCTTACCTATGCCATAATCTATGAGCATAATTTATAGACATGTTGTTTAGAAAATGTACCAGTACATTTTCAGCAGAACACAAAAATATCCTTACATTTACTACTTAAGGGTTTTTCAGTCCTTTCACTGCCAATTCTAACAATCACTACCACCACCAAATAAATAAATAAATAACTTGCATCAGGAGATAATTGCATGAATCTCTCATGTCTGGAGAAAATCCATTTGTTGCATTAAATATTGGCTTGTTTCTATTTCTGGGAACTTTTTTTAGTAGTGTCCTATTTTCTGCTTTTCTTTGTTCACTTTAAAAACATCATATTATGAGCGTATATATAAACATACACATATATAGTGAATTTTTAATTCAACAAATAGAATTTCTCCATAAATGGTAGACTCCATACAATTATGTTCTGATACAGACTTCTTTTTTTTCTAAAGAGAGACAGGATTATTAGAATGGGTTCCAAATCAAACAAAAACTCAGCTAAATGTAAGGATAGTTTTCTTTTGTATAGAAGGTAACAGAAGGATTCTGGGTAGAATTATCATTGTTTCAAAACTAATATTAAAAAATATAGGAATAGGTATTGGTCAGTTTCAATTCCAAATAATACAAATTTACATAACAATTAATTTTTCAGGCTATAAAGTTATAGGTTGCCCCACAGTTAAGAATATTAACTCCCTCAATAAAATAAAAGCTCTTTGAGAGCAGAGAATGTTTAATATTTTTTCATTGTATCTCCAGTGTCTAACACAGTGCCTGGCACATGCTAGGTATTTTAACATTCTCATTATTTGATTGATTTTACTTTTTCTTTCATTCTTTTTCTTTTCTTTTTCTTTTTTAACCTTTTTCCACATGGAAAAACATTTACACAATTCATTTTCTTTCCTTCCCCTTTTCCCTCTCCCCTCGCAGAGCCAACAAGCAATTCCATTGGGCTGTACAAATGTTATCACTTGATACCTATTACCATATTATTCATTTTTGCTATAGAGAAATTTTTTAAAGCTAAAGCCCCAAATAACCTACCCATATATACATGTGATAAGTGATGTCATATGTTTTCCTTTTGCATTTCTACTCCCATAGTTCTTTCTCTCAATGTAGATAGCATTCTTTCACATGATTCCTTCAGGTGTGTCCTGGCTTATTGCATTGCTACTAGTAGCAAAGTCCATTACATTGGATTGTTCCACAGTGTTTTACTTTCTGTGTATAATTTTCAGCTGATTCTGCTCATTTCACTCTGCATCAGTTCACTGAGGTTCTCCCAGTTCATATGGAAATCCTCCAGATCATCAGTCCTTATAGCAAAATTGTGTTCCATCATCATCATATGCCACAATTTGTTCAACCATTCCCCAATCAAGGGACAACCCCTCATTTTTCAGTTTTTTGTCACCACAAAGAGTGCAGCTATGAATATTTTTGTACAAGTATTTTTCCTTATTTTCTCTTTGCGGTACAAACCCAGCAGTGGCACTGCTGTATCAAAGAGTATGCATTCTATTAAAGTCCTTTGCACATAATTCCATATTGCCTTCCAAAATGGTTGGAGTAATTCAAAACCACCAGCAATCCATTAGGATCCCGATTTTGCAACAACCTCTCCAACATTTATTATTTTTCTTTGCAGTCATATTGGTCAGTATGATAGGTATGAGGTGGCACTCAGAGTTGTTTTTATTTGTATTTCTCTAATTATGAGAGATTTAGAACATTTTTTCATGTTTTTATTGATAGTTTTGATTTCTTCATCTGACAACAGCCTATTCATGACCTTTGACTATTTGTCATGTGGGGAATGGATTGATTTTTTTTGTACAATTGACTTAACTACTTATAAATTTGAGAAATGAGACCTTTGTCAGAGGTTTCTGTTATAAATTTTTCCCCTATTTGTTGCTTTCCTTTTAATTCTGGTTGCATTGGTTTTGTTTAATCAGAAATTTTTAAATTTAATGTAATCAAAATTATTCATTTTACATCTTGTAATATTTTCTATCTCTTGCTGGTCTTAAATTCCTTCCTTTCCCATAGATCTGACAGATATTCTATTCTATGTTCACTGAATTTGTTTATAATTTCCCTCTTTATATTTAAGTCATTTACCCATTCTGAGTTAATCTTAGTATAGGGTGTAAGATGCTGATCTAAGCCTAATTTCTCCCATACTGCTTTTCAATTCTCCCAGCAGTTTTTTATTCAATCAGTGGGTTCTTGTCCCAAAATCTTGGATCTTTGGGTTTATTGAACACTATCTTGCTACTGTTGTTTACACAAAGTCTATTCCATTGATCCATCCTTCTATTTCTAAGCCAGTACTATATAGTTTTGATGATTACTGTTTTGTAGTATACTTTGAGATCTGGTAATGCTAGGACTCCCTCCTTCACATTTTTTTTTCATTAGTTCCCTTGATATTCTTGATCTTTTATTCTTACAGGTGAACTTTGTATTAATTTTTCTAATTCTATAAAAAGTTTTTTGGTAGTCTGATAGGTATAGCACTGAATAAGTAAATTAATTTAGGTAGGATGGTCATTTTTATTATTTTAGCTCATTCTACCCATGAGCAATTAATGTTTTTCCAATTGTTTAGGTCAAGTTTTATTTGTGCGAAGTGTGGTTTTGTAGTTATGTTCATATAATTTCTGAATTTGTCTTGGCAAGTAGGTTCTCAGGTATTTTACCTTGTCTAAAGTGATTTTAAATGAAATTTCTCTTTCTAACTCTTGCTGCTGGGTTTTGTTGGAAACATATAGGAATGCTGATGATTTATGTGGGTTTATTTTGCACCCCAAACTTTGCTAAAGTTACTGATTATTTCTACTAGCTTTTTAGTTTATTTTCTCAGATTCTCATCATGTCATCTGCAAAGATAGTTTAGTTTCCTCATTGCTTATTTTGATCCCTTCATTTTCTTTTTCTTATGTAATTGCTACTGCTAGCATTTCTAGTACAATATTAAATAGTATTGGTGATAATGGGCATCCCTGCTTCACTCCTGATCTTATTGGGAAGGCATCTAAATTTTCCCCATTGCAGATGATACTTGCTGATGGTTCTAAATAAATACTGTTTATTGCTTTGAAGGAAAGCCCTATACTTTCTAGTGTTTTTAATAGGAATGAGTGTTGTATTTTGTCAAAGGCATTTTCTGCATCTATTGAGATAATCATGATTTCTATTAGTTTGGTCGTTGATATGGTCAATTATACAGATGGTTTTCCTAATATTAAACCATTCTTGCATTCCTGGTATAAATCCCACTTGGATGAATAATCCTTGTGATAACTTGCTATAGCCTTTTAGCTAGTATTTTATTTAATATTTTTGTATCTATCTTTATTAAGGATATTGGTCTATAGCAGTGATTCCCAAAGTGGGCACTACCACCCCCTGGTAGGTGGTGCAGTGATCTGGGGGGAGGGGGCAGTGATGGCTACAGGTACATTTATCTTTCCCATTAATTGCTATTAAAATTTTAAAAAAATTAATTTCCAGGGGACTAAGTAATATTTTTTCTGGAAAGTGTGTGGGAGGCCAAAAAAGTTTGGGAACCACTGGTCTATAGTTTTCCTTCTCTTTTTGTGGTTTTCCTGGTTTGGGAATGAGTACGATTTTTGTATCATAAAAAGAATTTGGTAAGACTCCTTCTTTCCCTATTTCTTTGATTCTTTTAAAAGTCAAACCCTTAACATTAATTATCAAGCCTCCCTTATGAAGCATCTTGGATTTATTGAAGGTCATAATTCACTCCTATATTTGGGCCATCCCAAGCCAGTAATTCACTTCCATTCTCTTTAATGACTTGTTGGACTTCGTTGCTATTAGTATTAATGATCTATTTTGTAGTACTTATGGAAAATAGCTAGATAATGCTAATGAAAGGTATCAAAATAGAGGAGATGATCACAATGGAAGCTCATTCAGCTGAAACAGCAATGGAAAGAAATTCCTGGCAATGAATACTAATTTGGGCTATTTGTTAAGAATTCATAAGCACTTTCTTTTGAGACTTCTGATCACAAACTCATTAACTTTCCTATATTATTAGGAAACTATGTTCTTAATTTTCAATAATTGACTCATTGTTTTAAAACTATGATGACTTTTATACTTTCTAGTTTTATAATACTAGTCATATAAGCTGTATGATTATCCCAAGAATCATGAAAGGATAGCTGTTTTATCATAGGTGTTCTTTAATTGGTACCAAGAAACCCTGCAAGTAATGCCACAAACTCCTATTTGTCCTAAAAGATATCAAATAATTATCTGTGCTAATTTCCTCATTTGAAAGACAGAGAAAACACTATTGACTTGTTTCCAAATCTTTCATGAAAAAGTTTTCTTCTATAAATTTGTATTAAAACCAAGAATTATATAATAAAATTTAAAAAATGTACCTTATTTATAATTCTTCCATATCTGGATTTCATGCACATTACATGAAAATACAATTCAATCAACAAACATTTGCCAAACACCTACTATATACTAGGTACTGTGCTAGACACTGAGAATACCGAGAGAGAGAGAGAGAGAGAGAGAGAGAGAGAGAGAGAGAGAGAGAGAGAGAGAGAGAAGAGAAAAAAAAGAAAGAATGTCTGTCTTTTGGTTTCATTACGATAAAAAAGACCAAAAAAACAGGTTTTGACACCCCATATGAGTAATGAATGTTAAGCTGTGGTTGAAAAATATTGGACTTCAGACCTGATAAGATATTTTAGATGTAACTAATACATGCATACAATCACTATAAGCATTTAGATAATGCGGTCACAGGCATTGTATCAACACAGAAGAGTCAGGAAGTCTGAGTTATAGACTGAGTTGGAAAAATCCCATGAGCATTTGGACAAATGTCTCCTGGTCTGCTGGGCTCCTGGCCCAATCCCTCTTGGCTTCTTCAAGCCTACTTCCAGTCCAGCACCAATCTGCCTCCCAGTTTTTCCAGCAACTTTCTTATTTCAACCACCCAGAAGCCTGAAAGCCACATGAGAATCCTAACACAAATACAGTGATCCCAAGAGGAGAAATTAACTTAAGGGTAAGCAACAAGTGATTACAAGAGAAAGCAAGATTGATTTGAAACACTCAAAATAAAGTGTGTTAGAGTGAAAAAATAAGAGATAGGTAAGTAAAAGAGAATTAGTAATCATTATGTAGGAAAAGAGAGCATACTAAGCCACAAATCATTGCCTGTACTATGAAAAGTAGTCCAGCCCACTCTCTGGAGGTATCTTAAAACTAGTTATTAAACTAAACATTGCTATCCAATTCTAATGACTCCACAATTAAGTGTTTTAATAGAACAATATTCATGCTGAGCACTCAATAAAGGAGCCTCGTTAATGATTCTTTTGATGAAAATAATTTTTGTAATCTCTAGCTATATCTAGTTGGATAAAATCCCATAGAGCTCATCTACCAATTCAAATCTCTTAAACAAACACTTCAAATAGACAGTGAACAGGGGTCCCAGAATTGAACATAACAGAAAGAGACGAGTGAGCTGGGTTGCCTTTGAGAAATTATATGTCTTCTCAAACTTCTCCCTGAAACAAAAAGCTATCTTTTTCCACACTGATAGTCTTCAAGTGAAGTTATAATTCTGAGAATCATGGAATGCTATAGTCTCTGAGGATTTACAGCTCAGGGTCTCAGAAGGTAAAAGAAAAACACATTGTAGGGAAAGAGAAGGAGATGACCATGCTGCAATATATCACAGATGAGCAATTAAGCAAGAGAGATGGTATAAATCAGTGGTTCCCAAACTTTTTTGACCTACTATCCCCTTTCCAGAAAAAATATTACTTAGCCCCTTGGAAATTAATTTTTTTATTTTAATAGCAATTAATAGGAAAGATAAATGCACCTGTGGCCATCACCACCCCCCTGGATCGCTGCAGCACCCACTGGGGACAGTGGTGCCCACTTTGGGAATCACTGGCATATATGATATTCTCAGAAAATGTATGACTAAAAAAGAATATGAGCTAGACATGTAGCAAGAATGGAAGATGATAGTGGGCAGCCAATATGATTCATTTATATCTACGCAATGTCAAAATGTGAAGAACTCTCAACTCCTCTATATATTCAGTGGACCCAGAGTAGCTTCAAGTGGATGTGGACAAATTACACAAGATAGGTAGGCATCAGGTATTGATGGATTATGATGTTATTTGTTGGTAAGAGAACCCACATCAATGAGATTGTAGACTCTTTGATAGACCTCTATGTAAGCAGCCTCAAAGTGAACTTTTCCATTTATCCTCACAAGTAGGAATAAACAGGCAGGAAATACCAGGGAATTCAATGATATATTGAATTCAATAACCAAATAATCCAAGCTTCTTGAAACTCAGTTCAACTGTTCTTCCCCTAAAGATCTAGCTCTTTCTATTTCTATTCCCATACTATTTTTATACTATTTTCCAATGTCACATCATTCTTATGGCTACATGAGTATAATGAGGTTTTGAAAAGTAAGTCAGACATCTGCAAAACATCTGTCAGCAAAATACTAGCAGATAATCATGAGGTTAAGCATTGCCATCTTCTAAAAAAGAGATACAAAGAAATATTGGACTCATTGAAATATTGGGTAAATGAATTCAATATTATCTGGTTTGTCCATATACTTAACTATTAGTTCTTGTGGTATTTTACTGGTTTGTGTCTCCTAGATCTTGAAACTTTAATTATTAGATGTCAAACAGAAAAATGAAACTAGTGATTATCATCATCTTGGGTGCTTTTTCTGCCCAGGCAGTGCCAGGCCCAGCAGGTCTATAAACATCAGACTCTGGCTCTCACAGCTCCACTGGTTGATCACCTGCCCACTTTGAAAAGCAGGAAGCTTGAATGACTTAGCTATTCTCAGCAATATAAAGATCCAAAACTATTCTGAAGGACTTATGGTGGAAAATGCTATCCACCTCCAGAGAAAGAACTGGTGGAGTCTGAATGCAAATCAAAGTGTACTATTTTTTAAACTTATTTTTTTGTGGGGGGAGTTTGGGATATTTTTTCTTTCACAACATGACTAATATGGAAAAAAGAAGTAAGGAACTCTCCCCACTGTAGTAGTTGTAGTTGTTGACAGTAAACAAGCTGAAAGATTAGCTCTACTACTCTGAGCTTTGAATCAACAAAAGTGGTCACTCCCATCAGTGATTATGCTAGCCATATACCAGTCATTGCAGTTTACTGAAGGTATCCAATGATCAGACATTCATACCATCATCACTGCCAGGCAACTATCAGACACACCCTGAAACTTCTTTCTATTGTCAGCAACACATTGGTCATTATCTCAGGAAAGGAAAATTAGCATCCCTTGGAGGGTAGGAGCCTTCTGTTTGGCTGTACTGACTACGTATGTTGTTGGGAGTTGATGGTTTCGGGGATATGGTCTTCTTTTGAGGCAATGGTCTAGAATGAAAATCAATCTCTTGTTTAGGGCACAATATTTTGAGATCTCAGCTACACTTACAGGCACTGAACAAGGAAAAAACAGTCTCCTGTGGAAGCTATGTTGTTCATTCATGAGTGCTGAATGAATGAATTAAAAATCATTTTAAGTGCTTATTAGTATATTGTCAGTGAATGAATGAAAAGGCATTTATTAAACATTTATGATCACAAATCTCTATGCTAAGCACTGAGGATGCAAATTAAAAAAATGAAACCAAAGAAAACAAAATAGTCCTTGCTCTCAAGTTCACTTCATAATAGGAGGCAACAAAATATATAGGAGGGATCAGGTGCAGGGAAGATAAAAGCCCCAGTGGTCTCTAGGATACAATGGCAGAACAGATAATATTGATGTGCCAGCATCTTCTTTGGTGTCATTTTGATTGGTAAAACAGTATTAGTTTCAGATTTGAATCATTTAACAGGACTTTGCCAAGGACTTCGGTGGCAGGACTTTTCTTTCAAGTTTTCAATAGCTGCGTGGCAGAGGAGATGCAATCTACAGAGTGGGCAGATTTATAGGGGATGGCATTATTTTTAGAGGCTGCTTTGCTGTATGACAGTAATGAGATCAAATATTCAGAATACTACTATCATTCTAATGTTCCTGTTTCTTTAGAAGTACAATCATTTCAACCTTCAGACTATCCCTCATATATATTCCCTATTCTCCTTTGACACTGACACTGCCCTGGTACAGGTGCTCACTGCCACAAATTTGGACTGTTGCAATACCCTATTGGGTGGTCTCCCTTGTCATAAATCTCTCTCCATTGCAGTCCATTCTCTACTCAGCTGTCAAAGTAATTTTCCTAAAGCACAGATTTAACTATGGTACCTCCCTATTCAATAAACTCCAGTGGGTCTCTATTGCTATACTATTCAAAACCTTTCAAAACCTGGCCCCTTCCTACTTTTCCAGTCTTCTTACATCTTTCTCTATACCCCCAAACCCAACTTATCCAAAGATCTCCTTATGGTTCCTCCCAAACAACATTTTATCTCCAAACTCAAAGCATTTGCACTGGTTGTAACCCATGCCTGGAATGTTCCTTCTTTATCTATGTCTCATCTATTTCCCAATATTACTTAATCTTAATGCCTCCCTCTGAGATTATCTCCAGTGTATCTTGGGTATATTTTATTTGTACACAGTTGTTTAGATGTTGTCTCCCCCTTTAGAATATGAACTCCTCGAGAGCCAGAACTGCTTTTTACCCTACTTTCTTTTACCATATGTAGCACATAACAAATATTCAATAAATGCTTATTCACTGACCTAGGTGTACTTCTGTTCAAAAGGTTCTTAGCTTCTGAATTCAGGAAAGCCTTTACAGATCCTGAGGAAATGTGATGGTGGTGAATTGGCTCTTCAGCCTTCTGTATTTCCCTCTAATCACCTTGCTGATTTAGCTACTCGTGGCTTACCTGCTTCTTAATGGTTTTTAGTGAGTGGTGTTGGTGGCAAGCCAATTTACACAGAAGTTGCTTCCTTGGATGCTGGGTTCTGAAAACAGGATTAGTGGCTTGGGGGAGGCGGGACTCTTCTAAACTGTGCTTGGTACTCATGGGCTTTTAACTATGGGCTAAGATTGAGAATAAAAATACAAAATCTAAAAGTCTCTGCCCTCAAGGACCTCACATTCTAACATGGATTAACAACAAACATAAGGGAGTAGTTATTAAATTTGTGAATAAGTGTTTGAAGTGAATTATTAAATCAAAACGCTATGTATCTTAAAAAATAAATTTGTGAACAAATTCTAAGTTACTCTTCAGAAGTAAACTAGATATCTATGGATATGTGTATGGGAGGGAGCATATTCATAATATATAATTACCTTTGTTCAAATTTAGACATGCTTTCTTCATATAAACAAAAAATCCTTAAGGGTTAATCTTCAAAGTAATATGAAGGATAATGGCTTTAAAATAAAATGGTAGGATCATAGGTCTAGAACTGGAATGGACTTTAAAGATCATGTAGTTAAATTTCCTTACTTTTCTGAGGTGTAAAGATACTAAGTGACTTGCCCAGGATTTCACACAGTAAATGGAAGAACTGGGATTTGAATTAGAGTACTCAGGTTAGTGTTTTGCCTACTGCACCAAGAGCCCTCTAAAATTTTGTTTTTTTTTTTCCTTTTTTTTTACCATAAGGAGGGAAAGTGGTTTATGAGAAGCCAAGCTGACTTAATTTAAATTGTCATCAAGATCTATTTTGTCCCAACTCTACTTTGCAACTAATTTTGGAGTTTGGATAATCATACTTTGTTGTCCGCTGAATGAATTTTCATAGTGTAATTTGAGAGGTTGATGACTGGGATCTTTTGTATCAGTTGTATTAAATAGTGTTGGGAAAAATAAAGAACAATAAAGTTTTGTGGTAAATAATACAATTTATGTAAGATGCTCTCATAGCTTACAATTTTACAAATCAGAAGCCTGACTTTTGCCAAAGAACGACCCAACTTCACACATACCAGTGCATAGTTAAACATTCAACAAACAATAACTGATCACTAAGAAACATGCATTTTAGAGTCACATGAATATATGCAAGTATGCCAAAATGTATGGAGCAATACTTTTTGTAGCCAAGAATTCAGAACAATGCATTAACAAAGAATTGAAAACAAACCTATCAATTGGGAGATGGGTAAACAAACTATGGTACATGAAGACAATTGAATGTTATTGCACTGTAGCAGGGAAGCACTAGAGCCATCTTTGTGTACCAGCTAAGGAGAGAAACTCTGAGCATAATTTCATATTGCTCTCCGAAAGAGCTGGATAAGTTCAGACCAACAGTGTATTAGTGTCCCCATTTTTCCAACATCCCCTCCAACATTTGTCATTTTGCCCTTTTATCATTTTAGCCAATCTGATAGGTGAAAGAAAATATCACAGAGTTCTTTTGATTTGCATTTACCTAATCAATAAGGATAGAGGTCTCAAATCAAACCTATATAGAGAAATTTGGCAAACATGTCAGAATATTAGCCATTCCCCTATTGATAAATAGTCAAAAGACATGAACAGACAGTGTTTAGATGAAGAAATCAACGCCATTTTTTTCCTTTATTTTAAAAGATAGTAGTAGAGGAAGAAGAAGAGGAAGGTAGGATATATCTGGAAATGAAAATTATATTAAAAATAGCTAGCATCTGCATAACAACCCTGGAAGGTAAATGCTATGATAATCCTCAGATTATATAGGTGGACGTGTTAAGCGATTCATCTAGGGTCACAGAACTAGTAAGTATTTGAGGTCATATCTGAACTCAAGTCTTTCTGACACCAGGGCCAGTTCTCTGTCCAATGTGCCACCCAACAGTCATATCGATAAACATTTTTAAGCATATAAACAGGGTATCCCTAAAATAAAAACTATTATAGCTTTAAAGTACACGGACACTTTGGGGACACCTTGTAATGTGGATGCATGAAAAATTGAATAGAAGGAGGCAATCAATTATGTTGTATATTTACGTTTGGGACTTTTTTGATACTGTTGGAGGTTTTTGTTCTGCTTACATTTAGGAAATCTGTTAAGTTGAAATAATATTCATACACATATACATCATATAGATTTTAAGAAGATAGAAGTCTTTTTGTGATACAAGGACTATATATGAAAATATCACTTCCATTTGGGTTTCTTCAAAGAAAAAAACTAGTCTCAGACTCAACAAGTAGACACTTTTGGCATTCTGAGGGAATTTGGGGAATTTAAACAGCTGTTTTAAAACTAGGATCTCAGAAAGCAGAACAATTTGACTTGGACTTTTGCTGTTTCAAATTGCAGCTCTTTCACATACCATTAAATTCTTGTCACATATCAAGTTACCTTAAGTAGCTTTTTGTGAGTTTAATTGTCTTACTAATTCTCCAAAAGCTCTGAGAGAGATGAATTCCTTAAATATTTAATCTGTTTATGACTCAAAGTGTCATTTTCTGAATACAGCAGTTAAATTCTTGGAATTAATTACTCTTTGAATTAAAGCTGCCTTTTTATACACTCGACATTTAGTCATAGTTCACCCAATGTGTAAATCAAACAATCCATCTATGCATCATGGAAAATTTACTTCAAATGTTGCATCCCATAACTACCTACAGAGCCCTAGTGCTAACCATGGGCAGAAGATATTCTCACTGTTTCTTCATCAGCCCTAACTTGGCTTATCTTTTCGCTGATTCCTACACTTGGGTCTCCCTCCCTCTCCTTCTACCTTTGTTCAAGTACTCCTGAATGTTTTAAGCAGCCAACTATTTCTTATTCTTCAAATAAGAAACTCAAGCCTGTTTTCCATATTCCTCTTTTTGAAAATCACAGGCTCCATTAGGATGCTTTTTTCTATTAGCACAAATAAAGAGCACAGTTTTTATCCTATTTATCCTAAAAGCACTTCTGCATATGTTGCAGATATCTGTATATAGACATCACAATAGGGATCAGTCCTGTGGTTTTGTTGCTATAGGGGACTCTCAGATAAGAAAACTCTCTCTCCCAATGCAGGCTCTGCAATTTATGATCTTGGAAAGTTGTTAAGGTCACTGTGAAGTTAAATGACTTGCCCAGGGTCAATATATCTCAAAGGCAGGACTTGAATACAGGTCTTTATCATTCTAAGGCCCACTAGGCTAGACTTTCTCACTATTTGTGTGTATTAATGCTCTCTGTACATTTGTCACTATAGTCCTATAATCACCTCTTTCAAAGTCTTAACCTAATTGCTCATTGCTGTATGGTGACCCTATATTCTCAAAGGGCACAAGACTAGAACAAAATTCTGACAGGCCCTACTAAACTGAAAATGTATGAAGCCAGTGACAGACTATATCTTTCCATCATCCAAGGAACAGCTAAGTTCATAAAGGGGTCATACTGGATGGTTACCCACAAGATAATGAGTTCAAATCCTGTCTCTGCCTCTTAATACCTGTATAACCTTGGCCAAGTCATTTTCTATCTAATAACTATTTTTAAAAGTTACCTCTTTGAACTGGAAAATGAAGGGATGCCCATCAATTGAGGAATGGCTGAACAAGTTGTGGTAATATGATTATAATGGAATACTATCATACTATAAGAAATGATGAACAAGATGATTGCCAAAAAACCTGGAAAGACTTATGTGAAGTGATGCAAAATAAAGTGAGCAGAACCAAGAGAACATTGTACACAGCAACAGCAATCAAGTAGGATGATCAACTGTGAATGATTTAACTATTATCTGCAATGCAAGGATCTAGGACAACTTCAAGGGATTCAGCATGAAAAGATCTATCCACTGCCAGGGAAGAAACTGAGGGAGTCTGAATGCATGTGTGGGTATAGATACACATGCAAATACAACATAAATGTATATCTATTTGGATTGTGGTGCCTTTTCAGTAATCACAATCTCAATGAAAAGTGAATGAACAGAAGGATGATTAAAGTTCATCTCACTTATGCCAGTGATACTGAACAAGCACTAGGTGTTACGATAATAAAGTGCATCATGTCTGGTCCATGACGGGTGGTACCTACCTCCTTTCATCATGCCCACTTCATAGCACTTTCGTAGCCGACAGGCCTGACAGCTCTTTCTCCTGTTCTTGTCAATGGTACACTGGTTGGTCGCAGGACACATGTAATCATTATGCCCTGTTCAAAGCAAGAGGAGAAAAAAAATATGATTTCTGGAAACTGAAGTAGCTCAAACTAAAGACAGTGGTGTCATCTTCATGAGGCTGCATAACACTTACCTCATGATGTGGTTACACTTGCCATCCAAGCCAAATCAAGCAATTGTCATGTATCACTTTAACCAAATTAGATTTAACCTTAATTCCTGCCTTAGCCACTTCCTCAGTGGGTCACTTGAAAAAAAATTAATGAAAGCAAATTTCAGCTTAGCAACCTTGCTTTCAATTTCCCCAGCTATTTTATGTACTTCAGGGATTAATTCTCCCATGACTGGAATGATCTCCTTTTTCACCTCCTCCGTCCTACGCTTTCTTCAAGTCTCAGCTAACTTCCTTCAAGTTCCTACCTTCACAAGAAGCCTTTCCAAATCCCTTTGAAACCTAATGCCTTGCCTTTAGTTATTATTTCCTATTAATCTTGTATTTATAGCTTAGTTTAATGTAGTCATTTATATGTTCTCTAATCCATTAGGTTGTGAATTCCTAAAGAGCAGAGGTGTCTTTGGCTTCTCTTTGTATTCCTAGCACTTAGCCTTATTGCCTGGCCCATAGCAGGCACTTAATAAATATGTATTGATTGACTGACTGAGTCCTATATGAAGTCATTACAGATGGAGGAGATCAGATAGAGATTCATATAGAAAGGGGCAGTGGATTTAAACTTTATGGAATGGGGAGGAAATTCATGTGACAGGAAAAACATTCAAACAATGGCTAAACATTTAAATGCCTCCTATCAGCATTACGCTGAAGGCTGGGGATGCAAAAACAAACAAACAAACACACACAAAAAAACACACCACAGCAAAAGATGGTCTTTCTCTTCAAGAAGTTCAGTCTAATAGGGGAGTAAACAGGCAAGCAAGTATATGTAAACAAGCTAAACATACAATATCAATAGGAAATAATCAAAAGAGGGAAGGCACTAGAATTAAGGGGGCTGGGAAAGGCTTCCTGTAAAACATGATCTTTCAGTTGTGCTTTAAGGGAAGGCAGGGAAATCAGTAGGTACAGGTGAGTAGGGAGAGCACGCCAGGTATTGAGGACAGAGAAAATTCCCAAAGCCAAGAGATGGAGTATCTTGTTTGTGAAACAGCCAGGTCAATATTATTGGATCAAAGAGTACATGATTGGGAGCAAGATATAAAAGTCTAAATAGGTAGTAGGAGAATGGTTATGAAGGGTATTGAGAGCCCTGTAGAAGACTTTGGTTTTTATTCTGGAAGCAATAGGGAGCCATTGGAGTTTATTGAGTGAAGAGGGATGGGAGTTACAGGGAGTGACTTTATTGGATCTGAACTTCAGGAAGATCATTTTGGTGTCTGAATAGAGGATGCGTTGGAGTGGGAAAGGGGTTGGGGCAGCAAGACTCACCAGGAGGCTATTACAATAGTTTAGATATGAAGTGATGAGGGTTTGCACTAGAATTGTGCCAGTGTCAGAAGGGAGAAGGGGGTGTATTTAAGAAATGTTTGTTGGAGACATGAAATCAATAGTGAAGTAGCATAGAAGAAGAGGACCAATGACTAAGCCCTGATGAACACCTATGATTAGTATTTGTTGAATAAGGATCCAACAAAGGAGACTGAGAAGGCAATTAGATAGGTAAGTGAATCAGGAGAGAGTGGTATCTCACATAGAGTGACTAAAGCACCATGGAGGAAAGGGTGATCAATAGTCTTAAAGGCTTCAGAGAGTTCAAAGAGAATAAGACTTGAAAAAAGGTCACTGGATTTGGCATCTAAGAAATCACTGGTAACTTTAGAGAAAGCAATTTTGGTGAAATGATAAAGCTGGAAGCTGGATTGTAAGAAGAAAGTGAAAGAAGAGAAAGTGGAGGCATCTACCATAGATGGCCTTTTCAAAAAATTTAACTATAAAAGCCAAAAGCTTTAATTTGATAGTGGGAGAAAAGATAACATTCTTTTGGTTTAGAGAGGACAAGGGCATGGTTATAGCAATAAATAAAGAACCACTGGACAGAGGGGGATTGAAAATAAATGATGGGGGTGACAGAGGGGGCATGTTGTTGGAAGAGACAGGATGGAATGGAATCACTATAATAATCTAGGCATAATGAATGGAATGAGTAAAAGCACAAAAATGAAGAATGGGTATTTGAGAGGGAGAAAGGAAAATCCAATTTAACTGGAACAAGAGATTGTGATACGGCTGGCAAAGGAGGATAAGTCCAGAGACAAACAAATATCTATATAGATGTTAAGCTCTACTAGCTTAAAACTGCATTAAGACTTTTGGGACACTGTGTCCCCAAATATTTATTAAGCATTTACTACAAGTCAGGCACTGAGTTAAGCAGCAGTGATACAAATATAAGAAAGGAAAACAGCTTCTACATTATATTCTAATAGCAAAAGACAGAACATAAAGGGGAACAAGAAGAAAAGGGTAGAAGAGTATCCTGGGGAGGGGGGAGCATTATTGTACCTAAGGAGGAAAAGGAGGAGACTAAATATAATCTGGCATCAGTGAAGTGAAATATGGGTGGAGTTCTTATTAAATTACATCCTTAGCGAGTCACTAATTAGAAAAGAAGAACCTTAGAAAGATCCTCATGGTGGCAAAATTAATGGTACCCAAAAAGTGTAAATTCACATAGAACCTGGGTCATATGTTAAACTAAATGGCCTTTGAATTTCCTTCAAGTTCTTAGATTTTATGAGTCTATGAGAATTTGTAGGCATTAAAAAGCCAATGTAGATTCTTGAGCCAAGGAATGACATAACTGGATCTTTGCCTAAGATTAATCTTTAACAACATAAAACAGAGATTGAAGAAGACGGTGAAGTCAGAAAGATAATTAATAGTCTACTACAGTCCAGGAAGGTCATAATAAGTGCCTATTTTATAGCTATGACTGAGGGAATTTTAAATATTGAACAATGCAAGAGATGTTACAGCAGTAAAATAAGTTGAAATCTATGACATCTCAAATAGATATCAAGAGGTGAGGGAGAGAGAAGAGTCAAGAAAAATCATATACCTGTATGACCTTGGACAAGTCTTTTAATCCCAATTGTCTAGCCTTTAATGCTCTTCTGTCTTAGAACTGATACTAGGACAGAAGTTAAAGGTTTCATAAAAAACACAAAAGAATACATGAACTGGATGTGATAAATTTGAGATGCATACCCAGAGTCTTCCTTCTTTCAGTGATGTCTTTACTTGTCCTATAACTGTTCAGACATGGTGAAATGGCAAATAAAAGTCTCCAGAGTATTTTTCAGGTTGCTACTTCCTTTCAGAGAGGGGTTTATGTGATCAAGGGCAACCGGGAAGACTAAATGGACAGAATAACGGTTAGGGGGTGGGAAGGAACAGTGTAGTCATAGTAGTTATCTGAAAAGATAAACAGAATGCCATGATGTGATCAATAAAATGCATTTTTGGGTGCCCACAAATTCAATATTTTACATGAAAGTTGTAAAAGAGAGCAGTGTTCAACATCTGAGAAAGAAGAAATAGTTAGGTAATATTGTAGAAACAATAACACAAAGCCATTGACAAAAACGTTTGTCTCCCACAAACTCTTTACCCAAAATAGATTCCTTTCCCAGTGATGGCATGCTAAACCTGTCCCTTCCTCCTTAGCATTGCTTAGCTCACCCTTGTGATGTTCTTCAAAGAAAAAAAAACATCTGCATGTGATTTAGTATAACGTATGTAATCCATTAAAGCACAATAATAGCCTGCTGACATATAACTATCATTGCTAAATTTTTCCCCGAGCATTTCTCTTTGATGCTGGCCTCTTTTCTCTCTGGGGTCAACTGACAACTGGCTAATGCTCTTATGTTAGGTGTTGTCTCTGAATAAGCTTTTCAGCTCATCTCATAGCTGCATGAATTTTGTGCTGTTCATTTGGTTTGTTCATTTCACTTTGATTCTTCTTTTCCTTAAGAACAAAGCCAACATTTTCATTATATTTTGTGACTTGAAATTTCTGGTCATGCCTTTGGTAGCATCCATAATGTAAAAGGTAAAGAAGAATGTCTATTTGTTAAACTCTTGTCTTTTGCTAAGAACTGATCACTTCCAAGTCAGAAGAGAGGTAAAGGCTAGACATCTGGGGTTAAGTGACTTGATTAGGGTCACATAGCTAGGAAGTGTCTGAGGGCAGATTTGAATTCAGGACATTCCATCTCCAGGCCTGGAGCTCTATCCACTGAGCCATCTAGCTGCCCCTAAGAATGTTGTTAATTATTATTTACCTAAGCCATTAAAATAGTTTGATTTGATCCAATTAACTGGAACTATAAGCTAATAAAAGGCAATATAGTAGACAGTGTGCCAAACCTAGAATCAGAAAGATTCATCTTGCCGAACTCAAATGTACTCTCAGATACTTACTAGCTGTGTGACCCTGAGCAAGTCACTTAAATTTTTTTGGTTCAGTTTCCTAATCAATAAAATGAGCTGGAGAAGGAAATGGCAAAGAATCTTCAGTATCTGCCCCCCAAAAAAACCCAAATGGAATCACAATGAATCAAATATGGTTAAAAAAAACTGCATAATAAGAGGTATTAGAAAGCAATTATTATTAACAATAATGATGACATTAATAATTTTTATTGTTTCCAGTCATGTCCAATTCTTTGAGACCCCTTTGGGGTTTTCTTGGCAAAGATACTAGAGTGGCTTGCTATTTCCTTCTCTAACATTTTAGAGTTGAGGAAACTAAAGCTAACAGTATTAAGTGACTTGCCCAAGGTCTCACAACTACCAAGCATCTGAGACTGGATTTGAACTCAAGTCTTCCTGACTCCAGGCTTGGCACTCTATTCACTACACCAGCTAGCTGCTTTCAATAATAATAATAATAATAATAATAATAATAATAATAATAATAATAATAATAATAATAATAATAATAATAATAATAGTTATCATCTATAGAGTGCTGTAATGTTTATAAAATCCTTTCTAAATATCATGTCATTTTATTCTCATTATGAATCTGTGAAGTACATCCCCATTTTACAGCTGGGGAAACTGAGGCAGTCAGAAGTTAACTTATTAGACCAGGAACACAAATTTGTAAGCCTCCAAAGCCAAATTTAAACTCAATCTTCCTGGCTCCAGGTCCACGACTCTCTATCCACTGTACTACCTAGTTGCCTACTACTAGTAATAACAGTAATAGCTGATTTTAATATTGTGCTTTGAGTCCTACATAGTTACAAAAAGCTTTAAATGCATGTGTGTGTGTTTGTGTGTATACAATCTCATTTTGTAATCCTGCAAGATAGTTATGAAAAATCCATGCTATTCCCATTTTATAGGTCAAAAACCTGAGACTGTGAGAGGTTAAAATTGCTTGCTCGTGGTCACAAAGATTGTAAACGTCAGAAACGGAATCTGCCTACAGTTCTAACATTTTTTCATTCTATGCCATATCAGGAAATTTTATCTTTCAAAGATTTGTATATATTTCCACATGGAATTAGTTAGATTCCAGAAAACCTTTCAAAATTTGCAGTCCCTATTTATATCTTCCTAAAATTTTACTTCTAATTTTGAAAATCATAATATGTATCTGAAAGAGGTTTGTGAGGAATAGAACTTTAGATTCAAAATCAGAAAGATCTGGTTACAAATCATGCTTCAAATACCTCCTAGTCTAGTCCCATTGACCCTAGGTAAGTCACGATCTCCCCAAGCCTCACTTTTGTCTTCTGTAAAAAGGAATTAATAAAAGTATCTACTTCACAGGGCTTTTGTTTAGATCAAATAAAACAATGTGTGTGAAGCATTTTACAAGCCTTAGAGGGCTATATGAACGCAAGTCGTCTTCCAATCTCTATATGGTCATTATACCAGGTGTATATCTAATTAAAATAGCTCTATCTTCGTCCATGAGCATAAGCCCTCTACTGATGCAAATAGCATCTATTCTTCAGTTTAGTAGATTATCTGTTTGTGTGTGTGGCCAAAAACATTTTTCTTACCCTTTGGGAAAATCTGATCCTAGTTCTCTCTGAAGACAGCTAGGCTTTTCTCCAAACAAGAGGCATCGCCAGTCATGTACCTGAAAATTTTATAGCTGAAGACTTGCCAAAGCTTGTGCTCTGCCTTAAAGAACCCAGGGTCACCTCCAAAACTCAGCAAAGAATAGCGGATTGGAATAAAATTATATGTGCAATTTATAAGAGGAAATCTCTTTTGTTTCTCATTAATACTGAATTTGGAAGGGGAGAAAATATTGTTAAATTAACACCAAAAACTTAAAGAGCATAGGTTTCGAATTGCAAGGATCCTGAGTTGGTCTAGTCCAAGGAAGGCCAAAAGTGGTTGAACTTAGCCAAGTATGCATAAATGGTAAATGAACAGCAAGAAGCAGAGCTAATATTTGAACTGTTATTGTTTTAAGGAAAAAGTTCCCGAATGCCACAATTCATTACCATTAGAACAGGTAGCTGAAAAAGATTGAAGAACCTCTTTCTAAAAAGTATTGACAACAAATTTGTCTGGAATTGCTTAGCACACTATAATTTGAGAGCAGGGAAAATGGAATTCTAAAAATTTTATGAAGCTATGTTTTTATTCTTTTGAAGTAACAAAAGAAACGAGTGCATGGGTATAAAGCACTTCGCAAACATTAAAGCATTATAGAAGTGTTCATTTATTAGTGTTGTTATTGTTAAGAAAGGCTTCAAACAGAGATCTAGACAGTCACTGAATACAGTACCAGATTTGAAATTGAAGGAATTACTAGAAAGCAAGGCAGCACAATGGATAGAGCACCAAGCCTGGAGTTAGAAGGATCTGGGCTCAAATTTGATGTCAAACATTTCCTAGCTGTGTGACCCTGGGCAAGTCCCTTAATCCTAATTGATTAGCCCCTGCTACTCTTCTGTTTAGAACAGAAACATTTTTTTCTGTTAAAAACAGGAAAATAAGCGTTCTTTAAAAAAAATTTAAAATTAAGAAAATCCATAGCTGGGCTTTCTAATCCCAACAGCATTATGACCTCCCTTTTAAACCCAGAACACATTGCTTTAATATCATAGGCTAAATAGTAGGCATCCAACACCAGGAGTTGAATCTGACCTCATCATGGGCTAGAGATTACTTTCGGTTAAAACTAAATTCTTAGGAAAGTGTTTTTAGATTTCTGCTCAAGAGGTTTTTTTTTTTTTTACTTTTTCTTTTAATGTGTTTTCCATTTATGAAAAATTTAGGAGATGAGTTGCACTATTTAACACAAACTTACTGGATAAAGTTATAAATTTTCCAATTTACTGAGGGCAAGATATGACATGTCTCAGAAGGCTTTGGCTGCAGAACTCTTTGTTCTTTATTCAGCTCTGGGGTCAGCCCCAATTAGGGCAGGGTGGAGTGGGAACTTGACAGAAATCCTGGTCTCATAAAACTTGGTCCTCTATCCTTAGATATACATTATAAAGTCCAGTGTATAAACAGGCTTCGTATCAAATTAACATCTGCATTCTTCTGTTGCTGAAGAGGAACCAATCAAAGAGTTAGCTGAATTATAAATGTGTAACCGTGGTGATAGACCACACACTGCCTCAAACATACAGGCAATGGGGTTATTTTTAGAATTGTCCTTATTAATGGGGACAGATTAAGGAAGTAATAGAACCAGAAACTAAATCTATTTGGCCAAATTCCAACTCTGAGTGAGCAAAAGGAGTTTTGTAATTATTCTACCCTCACCTAAAAGATGTTATTTTTTTGTATTCAGACAGTTAGCTGTTATACAGTGTATTTCATTCTGCATCAGACCCCAAATACTTCGCCTCCCCCCCCCAAAAAAGCCTACAATTTAGAAAAAGAACAGTTAGGTCCTAAAGAGATGTAATATCCATACACAGTCATATTCAAAAGTAATTAGTTGTAACTATGCACAGGGGGAAAAATAATCTGGACTTTCTCCCCGAATGCCCTGCATTTTGCAAACTAACAGCTAGGAGCTTTGAGTTAGGCAAGAGGCATATTGGCTGAGCCTCCTGTTTAAATTGGCCATACAAACAACCAGCCCATTTTAGATATATATCTTTATAGGGCTGAAGTGAAATTCCTGAACCATCTTGTTTAACATGGACAATGGTTGGGTTTGGCACAATTGAATTGATTCTCTAAAGTTAACAAAAGTCCAATCCATAGCAGGCTAATACAATGCTTTTTAATCACAAAACTATGTATGGTTTTTTTTTCTTTTAATATCTATGGAAATGGAAAACTGATAAACCATCAAGGAAAAAACTCATTAAAATCAAATAATTGAGTCATGCCATTAAGACAAACTCTTTAAACTCAATACCCATTAACAACTGTTTGTTTCTTCCAATAAAACACAAGAAGGAGCCAGTAAGTGCATTATGTCTAAATAAGCACTCTGAAAACTTACATTTAAAAAAAGGCAAAATAAAACACCTACTAAAACAACTTGCTGTGTCTATGTTGTGAAAGTGGTGAGAGCCTTTCAAAAGAAATCCATTGCAAGATTTATTGCTTGATTTTATAAGAACAATGCCTGAATTATATAAAACTTCATCCATAAGGAAAATTCCCAATGAGGTAATGTTCTTTTTTTTAATGGGATTTGTAACATTGGAGGCAGAACAAATTGCAGTTGCACATCAGAAGAAACCCTACAAAGCTTCCTTCTACTTCCACACTCAGCCTGTCCAGTATTGGATCACAAACCACAAGGCAGAAACTGTGATTTGAAATTCATACCAGGGTTTTAAGGAATTCTAAATGTTTTCTTTCTGCAAACACTCTTGAAATCTGGATGCTGAGTTAGATGAACAGGAGGAGAGACCACAGGGCACCCAGAAAACAGAGAGACTTGAAAGCTTTATTGTTGGGCCCTTGGAATCAACTGCTTTCTTTTTGATGTTTTGATAGGAGATGAGTTTATACCAGCTCAGCTCTAGCATGCCTTCCCCTATCTTTCTTCTTTCTCTCTGCCATCATTGACTCTGAATCTGGCAGCACTGGAAAGATAAGCCAACAGCAGGAAGTAGTAGGTGTGTATTTGCTGGGGAGTAGAAAAATGGCAATTCTCCTTCCCTCTCCTCAGTGAAAATATTTGTCGGTAATGAAATTGATACCAAAGTGCCTAAAAGAGGAAATGAGGTACAGTGGATGGTAATTACCTTTAGATGGCCCTGAAATCCAAGAACTTGAGTTGGTATATAAGTTGGTATTCTTTTTTGGTGTTTGGTTTATTGACGTAGTTTGTTTTTACGCTACAAACAATTGCCCTCCTTTCTGGAATGTGTCTCTTAACACCAATTAAAACATGCAAAACTAATAATACAGTGATTTCATCTGAAAGTATATGCTACTTTCCACATATACAGCATTCCCCCATATGTTTTTCAAATGTAGTTCACAGAAATCTATTTTCTCTCTTTCCTTACCTTAGTGAAAATTTTTTAAAAAGAGGAAAGAAAAAAAAATGCCTTGTAACAAATATGCCTAGTCAGGCAAAACAAAATCTCTCATTGGCTGCAAGCAAAAAATTTATTCATTTGTTTTCAGTTGTGTCTAATTTTTCATGACCCCATTTGTGTTTTTCTTGACAAAGATGTCAGAGTGGCTTGCCATTTTTTTTCCAGCTCATTTTATAGATGAGGAAACTAAAGCAAATGGGATTAAGTGACTTGCCCAGGGCAATACAGCTTATACATGTCTAAGGCTGGATTTGAACACAGAAAGATCAGACTTCCTGACTCCAGACCGAGCACTCGATCCATTGCACCACCTAGTTTCCCCATACACAGACATGTCTAAGTCATATTCAGCACTCTAAATCTATCCATTCTCTGTCAGGAAGTGAAGGGCATGTTTTATCATCTGTCCTCTGGAATTAAAGATGGTCATTGTGCTGATGCTAATTCTTACAGCTCACAAAGTTGTTTGTCTTTACAGGTTTGATATTGCATAACCTGTTCTCTCAGTTCTACTCATTTTAAATCTCATCAGTTTATAAAAACCTTCAGATTTTGTTTCTTTTTATGTTCCTAATGTCAGAAAATAAATTATTCTTGCTTTGTTTATTTAAATATGGTTCAGTTCTGTCCATGCTTCTTTGAAATCATTCACTTCCTAATTTCTTATAACACAATAATATTCCATCACAGTCATATGCCAAAATGTATTCAGCCACTCCTCAAATAATTGGCATCCCTTTAGTTTCCAAATTTCTGGGGATGGAGGAATGGGACTACCATCACAAAAAGAGTTGTGATAAATACTTTTCTACATATGGGACCTTCTCATTTCTTTTATTTCTTTTAATTCTAGAACCAACAGTGGCATACCTCAGTCGAATGGCATGCACTGTTCAGTAACTTTTTGTGGATAATTTCAAATTGCTTCCTGTGTGACTGGGCAAATCATCTAAGTCCTTTAGGCTTCCATTTCTTCAAATGACTGGTTTGGCCCTAAGATTCCTTCCAGTACTATATCAATAATCCTATGAAATCAGGAGAGGTCAAGAAAAACTAGGTAATGGAGTGAAAAGTCAATTTCTTTTTTCAACATTCTTTCCAATAGATTTTTAATTAGAATATGATTGTGTAGAACTAGAAAATGTTTAAGGGTTTTATTTGTTTGTTTTGGGCTACTGAAATATGTATCACCCTCATCTTATCCCATTACGTAGGAAGAAGAGACTAGGAAATGTTTGCATGTGGGTGAAACTAATGTAAATTCTGTGGGCCAAAACCATTTTTATGAGCCTAATAATTTCCAAAAATTATTTGCAAGGCTGCTATTTATGACTGTACATTGCTGCTTATAAATTTTCTATAAAGTGCTTAGAAATGTTAAGTGCCATGCAAATGCTAAGTACTCAATAAGTGCTAAATATCATTCAGACTCTGTTAACATCGAGAATCTCTCTTGCATCTTTATAACTTGTTATTTTTCTAATGTGTATGTGTTTTGTGATTGACTCAAATTAAAACTAACATAGTTTAATTTCTCTTGGATATATTAACTATTCCTAGAAATATTTTCCAAATTTGAATACTGCTATTTACTCAGGTTTTAAGATATGCATTTTAATGGCGTTCTATCCTACTACAATCTTTTCACCATTCTTTGAAATATTCATTTAAATGAATTTCTACTTTGTCTTAGCAAGAGATAGCCCAATAGTAGGTTTTAATAATTTTGTCAGTTCACTTCTGCTCCAAAAATTTATAGGTTTCATTATGGGTATGGCTGGCCTATTTCATTGTTTTAGTCTTAAAATAAAAACTTTCATAAAAGTATTACTAATAAGGAAAAAGCTCTTAGTAGAAGAGATGGCACATTCTCATTAAAGTTGTTCCACTTATAATAGAAGACCTTAACCATTTAGTGAGACTGCTACATTTTACTTGGGAAGAAATGCTAAGGTACACCATGCTCCAATACAGGCTTATTATTTGAAGTATTAAAAAAATCAAAATGTTGTATTTGAATAGAATACTACATCAAGCCAAAGATCAACCCATCAGCATCACGTACCCCCTGTGTTACATATCATATACAATCTTTCCTAGGTGGGGAGAGGAGGGACCTGATTGCCTTTCAAGGTCACTTCCAGCTTTAAAATCTTCCTTTGTCATTTTTGTTTTGTTTATCATCTAGCAGCTAATATTTTTCTTCTGCACTTAGATTCTACTTTTATTATATTTATCTATGAACTTGTCTTATTTCCCTCTACTAAAGTATAAACCCCTTGAGGGAAAAGATTATCATTTATCCTTCTATCTTCCTCCAATAACTATCAAAGTAATTTCCCCTTGTTAGGTACCTAATAAAAGTTTGCAAAATATAGGCAGCTGGGTAGCTCAGTGGATTGAGAGCCAGGCCTCTAGGAGGTCCTAGGTTCAAATCCGGCCTCAGATACTTCCCAGCTGTGTGACCCTGGGCAAATCACTTGACCCCCATTGCCTACCCTTACCACTCTTCCACCTATAAGTCAATACACAGAAGTTAAGGGTTTAAAATTAAAAAAAAAGTTTGCAAAATGAATAAGAAAATTAATGGACTCTTGCTGATTTGAACAATACATTTTAAGTCTTATATCTAACCACCTCTATCCACACAATTTACCAATGAATTTTTTAAAAACCCTACAGGGTTTCAGAGCACCTAAGAAAGTGGAATTAATTTTTTATTCAGTTGCTAAAGAAAAAAAGATTATAAGTATAATGTCAACTCTTTATTATAATTATTATAAATGAGCTGACTAAAGAGAGATAAACTTTTAGAATATACTAATGACATGCACATTTTCACAAGGATAGGCAAAATAAATAAAAAATCAAAGGAAAGACTACATATCATCAAAGAATAAATCTATTAATATTCTTCATGAATCTGTTTTTAGTATTACCAGGCAGATAATATCTGACAAAAATATACTGTGTTTAATCCTCAAATTAAAGATAAATTTGTTTTCTACCCTATAAAGCATTCACAAACAAAATAAGAATCATTCATGACTTGAGAAAAATAGTATGTATCCCGAAGTCACACAGGATGCCTCTTGCTCCACCATGATACTTCATTTGGAAGGAAAATGGTCAAACCAATGGATTTAGAGTCATAGGACCTGGTTTCTAATCCTGGCTCTGCTGCCTATATGTGCTCAGATTATTCAGTACAACCCTCTGGAGTTAGGCATCTTTACCTATAAAATGAGTGGGTTTCACTAGATTAGGGACTCTTAATCTTTTTCGTGTAATGGACTTCTTTGGCAGTTTGGTGATACCTCTGAACCTCTGTTTTTAAATGTTTTAAAAAATACACGTGTCACTTCTCAGCTGTGTGACCCTGGGCAAGTCACTTGACCCCCATTGCCTACCCTTACCACTCCTCTGCCTTGGAGCCAATACATAGTATTGACTCCAAGACGGAAGGTGAGGGTTTAAAAAAAATACACGTGCTTTAAAGGAAACCAATTGCATCAAAACACAGTGACCTCCCCAAATTTTTAAAATTATTTCACAGAGAACATGTTAATAATTTCTGTCCCAGATGGTCTCCAAGAGCTTTTATGATTTTTTACTCTAAGTCTATGATCCTATGATACATTTAAATGATGTGCAGGGATAGTATTGCCAGGAAATAGCTCTGAGCCAAGGGTACAGGTGGGAGCTGGAAACAGATCAAGCAAATATTTCCCACCTTGTGTGTCCAAGTGTTGTGTAAATTTATGCAGCTACATATCATGTGTAGAAGAATTGGGCTGCATATGTTTGAACCTTCTGGAGAAAATTGAGATTTATTGCCCTGGAAAGTAAATGTTGATTTGGTCTTAGAATTTATCTTGCTGATCAACGGGTTTGTTCAATGGAAGACAATAGCAATGACTCTATTTTAACCTATAACTAAACTTACCTCCAGCCAAAAGTCTATGGCCACCAGTTACAGAGAATCTTACCTTTGTTACTGAAATCTTTATTGCTGTATGGAAATAGGGTAATTCTCCATTTGAGGCACTGCCCTCTGTGACCTTCTACAATAGAGGGTCAATTTCTCCATTTGAGAGAAAGACCAAAAAGGCGATTTTATGATATTCTATGCCTAATCAGATACTGGAGAATAAAGCAGTATGGTAAGATGTAGAAATATTAAGTGGAACTTCCTTTTCAGGCCATCAGTGGCTGACTCCTGAAAATAATGATAATATTTTGAAATTTCTTAAGTAATTTCTCATCAATTACCTAAATATAAAGGCTTAGAATATAGTGACATGTTTTCTTGAAATGAAATACTCAAAGGAAAATATAATCATTGACTAAGAAAATAAGAAATGACAGTAAAATGCATTTGAGATTATATGTTACCCTAAGGATAATGAAAAGACACAAGGTAGGCATAAATCAGCTACAGCATGCTATCAAGAAAGAAGTGTATGCAAGAAATCACATGAAGATACTATCAGTGCTATACTACCAGAAAAGGAGGTGAGCCCATCGTGAAGAAAGAGTGATGGATAATAACAGATGGAAAATTCATGTGTCCCATTGCTACATAGTAAAGCTAGAGAAAATCCCTACTATATTGGTGGGCATCCTGTTGAGGATTTATGGGATGAGATTCACAAGCAGGTATGAGTAGATTTCAATCTTATCTTTAGAGAGAATGAGATAATGCTGAAGTATCAATGTACTTCCTGAAAACTTCAACTTCAAACAAGTTAAGCTAACCTTGGCACATGTCAAAGGAGACCCTTTACTTGCAGTCACCAGGAAGGGAGTAAAAGGTTACAGAGCTACCTTCATCGAAATTTAGAAGAGAGAGAAAATCTAGTGTGACATTCAGTTCATTTCAACAATGACTTTAGAGATCTCTACTAAAAGCAGCAAATGAGAAATTCGCTGGTTAATAATACACTGGGTTGATTGTGAGGTTTAAGTTGGGTAACTTAGTAGGAAAAAGGTTCCAGAAACATAAATTGTAAATTAGGAAACATCAGGTTAAGAATTCATCTGTATTACTTAAGATGAGCATTTATTAATATGTTTATGGGGTTTCCCATTGAATTCCTTCTATATACAAGCACTGTACTAGACACTTTTTTGGAAAACACAAATATGGATAAAATGTGAACCTGGATCCCAAAAAGCTAAATATCTAGTTGAAAAGATGTCATGAAATTTTTTACACTGCAAGCCATATAACTTATAAGACTACAAATTGAAGAGAAGGTACAAAACTTCATTGATAGAAGTTCCTCAACAGGTACATCTCCATAACATTGAAAAAAAAAAGTCCAATTTTATCCTCATTAGGAACATCATATGATTGCTATATTGAATTTCTGTAACAGTTCCTAAGTGAAAAGTTAACCATCATTCTGAACTCAACAACTGTAGCAGTTTCAGACTTTAATGTTTCAATGTTATGAATTATTATTCTGTATACCAATGAACTCTGCAATTTTAATAGGGCCATACATAAAGACTACAGAACTTGGCCCTGTTCCAAAGACCCATTATTAGACTCTACTGTTAACTATTATTTCCCCTTGGGGCATCCACTATACACATATGGATAATTTTAAGGGAGAGAAAAGAATTTTAAGAGGCAGAAAAAAAAGAGATACATCACCAAGGAAAACAATAAGAAATGTATGTTTTCATAAAAATAGCTAGCATGTTATTTTTAAGAGAAAATTTTAGCTCAGATGTTAAAAAAAATTCTGACTTGTAGTCATTATAAAAGAACTAAAGCAAAGTGGAGTTGTCTGTCCAAGTGAACTTCTTCAACATTCCTTAAAATCTCCTGAGAACACTAAATATGCTATGATCTAGCTGTTTCACAATCCTATTTGTGTAGAACAGAATGCAATGCAAAGGATAAAATACTACCTGAAAAATACATTACAACATTTTTTATAGCTAATCCCTTTAGTCTATCAGTGACTGCCAAAATTCAATCAACATTTCACTTTCCATTCAAAGAACGAATAAAACATATCTCTACACTATCTTTTCCTAAAATGGAAATGTATTCATTTTTAGAAAAGAAAATCAGTTAGAAAGAGGTTGTTGGTTTTTTCCCAAATGAAAATAAACCCTTAAAAAGAAAACCATCAATAGTTTGACTGTGGCAATTGCAAATCTTGAGAAATCTGACTGGTTAAGAATCCCACCCCACTTCCCATCTGTAAAATAATCACAATTGTTTTCAGTATTTGGCACATGATCAAACCAACAACTGCAACAAAAGAAAGCATAATGAAATCAGTAACCACCATCTCATTGTCCAGAGACAATGAACCATTTTCAATAATGCTTCTTGTGGATCAACAAATAAGCAAGTGCTGTTCCACACCACAGTAGAGGACTTTCTGAAATTCCGCCTTCTGTAACATTAGATAATCATCAAACAAAGAGAAGAGAGGTGTGACAATTTATAAGATTAGCTCAATGCCCAACAAGCTTGTTAGCCCAACATCCAGACAGGCTCCTTTCAACTGTTCAATTGTTATGAGAGTTCTAAAAACTATCTTTCCAGCTAATCCCATTGAAAAATCCAAACATTAATGGTTCAACCCAGAGGAAAACAATTTCAAACTGTTCTTGTCCTGAAGAGTCATGAAAGAGGAAAATGGTCTAGTGATCATGGCAAGGGTATGGCAATCAAAGAATAAGATCAGAACTGTTCTAATAACATAGATTCCCTACATGGGTGGTTTCTATGCTTCTAAGAGTTTTGAAAACATATGATAGCCAAGATTACTGTGGACCCTAAATATAAGTAAATATATCAAACGGCCAATTTTCAGTCTCCTGAGTATTCCCTGGTGATCTAGCCAAAATTTAATGTTCCTTCAATTTAATATCCTCTGCAGAGAATTGTTCTGATCACTCAGGTGAATGGTAATGAAAAAAAGAATCAACCCAGCTCATTGAGCAGTTATTAAATACCACCTGAAATTCTATACAGATATTTTTCATATATATGCACATATATATGTTTATACACACACATATACATAAATTAACATTAAGGCACTGGAGATATGTAAAAGCACTATATTTTTCAAGATATAAAGCTTAAAATATCCTTACTTTTAGGACACCTCTATTATTCTATTCTACTCCCATTCTATTTCATTCCATAGAGATATAACATGTATACAGGAAAAGAGATACAGGAAAATCTGAGGACAAAGAAAGGATTTGTAAGAAGGGAGATCAGGAAAGGGTTCTTGTAGGGTCCATAAACTGACCTGAACTTTGAAGGGAAGCTAAGTCAGCACCTTACTTGTGGTCAGGAAACATTTGTAGCACATACAAAATGTTCGAGTTTCAAAATGATTTATATTCATTTCTGAATTTAGACCTAAAAATAAGTATACGTTATGTCTGTTTGAAAAAATAAGGAAACAAAAACACAATGAGGTTTACAGCCTAGCACAGACTCTTGCATATAGTAGGCACTTATTAAATATTTGCTTGAATGGATAATTGAAATGAGCCTTGGAAACCAGTCCCTAATCTGCTTCCACTGACTGAACAATTTGCACTAAGCAAGTGGAAGCATATACTGATTTCATCCCTTTTATCTCTGGAACCAGAGAAGCCCAGTTTGTTGGGTATTGGCTGTTTTTTTGTTTTGTTTTGTTTTTCTTAAGGAAAACTTGTAGATGCTGATAAATTTTTTGTAACCAAGGCAATGTAACCTAAATTTATACCAAAAATCTGCCTTTGTAATCCCCTTAAATACAAAGACTTTCCTTATAGTTTCACCTCACTTGGAGCTCAGCTGAGCTACAATATATATACAATATATTCCATGTGCATACATAATAAACAGTCAATAAATAATTTTGAATAAATGGGTGCTCAGGAAAGAGTCAGTATATATGCCCTAATTCCATTTCCCCATTAGCCCTCAATTATTTGCAATCTAATTTCTGTCCTCAGTATTCCTACTGAAACTTTTCTCCTAAAGGCCACTAATGACTCTCCTTTGTCTAACTGAATGACCTTTTTTTCTCAGTCTTCATCTTCTGTAACCCGTCTGAAGCACTAAACAATATGAACTAATTCCTTCTTGTAACTTGCTCTTCCCTTGGCTTCTGTAATATGGCACTCTATTAATTATCTTTTTATCTCTCTCTCTAATTCTTTTCAGTCTCCTTCAGTCAGTCAGCTAGCTTTCACTAAGTGCCCATTATATTCTAGGTATCTTGCTACATGCTGAGGATATAAAGAAAGACCAAAAAAAAAAAATACCAGTCCCTGTTCATAAGGAGCTCAAAGTCCAATGAAGAAGACAACATAAAATCAATTATGTACATATAAGATATGAACGGGAACACTTGAAGTTCTTCAAATCAGAAGGCATTAACAGTAAGAGAAACTGGGAAACACTTCCTGCAGAATGGGGGACTTTAGCTGAAACTTGAAGCAAGTCAGGAAAGTTGGGAAGAAGAAATGAGGAGCAGTAATGTTCTAGGCATGGGAGACAGCCAGTAAAAATGTTTAAAGTCAGGAGATGGAAGTGTCATGTGCAAGGAGCAGAAAAGAGAACAGAATCACTGGATCATTGAGTTTAAGGAGTAAGCTATGCAAAAACCAGCAAGGAGGGAAAGGGTCAGGTTAGGAAGGATTTTAGAAGCAAAATAGTGAATTTTATATTAGATTATAGGTAGCAGGGAATCAATGGAGTTCATTGAATAGGGGTGTGATATATTACACCTGAGCTTTTAGAATATCAGTTTGACAGTTGAGTAGAGAAAGACTTAAGGCAAGAAGATCAACTAGCATTTTATTTCAGTGCTCCAGGCATGAGGTAATGAAGACCTATACTTGGGAGTTGGCAGTATCAAAAGAGAGAAGAGCTGAATATCAGAGATATTTAGAAGGTAAAAAGGATAATGCTTGGCAACTTACTGTATATGGAGAATAAAAGAGCACGAATTGTTGAAGATAATACCTAACTTACAAGCCTCGGTAACGGGGGAAGAGGGGGGAAGCATATAGTAATAGAGAAGTTGGAAGGTAGGTAGGGTTGAGGATAAACTTCACTGGATCCTCTCTCTCTTTATACTCTCCCTTGACAATATCAACTATCACCAATATGTGAATTATCCCTAAATCTTTCTCTGTCTGTTTCTCTCCATATATGTCTGTCTGTCTGTCTGTCTCATTCCAACATTTTCCCAAACTATAGTCCAGTAAACCAGTACTTAAAACACACTGCTACATATCTCCACCTGGATAATAAAGGTCTGTGAACAACCCCAAAACAGGCCCCAAACCAAACTTATCATCAATTAGACTGGAAGCTACATAAGGACAAAAATCATATCTTATCTCAACTTTATACTTTTCCCAGTGCCTAGGACACTCTTTACACAGTAGGTGTTTAATAAATAGCTTTGACTTGAATTTTCAAATGATCTTCCTCATTAGTCAAAACATTCTGGGAAATTATTTAAAATTATATTCAAAAGGCTTTAAGTTCCCCATATACTTTGACCTAGCAATACCACTTTATCCCAAAGAGATCAAAGAAAAAAGGGAAAGGACCTAATTGTACAAAAATATTTATATCAACTAATTTGTGGTGGCAGAGAATTGGAAATTGAGGGGATGCTCACCAATTAGGGAATGACTGAACAAGTTATGGTATATGATTGTGATGGAATACTATAATGTTATAAGAAATTAAGAGGATGTTTCAGAAAAACATAGAATGAGTTAAGAACTGGTGAAAAGTGAAGTGAGCAGAGCCAAAAGAACATTGTACATAATAACAGCAATATTGTAAAGATGATCAATTGTGAAAGAATGAGTTACTCTGATCAAGACAATTATTTAAGACAATTCCAAAGAACCCATGATGAAGAATTCTCTCCATGTCCAGAAAAACACCTGGTGAGCTCTGAATATATATTACAGCATAGCTTTTTGCCTTCTTTATTTTTCTTGGTTTTGTGTATGTGTGTGTATGTTTTCTCTTTTGCTACATGGTTCCTCCAAAAATATGTTTTGCATGACTTCTCAAGTATAATCAATGTTATCTTGCTTGCTTTCTTAAGCAGTATGGGAGAGGAGCAAGGAAGAGAATTTGGAATTCAAAATTTTTAAAAGTTGAAATTAAAATTTTTAATGTCTGGCAACATCTCTCTCTCTCCAGGGAACAATAACACTTTTTGACTATTTCTTTGATGAGTTTTCTATAGCAGGATGCAACTTTACCCCACCTTCTATTGTCCTTTGTCTCTATCTTATTTTTCTTGACCCCACCCTTAATTTTTTTTTTCTGATTCTTTATTCCACTTAGGCTGATTGCCACTTCTGCTTGGTATTCTTTAAATTGTTTCCATTGATGCTTCTCCTGGATACCTCTCTGAGGAATCATCAAGAGGTAGTAGAATAGAATACAAAAAGGTCTAAGTGTTTAGTGTTTGGGCCAGAAGTTAAATATTCTATAAAAAGTATGCAAAAACATTGATGTATATGGAGTATTACAGAAACTTGTGACAAGCAGAAAAAGGAATATGCTATTTGAGATTTTATGAGGTTAGAACTTCAACAATTACATAGATGAATCAATGCTAATCTTTCATTTCCATAATATAAATAACTGTCACTTGCTGCTTAAATAATTCTCAACATGTATAACTTGATAGATTAGACTAATGCAAAGATAAGTATAAAGAAACCAACAACAAGCACTTCTTTCACCCCAACTTCCTTATTCATGACACAAGACCAGCAAACTAAGCCAGAAGAGTATTCCAAGACTAGAAGAAAAAAAAGATCCGATCCTGATTCTAATTTATTACAATTGTTTTGCATTGTATGTCCACCAACCTCAGAATTAAGACTCAGGAATGTGGAAAGCCAAAATATCTTCTTATAAGCGATCTCTATCAAACCAAGAATTCATTTCTGGGCCCTCGGAGTCATTTGGTTGATTCTGCTATTGAGCTAAAGGATAATATCTGTTTATATTACCTCAAAAACAATCAATGCAGGGATCTTATATTGTAGTCTATGGCATTTAAAATTTTTTTGATAATTACATTTCCATATGATTGGTTTTCTCTGAATTATATATATATATATGTCTGTGTGTATATGTCTGTGTGTATATTTATATACACACAATTTTTTAAAATGTGACACATTTAAACATATTATTCTCAGGGGTTCCCTAGGCTTCATCAGACTATCAAAGGGGTCCATGACACATAAAAATTCCTAAACTATGACATTATGAAGGAGATAAAATGTATTCCTTTCTAAGGTTTTTGATAATGGTGTTAATTTCCAGTGGCCTAAGAGAACTGAAAACAGAATATGAATTTTATAGAACAATTTTGAGAAAGTGTGTTTTTAAGTAGAACTGAATTTTTAATGACTATTTTCTTCCTACTGGTCAATTACGTGTCATTCTGAGATCTTATTTGAAGTAATCATCAACTGTTCTATGAAAAAAAAAAGTTCTTTAGGAAAATCAAGAGACACTGTGGTATAATGGATCCAGAATAGGTCTTGGAATCAGGAAGACTGAATTCAAATTCCCACTTCCAAACCATACTACCTGTGTACTCCTAAGTAAATCATTTAACATCTCTGGGTCTCAAGCAGTTCTCTAAGATTACAAATTCTACAGAAGGCACTGATATGCCTTGGTAGAAGTTCCTTATTGGGAGCTCCCTTCATGAAGGAAATTATAGATGTCAGTTTACAAACAAATAAACAAATCCCAAAGGATCATAAGGGAGCTCCCAAAAGAGCATAGTTTTGCAGCTAAAATGGATGTTAAGGATCATCTAGAAAATTAAAATCTCTTCAATAAGGGAGAAATTTATAAAGCTTAAAGACCATGTTCCCTGTTGTCTCTGTCATATATTAACTAGGCTGAAGAGAACACTGACCTAAACTCACATTACAAAGCAAACATGGAATTTGCAGTGTTATAGCCAGTGAGTTTCATTTTGATTATTGGCAAAGTCTAGAATGAATAAAAATGGAAAAGCATAATAATGCTCTTCTTGACAGCAAAATATAGAAATGTAGCCTAGACATTAGTATAGTTAGGTGGATTGGGATCTATAGTTTATGATCAATGTAGTTACTCCCTCCATCAATTCAAGTTCAACTCTTCTTTTTATGCTTACTCTGTGCAATTCTTGTCAATGTCCCTGCATAAATTTTTACCACAACAAGTCAGCTGAATATGCAGGGAATGGGGAGTCTTCCTGATTTCTCTTTATATCAGGAGTCTCCCAAGGAGCACTTAGGCTATAAAATGATTATCCTTCATTCTCATCCTGTTGCCAGTACATCAAGAGTATTCAGTCATTAGTGTGAAAGGAAGGTTTTATTTGAATGCTCTAGAACTTGGTCCAATACTATTTAACATTTTTATTCATTATTTGAAGAAAAAGACAGATGACATGTTTATCATATTTGGAGATAACTCTAAGAAATGAAAGCTAGATAACAGGCTTGACTGCATTCAAGACACAAAAAGATCTTGACAAACTGGGCTAAATCTGATGAGATGAAATTTAAAAGAAATAAATGTAACTTCTTATGCTTGAGTTCAAAAAAATCAACACCACAAGTACAGAATAAGGGAAGTGACATCAAAGTATCTGAAATCTGAATATAACAATGAACTATATAAATAACAGTGTGATGAGATAACCAAAAAAAGTTAATTTTGTCATCTACGTTAAGAGAAACATAATACAGAGAATCCAGGATTAAGGAGGTGATAGGATTGATACATTAAGCCAAGGTCCACCTATATTTAGAGTACTGTGTTTAGATCATGGTGCTGAATTTTAGCAAAGTCTCTGGAGAACATCCAGAGGAGAGTGATCAGGACAGGATGTTTAGTCTGAAGAAGAAAAGATTTGAGACTTAAGTAGGGAGAAAGGGCAGGATAATAATTTCTTCAAGAACTTGAAGACCTATCATGTACAAGAGTGGCCACAGAAGACAGAAAAAAATAATAATAGGTGGAATTTACAAGGAAATAGATTAAGGCTTAATGTAAAGGAGAAACAATAATCAGAGATATCCAAAAATGGGATGGGGCTACTTTTAGAAGGAAATGCAACTGACTACCATGCTAGAGGTATTGAAGGCAAACCTGGATGACTCCTTTGACAACTATATTATAGAAAAAAAAAAAAAACACTTGTTCAATTGTGAGTTAATCTAAATTGTTTCTAAGGACCTTTCTAACTCTATTTTTCTGTGCTTTTGTAGTTGATTGTATTCTTACAATTTACAAAAGCAGACTCTAAGAAGCAAAGAATTCAGTAAGAGTTACTTTAAAAAATTTTCATCCCAATTCCATTCTAATGTCTTACATATTTTTTTGTTTTACCTTATGGAAGTTTTCTACACACCCCAATTCCAAATTTTTAAGGAATAAAGAACAAAGAATAAAGAAAGACTTGAAAAAATATTACAGTAATGATTACCAAAGAAATAGAAAGACTATTCCCATTTGTTTAATAAATTTTTACTGAGAGTCTAATATTTGCTTTTATAATATCATGCTTTAGATTAGATATTGTAAGAGATGTAAAAGTTTATAGGGCACAATTCTTTCAAAACAACTTAATGCTTTTGCTGAATTAAAGAAAGAAAAACTACCTTTTGTAGCAAAATGGATGAATAGAAATTTTCAAGAAAATTCAGATTTTACAAATATAATCGATTTCTCTACTAGCAGCAATGCAATGATCCAGGACAATTCTGAGGGACTTGTAAGAAAGAACACTATCCACGTCCAGAGAAAGAACTGTGGGAGTAGAAACACCAAAGAAAAACAACTGCTTGATCACATGGGACAATGGAGATGAGATTGGGGATGTAGACTCAAATGATCACTCATATTAATAATATGTAAATAGGTCTTGACCAATGATACATGTAAAACTCAGTTGAATTGCTCATTATCTAGGGGAGGGAGAAAAGAGAAGGGGAGGGAAAGAATACAAATCATTTAACCATGGGGAAATATTCTAAATTAATTAATTAAAGAAAGAAATTTTCAAAACGAAAAGAAAATTCAGATTTTATTTCAGTAGAAGTCATAACAGTAAAAGTGAGTGGAATGGACAAAGGTCAGAGACAAAAAAAATAGTATTCAGTACAGGTTGTGGGATAGGAAAGGTAAGAAGAAACAAAATCAATGTCAAACTGATAGAAAGATAGGAAAAAATAATGCTGTTTCTGACAGGAAATTAAGAGAATAGAAAATAAAGAGTTGCTTTAAAAGAGAAAAACAATAGTATGAATTACTTGCTACACTTTAGCTTCATCAGAAGGCATTCTATAAGCCTACACATCCTATTGAAACAAATAAAAATCTCATACCAAAAATAAAAAAGAAATAGTAGAAATTTATCATAGGAGATCAATCTGTGAAAGTCTGAAGACAGCCATAAATGTAAGACAGGGAATTTAGTTACATATTCCTGCTTATATTTTTAACTTATCTATTGTCTGTTCTGATCTTTTGAGATCTGTTGCTATATGTATATCTATATCTGACGAATATGAAGGTTTTTCATAGTGAAGAAAACAACTGTAACACAGCTCACATTTCTTTTTCTTTTATCTGTTCATCTCACTTAATTGGCAATTGAAACAAAACAGCTTTTGATGAAAGGAACAAAGGTAGGCTTGCTAGAAGCAATCTGATCTGGTGGTACTTCTTAATGATTCAGTCTTCTATATCTATTCATTTCATTTTACCTGCTATTATGCACTTCACAGACTTCACACTACACATACCCCAACCCATTAGTCTCTAATACAGTTATAGTTTTCAGAAAGAAGATGAGTCTAGGAAGCAGCCAGACTAGGTGTGATTTTAAGTAATTCCCCCTTTTCAATAGAAGATTAAACTCCCTAAGAAAATTAACTCAACAAAGGTGCTAGAGTTCACAGACTTATTGCTGTACTACTGGGGGATGCACGCTATCTAGCTAACAGAAAGAATGATCCCAAAAGACAGTTGTGAAATAAGTGACATCTCAAAGTCTCTTGCAGGCCTGTTCTTCTGTGGAAGATCTACATCCTTTGTTTTTGCAAATCTATCCAAGAATTATTGTATATAACTTTTCTAGAAGCCAACAGAATGAAAATAATTAAGAGCATGCAGAATACTAATAATCCAAACTAATCTAAAGTACAACAATGGAAGCCTGATGGAAGCCAAAACTTAAAGTATATTAAGAAATGATTGGAATAGCCAAATAAAAATTAATTTGTGCAAAAGGTTCTAGTACTTTGATAGCAAACTGGGAGAATCTGGTTTCCTACACACAGAAACTCCTAGGATTTAGCAGATGAGTTTAGATGAGGTACCTGCTACTATTCTTTGATAAGATAAGAACTCATAAGGGTACCCAAATGAAGACTAGAGGATCGTTCCCCTCTATGCATAGCTGAGATGACTTCATGTTGATATCATCACATAGTTGAACCTGACTCACAGTGAACTCACATCACACAGTATTTTGCACTTCCTTTAGGTTCCAACTATCCTCACTATAGAACAAACTCAGTGTAATTTATACTCTTTTCAAAGAAGTTTTGTTGTGAAATTAAAGACTTCAAGTGACTAATGGCATCCTCCCATCCTTAAAGGTCTGGTTATAGGTAGAGAAGAGAATACCACAAAAAAGTGCTCCCAATAACATATATCCCTTCCTTATCTGAAGGCATAGGATATCTATCTTGGGTACAAAGTAGAGGAAAGTGGAATCCATCATTTACAAGACAATGTCAGAATAGAGAAAGGAGCATTGGAGCCATATGCCTGGCAAATAATGTTGTACGAGAAGATATGGATTACATGGTAGCAGAATCACATAATTTCAGAGCTGGAAGTTACTTCAGTAGCCACTAAGTTCAACATATGAGTATAAAAAAAACTCCCCCAACATAACTGACATGCCTCCATTCAGCTTTGCTGATGAGGGAAAACTCACTGCCTAGCCAAGTGGTCCATTCCACTTGGGGTCAATTTTATTTGTTAAGAAGATGTTCCTGATATCAGCTGGGCCTCTTTGCAACTTCTACCGATGATTCTTTGTTCTGCCTCTGTAATAAAGGGGAATATATCTAATTCCCCTACCACACTATGTTCCTTCTAATAATTCAAGACCACTATCATGTCATCCCTATTTCTTCTCTTGTACAGACTAAACATTTCCTTCAACCAATCTTCAATTGGCATGAATTCAAAATAATTTACCATTCTCATTGCCCTTCTCTGAATACTCTCCTCCTAATCAATGTCCTTCCTAAACTGTGGCACTTAGAATTGGACAAAATACTCTAGATGAAAACTGATCAGGGCAGAGTATAGCTGAACCTCTTTAATTTCTGTAAGGTTTGTCTTTCCCCTTCCTCCTTGATGCAGCCCAAGAACACATTACTTTCTTTTGGTTGTTATCTAACCCTGTTGATCCATTTGTTGACGTGCTTATGGTTATTGTGGTTGTGATCCTGGTGGTCAATGTTCAATCATTTTAAGTCCTGTCTGACTCTTCATGACCCCATTTGGGTTTTCCCTGGCAGAGATACTGGAGTGGTTTGCCATTTCCTTCTCCAGCTCATTTTACACATAAGAAAACTGAGGCAAAAAGGGGTAAGTTATTTGCTCAGTCTCATAGGTAGTAAGTATCTGAGGCAAGATTTGAACTCAAAAAGATGAGTCTTTCATAACTCCAGACCCCCAAATCCATGATCTACTAAATCCTCCAGATCTTTTTCAGACAAATTGCTATCTGACAGTCTTTTCCTAGTGATATCCTCACAGAAGCGATGTTTTTTCATCTCATGTGTAAAACTTTTATTTATCCCTATTAAATTTCATCTTTATTAGTTTCAACCCAGTGTTCTAACCTATTAAATTCTTTTTGGATCCAGACTTGTCATTCAGCTTTCTCCAAACTGTTTGTCATCTATAATTTGAAAAGTAAGTAATCACTGCTTTTTCTCAGGTTTTTGACTAAAATGTTAAATTGTATAGGATTAAACATAGGTTGTGGGCATTATAATAGAGATTTAATTTCAATCTTACTGAAACATTAATAACTATTCTTTAAATCCAATTTAGCTATTTCATTTATCCCAGTGGTGTCAAACTCAAATAGAAAGGGGCCATAATCATACATAAGGACCCTTGTTGAGGCATATTGACTTAGAATACCACATATTATCTGGGTTCTTTGCATTTTTATTTAAAAGCAATTCTGAACCAACCTACTTCTCTCCATCTTTTCCCCAAGAATAAAACTTTACAAAATGCTTTGTTAAAATCTAGGAAAACTATATCTATAGCATAAAATCTAGATAAACTGCATAGCATACTTTTTGTGCAAAAATAAAGAATGAGTAAAAACACATAAATAGATAAATAAAGTTAGTCTGGCATGGCCTGACCTTGCTGAATCAATGGTGAATCTTTGTTATAACTCTTTCCTTTGTAGACTTTCACTATCTCTTTAGGGGAAGGAAAGGCAATAAGCATTTATATAAGCTCATGTGATAAGCATTTATAATATGTCCCAACAACTGTACTAAAAAATTTAGGAATATTATCATTTATCCTTACAACAACCCTGCCAGGTGGGTGCTATTATAATCCCAGTTTTACGGTTGATGAAACTGAATCAAATAGAGGCTTAATGATTTGCCCAGAGCCCAACAACTAGTAAGTATATGATGCCATATATGAACTCATTTCTTCCTGACTGCATGTCTGGTGCTCTATTCCATTGTGACAACTAGGCACCATAATTCATCCCAAAATTTTCTAGATAATACTTCATATTACACACCTAGGTATATTGTTGTTTCCTTTAAGCTTATCTAGGGCACAAATTATCTCATTGAATGTTATGTAGTTTAGTACAATCCTCAGTGAGTTGCTATTGCAAAATTAATTATCATTACTTTGAGATTAGTTTACTAAGTTATTCAGAATCACTTTGATATACTATGTCATTTATAAGCTCCCCAAGAACTTTATATTTAATATGGTGAAAGTGCATTAATTTTTTAAATTTTTTCAACTTTCCTATACCTCAATTTCCTTATATATTTTTTAATTAATAGAATTTATTTACAAGTGTCTCAGCTCCTCCTTCTCCTCCCCACATCATAGAAGATTCATCTGGGAGACAGATAAATATATATAGGCATCCCCTAAATTTCTAGTTCTTTGCCACCCCAAAGAGAGCTGCTATAAATACTTTGAAATATACAGGTTCTTTTCTTTTTTCCCTGATCTCTCTGGGACAGAGACCCAGAAAAAATATTGCTGAGTCTAAGGGCATACACTGTTTTATAATTCTCTAAGTGTAATTCCAAATTGCTCTCCAAAATGGTTGGATCAGTTCACCAACAGTATATTAGTATTCCACCAACAGTATATTAGTATTCCCATTTTTCTACATCCCCTCCAACATTGCTTATTTTGCCCTTTTGCCATTTTAACCAGTCTGATGAGTGTGAGATGATATCTTAGAAATATTTTGGTTTGCATTTCTCCAATCAGTAGTGATTTAGAGCATTTCTTTTAATATGCCTTCATATGGCTTTGATTTTTTTCCTTTGAAAATTATCTGTTCACATCTTTTGCCCATTTATCAATTGGGAGATGACTCTTATTCTCATAAATTTGACAACATACTCTATATATTTTAGATACAAGATATCTATTTAAGAAGCTATCTATTAAAGTGATACTTTTAAAATTACAAAAAAGAAGAAAAATGATTTGCCAACCTTTGGTTAATGGGTCAATGACAGCATCAAGAATATAACTTAGTTTCTAATTTACTTTATAGTCCTTTGGCTACAAAGCCAAATTGTTAAACAAAAAAAATTAACAAATTCCTATTTTAAGGTACCTGGAATCTCTATTATTCTAGATTCAAATTTAATGAATACTACCATGCTGCTAAAACTATTTCACTTGAGTACTTAGATTTTTAAGATCCTTTTTGATATGTAACAAATGCCTTTGGTGAATATGAAGTGGGAGGAATTTTTAGAAATGAGACTTTAGAACATGTAACAAAGTAGAAAGCTGCTCATTTTGTAAATTAAATTTCATGAAAATGAAATTGTTAATTTTAATGGTGTTACACTCCTAAGTATTATTCAAGTAAAATTAACAAATGAAAAATGAAAAATCCTAATCACCACTTCTCTTCATGTAATTTTTTACTCTTACAAACTGTTTGGCTGTTACAAAAATTTTTTCAACTATGAAGACAGAAATGCCAACCAACTATTATGATTATTAGGTGTTGTTACCAGAGAAAAAATAATGTACTAAGAAAGTTTTTCAAGAGTGTAAGATTTGTGAGTGAAATAAAATTTCTAGCCTCAACTATCTAGCATGTAACTGATACAAGAGTTTACCTTACAGATTCTGTCTTATAAATAGGAAAAGGAAACGTATTTCAATAGAAAACTAGTTCCTTTGCAGTTACAGGAAGAAAAAAATCAAATGAAGAAAGTTTGGAACTGGCACAAATAAAATGGATATTACAATATTTGAGGTCTCAGAGAAGAGGACTAGAATGTTAGTGAGTGATAAACAAATACACTGAAACCTAAAGAGTCCTGTCCTGTTGTAAAAATCTGCATATCAAGAGTACTGGTGTCCTCTATTTCCTTCAAATTATAGTGTCTCCAAAGAAATCTTGAAGAGAAAAGTCAATATTTTGTCTGGGGGATGTTTAGATTCAATTTGCAAGAATGAAGAGTCAATGGGTTTCAGGAATAAAACTCATCATCAAAAGGTGGGGAACTATATTCTACAATTCATAATTGTATGATATAATGATGCAATAATTTAAAAATAGAGCTATTAAGTAATGATTAAATATTTACCAAATTTATAAATATTTTATATACTTTTTCATATAAAATACCAGACAAAACTGACAAACTTTCATCAATATATATCATCTATAATATTCATTTTAAATGGATTACTATCATTAATATTTTAGTGAACATATTTCATATAATTTTTCTTTTTTCTGCTAAATTCCACAAAATGTGCTCTGAGTAGAATCTCTCATATATTTATTTACTTTTTTGTCATATCCTGACCCCATGTAGTGTTTCCTTCTTGGCAAAAACTCCTAGCTCCTCAAGGTTCTTGAATGAATTTTTCCTCTTCCCCACCATCTGCATTTTCATATTGAAACCTTATGCTCTAGTCAAGCACATTTGTTTAATGTCCTTACTTTCCCAATAACCACAGGACTTGCTCCTTTCTTCCTCTGTGCACACTGTCCTCAGTAATTGGGATCCCTTTCTAGTCCTCTGTACCTCCTTTTACCTTTTCAACTTCAAGTCCATTTCAAATTCTGTTTCCTCTGTGATGTTTCCCTGATTAATGTTCTCCAACAAAAAGTGCATTTTTCCCTATTTTTTTAGGCTGAGAAAAACCATCTTTCTTCATCTGGTTCATATGATCATGGAACTATAGGGTATTAGAAACACAAATCTAGAGCTAGACAGAACCTCAGAATTCAACTAGTCCATTTAGACCATAACATTAAAGGTTGGGGGGAGTATAGAGCTCATCTTGTGAAAAGAATTATAATTCTTTTTTCTTAAAAGAGAACTCAGGATTCTAGAGCATGGGAAGGTGTGACCATAGAGCTAGAGTCAGAAGATGCTCTAACCATCTTATCCAACTTCTTCATTTTGCAGGAAAAGAAACTAAGTCCCAAGAAAATGAAGTAATCTGAGTAAGGTCACACAAGTAGCATCAGAGCTAGGATTTGAATCTAGGTCCTCTGATTCCAGAATATTTGTGTACTTTCCACTGTAAAAATTATGCAGCCTTCCTTCACATATAGGACACTGTTTTAAACTTATTGACATTCACTGGTAATATTTTAAGAAATTTATTTTCCCCCACCCCACCCAATAGATTGTAAGCTCATTGAGTTGACAGTCTCTCTTTCTTACACTCAATATATGTTTATAGAGAGTCATACTATGGTTTAGAGAACTATGGGAGCATATAAAAATTAGTATGTTTGCTGTTATCCTAAGGGTTTCTAATCTAAGTATAAAAACAAGACACACATACAAAAATTGAAATAATGATACAGGAGGTAAATAACATTACATGACAATACTGCATAAGAGGACACAAAGCAGCGAAGCCAAATAAGTGGTATACAAAATTAATACTACAAGTTCAGGGGAAGGCTGAGATAGAAAATGGCTAGAGTAGTCAGGGAAAGTTATCCCAGTCACCCACTTGATCTGGTGTTCTTCCCTCTCCATCCTCTCCTTGACTATTAATCTAAGACCTATAGTTTCTGAGCAGATATGTAATACATGCTTATCAGTAGAATACCTGGGCTAATTCAGTATTTTAAGTACTTTAGAACTTTAGACAGTTGAGATTTTAGAATAATCTGAGTTTTCTTCTGTCCCCAATGAAAGAGACCTAGACAATGTTTCCTACAACAAGAAAAATTATTATTTTTTTTAAAAATTGCTTTAAAATGAACAGCCATAGCATACTTGAAAATTTAAGATCTTTATACTCATTTCAAAATTGAGAGATATGGATATTTTCACTATGAATGTGCTATTTTATTAGAACTTATAGGAATGATAGTAATTCTCTAATATGATGCTCAATGATTAGTACTATAATTATAGATGATATGACTAATGGTGGAGATGTTTGGTGTTTCTTATTATATATGTGTTCATTATACAAAAGCAAATTGGTCTCAGGGTGAGGTTTCTTAGGCAGGGTCAACCTCACTGTTTTGATTTGTCTTGCTATTTCTAGTCCTTTAAGGTCCTCATAGACATAGTGAGTTAGAAATGGCTTGTTAGTGACTTGTGTTTCAAAGAAGTTCATATAAACTATATCATAATGAGAACCTTTTAGTGGAAACTAAAGCACCAGAAAGTGGTACAATTAGATTCCAATTTGTTTAAACAAGTTGTTGACCTGACATAGAATTAGGGGAAAGAATTAAATTGTCTATCTGGATTTTGTTGTTGCTTTTGCAGAATTTTTCCTCCATCCCCTGGTTAAAGGTTGATGCTCTGAGTAGTTATTGCAAATTCATAGTACATGAGCTGCGAGGCAGGAAACATGAATAGAATGTATATATGTGTTCCTCGGCTTTCAACATTATTCTGTCCTGCTACAATGCTTTTATGTCGTCATCCAAACCTTACAATGAAGGCGTAGATGGGGTATGAACAAAGTTTTGACTTTGAGAGAGAATTCTTCTCTCCTGGCACTTCCTCCATGCCTTTCATTGACCTAGAGTACGGAATTTGTGTAGAGCAGTACAGTATCAATTCCTAAACTTATCTTCCCTAAGGTATTATCTATAGTGGTATAGCACATTGGACATTGCACTCAGAAGAAATTTTATAGCATTTACTAGAGTAGGAAAAAGGGGTAAATTTTCTACAAAGAATGTAATGTACTAATTTTAAAAATCCTGAAATATCAATGGCAAAATATACCTCTAACCCTTTGGAAATTAATTTCTTTCTTAATAACTCTGAAATACCATGGACAACATAATTGTAAATTTTGCCAGTCTCAAGGAATGCATTTATTCTCATGTGGCTTCATATATGGAGAGAAAATGTCTAGAAATATGCATTAAGAAGTATAATATTTAATTAAAGAATATAAACATTCTCTTAATTTATTGCATTACTGATATCATATTGTGTTAGATTTATAATTATTAATATAGTCATCCAGATGGATGAGTGAAATATATAAATCCACCCAGCTGTCTCCTCTTTAGTCCCTGCCCCCACAATGAGCTTCACCTACTCAATTAATTTTGATCCAGATACTATTGATTTAGATCAAACTTTAAATCAATATATAATTTCTCGAAGAAACCCAAGAAAATAAATGCCTTTTATAAAGAGATTTTCTAACTGAAATAATTAAACCATTTCTCCTTTTGTTCTTTGTCACACCTCAGCTGAAAAAAGAACATTTTCAGCTTTAGGAGCAAAGGGAAGTGGGAAAGAATAACAGGAGACTTTTCCCACTATAATCTTTTTGAGTCAAGAATTTCTGAGCTTTGGTAAAAATGAGAATTAAACATGCTCTGAAACTCATAAGAGTACCAAGGCTTTACACAGCAACAAAAGACCAATCTTCACAAAGTGGCTGCTGGTTTAGTGAAAGTAATTTCTCACACCCATTATTCAAGTCTAAAAGGTAGGCATTTGAGTTATGGTTCATATGGATGGAGAGCAGCCTGCCTGCCTCTCATACCTTTACCCAAATAAATACTTAGAGTGTATATGAATGGCCTCCCCTTTTTAAAAGATGCAGCATTTTACATAGATCAATAGGAATTTTTCATATTGGGGGCCAGAGTGAAATATGTGTGTGAAAAGAAAGATGTGAATTAGAACATTGGTCCACCATTTCAGGTTTATAAGAACCAATGTTGGCACATAATTTTGAGAGCTAGTTGATGACCTTAGGAAATGTGTCCATTAAATCCTTCCTGAAATTTTTGCACAAAATTATGACCACTTATAGACATGCATTTCATAATGGAATTGTTGATGAGCTTAACCACTCTCTGAGCTTAACCACATAATCTGCCATTTTAACACAAACCACTGAGGCTATTGCCAAGAAAGAATCATTTAATGGGGAAATTGAAAATTTAATTTTGATGAAACAAAAAAATATTAAGAAGAAAATTTGAAGAGATATCATGAAAAACACAAGGGATGAAAACATTTGGAACCTTTTCTTATCCTTCAGAGATATTTGTTGCCATGGTTTTTAAAGAGCTCTGAAAGATTCAGCTGTGACCATGAGAGCTGCCAAGAAATAAGGGGTCCTACCTATACAGCATTTATTTGTCAGATATATTTTGGTGTTATCTTCCAGGTAAGACATACTTATGCCATCTCCCCACCCTTCAAAAAATCCCATTATCATTACATTAGGAATGATAGTTTTCTAGCTTGAAATAAACATGTGTCCCTCTGCTAATATAAATATTCTTATAAATGAGTGGGCATTCATGTATATGTGTACCCACACACCATCATTTCCTCCTCCTTTTCACATTTAAGAGCAATGACCATAAGAAAGCTATTGGTGAGTTTGGCATTCTTATAGAGCAGGGGTCAGCAATGTATGGCTCTTTCTGCAGGAGCCATAAAGTAAATTTTTTTTCAGGTGCTGTTAGGGGAGCGCGCACTGTGAGCACTGTACGGCTCTCACAAAATTACATTTTAAAAAATGTGCTGTTTATGGCTCTCACGGCCAAAAAGTTGCCGGCCCCTGTTATAGAGGATGAAGTTTTCCAATCTTTTCTTTTAAAATTACATAGTTTTTTTCTCTAATCAATTAACAGCATCCAAGCACCTGGAGGTCACCCAGATGAAAAGTATCTGTGTTATGCTCTTTCTCTAAGAGTTTTTCACTTGGTTATTACATAATGATCCACAAGCGTACCTCCTAGAAATTCTCTAGCCTTGTCAAAACTCTTGCTCCATTGTTTAGCATCTATGATATTCCAAGATGAGGGACAAGTGTTGAAGCAGAATTAGACTCAAAAAAGAAAAAACTGGAGTGAAAAGAATTCCCAAGTTTCCAACATTGTTTAGCATTTCCCACAATTAAAACTACATGTGGAACTAGTTCAATGTAATTTCTTAAATTAGCATTTTGTCCTTGCTGTTCTCTTAAATTATAATACCTTTGCTGGTTGGACTGTGTCCAGAGAAAGGGAACCAGGATACTAAGAGGACAGGAAAGCATTCCAAATAAGGACTTACCCTAAAAAAAAGCAAAACTTAGGAAGATATATTATTCATCTTCAAATATTTTAAGGCTGGTCAGCTGGAAGAGAGGTCACTTATTCTTGATTCTTAAGGAAAGAATTAGGAAGCATGGGTACAAGTCAACAAGTAAACATTTATTAAGTGATTATCATTGGCCATATTGGGAGAGGCCAATTTCAGCTCAACACAAGGAAAATTTTCTTAGAGCTATCAAAAAATGAAATCAGTTAGTTCAATAAGACATTGGAGAATGTACATGGAGGCCACTGAGATAGGAGCAATGACCCATTAAATAGGGTTTCTTTGAATAAGCTATTGTTGGAACTGTTACAAATATAATTCAGACAATAATTTGAATAGGGGGTGAAAAAGATGAATTATGAAACCCCTGTCATAAACTTTTTGACATCAGATCTTGAGTATATTTGACACAATTATATAGTGCTATGAATTTTGTCATTCAGATAGACAATGAATGAACTCCTTTGATGAATTTTTAAAAATGTTTTAAAGAAATCCTTTCACCATGATGCCCTAATAAAATATTAATAGTGGAATCACAACATAGTTTAATTTCAATTCAATTCAAAATAGCAACTCTGCCATTTTCTATTTGTGTGGCCCTAGACAAGTCTTTCCTCCTCTCTGGGATGTAGGCACTCATCTGTAAAATGGGGGGGGGGGTTAAAGTCAATGATTTCTGAAGTCTCTTCCTTCTATAAACTCATATGGAACTCAACTAGACCACCCTTTCATTTGAAGCATTTCCTCTATAAAATACCTGAGAAATTAATAGGTCTTCCTTCATTCATGGGATATTTTGGCCCTAACTATTCCAGGTTCAACTCATGGATATACATTCCACCTACCTTTGCCCCCTTGTGGAAAATTCTTTTTGTTGAGAGGCTAAAAGAGTGAATTCTGACAGTGCTTAAAGAAAATTTGAAGAAGCAGATGAATCTCTTCTTAGCTAGATCACTCTAATGTCCTCCTGACTGGTTGTCCTTCCTCTACTCTATCCTTTATCTTTATTTCTTAAAACTCTGTATATTTGGTTCCAAGCCAGAAGAGTAGTAAAGGCTAGGCAAATGGGGATTAAGTGACATGCCCATAGTCACAAAGTTAAGAAGTATCTGAGAACAGAATTGAACTCAGGATCCCACCCCATCTTTAGGCCTGGCTCTTACTCTATCCTTTTTCAAACCCATTACTCTTATTGCTGCTTGAATAATCATTGCCTGTTCCTCTATTCAAAAAGCTTCCATGATTACTCATTAGCTAAGTAATAAAGTACAAATTTCTAACAATTTTTCATAACTTTATTTTTTTTCCTACTTCCACAGCTACCACCTCAGTTCAGGCTCTTCTCAACTCATACGTAGATTGTTGTACTCATATTGTAGTCATATTAAAAATATGACACTCACAAAAAGTTCAATAGCAAGAGATAGAAAGAGAAATTCCACTTAAAATAATTTTAGACAATATAAAATAACAGGGAATGTATTTGATAACACAAACCCAGAAATTATATTAATACAATTATAAAATACTTTTTACACAAATAAAATCAGATCTAAATAACTGGAAAAACATTAATTGCTCATGGGTAGGCCAAGCTACTATAATAAAAATGACAATTCTAACTAAATTAATTTACTTATTCAGTGCTATATCAAACTATCCATTAATTATTTTATAGAATTAGGAAAAATAATAACAAAATTAATCTGGAAGAAAAAAAGGTCAATGATATCAAAGGAATTAATGAAATAAAAATGTGAAGGAAGGTGTCCTAGTAGTACCCGATCTCAAACTTAAAAATAGAATAAAGTAGAAATCATCAAAATTGTATGGAACTGGCTAAGAAATAGAACGGTAGATGCATGGAATAGATTAGATGTACAATATACAGGAGTAAATGGCCTTTGCAACCTAGTATTTGATAAGCCCAAAGACCCCAGTTTTTAGAATAAGAACTCACTGTTTAACAAAAACTGGGAAATTGGAAAAAAGTATGGCAGATATCTCACACCTTATACCAAGATAAGGTATATATAATGCATATATAATTTACATATAAAGAATGATACCATAACTAAATTAGGGTAACATAGGATAGTTTACATGGCAGATCTTTGGAGAAGGAAATAATTTATGACTAAACAAGAGACAGAGAACATTATAAGATATAAAATGAATAATTTTTGTTATATTAAATTTTAAAACTTTTGTATGAACAAAAGTAATAATACCAAGATTAGAAAGGAAACAACAAACTGGGGGGAAATTTTTATAACAAGTTTCTCTGACAAAGGTCTAATTTCTCAAATTTATCCAGAACTAAGTCAAATTTATAAGAATACAAAGCCATTCCCCAATTGACAAATGGCTAACGGATATGAACAAGCAATTTTCAGATGAAGAAATCAAAGCTATCAATAATCATATGAAAAATTGTTCTAAATCACTCTTGATTAAAAATGTATAAATTAAAACAATGCTGAGGTAGCACCTCACACCTATCTGGCTGGCCAATATGACAGTAAAGGAAAGTTATAAATGTTGGAAAGGATGTGGTAAAATTGGGACACTAATGCATTGTTGGTGAAGTTGTAAACTGATCCAATACCCCAAAGGGCTATAACACTGCATACCATTTAATCCTTTAATACCACTACTGGGTCTGTATCCCAAAGAAATAATAAAAAAGGGGACAGGACCTACTTGTACAAAAATATTTATAACAGTTCTTTTTGGAGTATTAAAGAATTAGAAACTGAGAGGATGTCCATCAATTGGAGAATGGCTGAACAAATTGTGGTACATGTTGGTGAAGGAATACTATTGTGCTCTAAAAAATGATGAGCTAGACATTTCAGAAAAAAAAACCCAGAAAGATCTACAGGAACTAATGTAGAGTGAAATAAGCAGACCTAGGAGGACACTGTACACAATAATAGCATTATTGTGCGATGATCAACTGTGAAAACTTGGCTAATTTCAGCAATGCAATGATCTTGAACAATCTTGAAGGACTTATGACAGGGAAGGCTGCCCACCTCCAGACAAAGAATTGTTGGGATCAGGTATATGAGGATCAAAGCATACTATCTTTCACCTCAGGGTATTTATAGTTTTATTTTGCGGTTTTGGTATGAGTAATATGAGTAATGACTAATATGAAAGTATGTTTTGCATGATAACAAAAATTAAATAAAAATATGACTCTCACCTGCCCAGCTTTATATGAAATGAAATGGTCTGTCAACATGCTTTTATTAAGCATTTGTGACTTCCCATGACCAATATTTCAACATCTCAAAGTAAAACGAAACTCTTTACTCTTTCTCACTGGCCTTAACCATTCATGTATCCACCTACCTTTATAACATATAGCTCACTATTTACATATCCACCATGTTAGCCTGGGTCTTTATCACCTCTTGCCTGGCCCATTTCAATTCATCCTCCACACAGCTGCCAAAATAGTATTCCTAACATACAAATCCTGCTATTGCTCTACTATGCTTCTTGAGATTCTTTGGTGGATCCCTATTGCTTCCTAGATTAATTTGCTTTGTCATTTAAAACCCTTTAGAGTCTGGCTCTAGCTTTCCTTTCCACATTTATTTCATGCTGCTCTTCAATCATCCTACATTGTAGTCATGATGACCTACTTTTTCTTTGCTAAATTATTTCCTCCTTCCATGTTTTTTCACAGGGTTCCTCCTATTCTTGGAACTCACTCCCACCTCTAAAAATCTTGAGCTTCCTTCACAGTTCAACACAGGTGCTACCTTCTATAGGAAGCCTTTCCTCTTCAGCCCAATTGGCAGTGCCTTCTCTCTCATCAAATTATCTTTTATTTACCTATAAGTGTACAAATCAGTTTCCCTAAACTGTAAGCTTTTCAATGGTAAGCCCTGTTTTTCTTTTAGTCTTTGTAACCCAAGCCTTGAACATCGCATCACCAGTGAGAGGTGCTTAGTAAATGCTAGTTGAATTAAATTAAATTAAATTAAATTGAATATCTTCTATTTTCCAAACAAAATAGGCTGCTTTGTTCATTAGTTTCATCTTCTCCTCCCCCACCTCCATGCTTTTGTTTATGTCATCCACCTGAAATGGACCACCCTATCTATATTTCAATTTGTTTATGTTCTCCATTCAGAGGCCCAAATGTCATAGAAGAGTTGACATGTGAACTAAACCTTGCAGGAACAGAAAAATTCTAATGGATAGAATGAGGGAGGACATGTATTACAATCACCGACAGCACCGTTGCATTATTAGCAATTTAAATTTTAAAAAATAGCAGTTCCTTGAAAGACCCCTTTCAATTTTTCTTTACAATTAACTAGAGGATATGACTCTCAGGTACCCTATCAGTGTTAATTCCAGACTTCCAAATGACTAATGGACAATTCTAAATACACCATCACCACCACAAATTGCAACTTTCATGAAATTGAATTCTTGATATCCCCAAGCTAGCCATCCTTCTGATACCATTATTTTGCATGTCACTCAGACTTGATATTTCTTGATACTTCTTTCTTCCCAAATCTTGGCCCTTCGTATCCATACAACAGGATCACAGAAACTCAGAATTAGAAGTCATGTAGTTCAACAAAAACCAACCAATAGTCCAACAGAAGCAAACATTCTGTTTAAACATTCTGAATAAGAAATGATTCAACCTCCACCTGAAGATCTCCAATGATGCCTATCACTTAGGTACAGTTCTAATTAAGAAAATAACTTTTTATGTTAATATAAAATCTTATTCTTCCATAACTTCTCTAATTCAGTCCTTGTTCCATCCTCTAAGAATAGAAATTATACTCAGTTGTTAAGACCTATAGATTTTTCCTTCATAGTGTCTCTCACAACTTACTGTATTTTTCTTAGGCAACACCTAAGTTCAGATACTTCTCTGCTCACGTATAGATTATCTCAATAGCTAATGTTTCTCCCTACCTTTATTCCTTTCCCCACCTTACCCATCCTGCATACAGCTGCTAGATGAATTTTCTTTAAATTCTGTTTTCATCATGTCACTCTCCAGTTAAAAAAAATCTTTAATGTCTTTCTTGTCTGCTGGAAAAAAAGTTCAAAATCCTTAGACTGGTATTCATTCATTCACAATCTAGTTTCAGTCTGCCATTGAGCCATTCATTTCTTTCTAAAAATAGTGAGTACCTACTATGTGCACAAGTATGGAAACGTATTAAAAGCTTATTGTAATAATCCAGCAAAGTTATAATAATGGTCTCAACTATGATGTTGGATGAATTTCTGAAAGAGAAGAGATGTGATTTGGTGTCAGAGCAAATGTGGTCAATAAGGTAAGTCAAAGATGACTCCAACTCTTCGGATCTTGAGTTACTGAGGAAATGATGGTGCATTAAAAGGAACAAAAAAGAATAAGTGATTTTCCATGGAAGATAATGAGTTTGTTTTTGTATTGGTTGTGTTTGAGGTGTTGAATGGCCAGTTAGAAATATTTAGGGAGTTATTGAAAATGGGCACCTAGAGCCTAGGAGAAAGGGCAATGCTACAGTCATAGATTTGGGAATTATTCATATATTGGGAAAAGTCTAGGACTGGATGTTCTCAAAGGAACAACTGTAGGGAAATAAAATAAAATAAAGTTCAAATATTCCTGATATAGATAGTAGGATAATGAAGAGGGACAAGAGAAGGAGTCAGTCTAATCTAGTCTAGTCTAGTCTAGTCATTATGCCCCTAACTTTGCTTATGCCAGTGCCTCTCCACTAAACCAAATTCTACCCATCTTTAAAACCCAGATCAAGTATTCAGCTCCTCCTTCTCAGTCTGTCAGTCAACAAACATTTATTAAGGCTTACTATGTGGTTGCGACTGTGCTAAGGGCTGGAAATACAAAGAAAGGCAAAAATCTAGTAAACCCAGAAACAATCCCTGCTTTCAAAAAGAATGAATTCCTCTGAAAAATCTCCTCCAAGCAGTCCAATCCCGAGTTACCTTTCCCAAACCATCATAACACTGACCTCTTAATTAATGTTTTGTGTGTATGTTATTAAAGACCCAAACTCAAGCATACTTGACCAGCCTCCCAACTCTCTGATAATGGAAGCATCCCTGTGGAAGCACAAAGTATCCAGAAAATATGGCATTTCCATCTAATGCAAAAACTAGAAGTTCTTCAGAAAAGCATGATTTTCCATCTCCATAGGAACAGAAAAACCAGAGAAAGATCCAGGTCAAATGAGTAGGTCTGGTGTTTTGAGAATAAAAAGGACCTGTATGAACTCAGAAGCCTCAACTTCCTCATGATTCACTAACACCTTAGCCACTTGCCATCTGGACTCTTCCCCCTCACTTTACAAAAATTGCTCTTTTAAAGGTTACCAAAGACCTCCTTACTGAAATATCTAACAGTCTTTTTAGTTTTTATCCTTCCTAAACTATCTGGACTTCTTAACACTGTTGACCACTTGCTTTTTCTGAATACACTTTATTTACATTCTCTTGGTTTTTAGCTTTCTTTGGCTTCATTCATAATCTGAAATACTCTGGGATGATTCATTATTCTACTGAATCATAGAATCCTGGAACTGGAAAAATCTCCACAGGACTTTGTCTACCATTCTATAGGAAATTCTTTACCCTTAAAACTCAGTCTACTTTTGGAATACTTCTCACATTATAAGTACTCTTTGCCTCTAAGGCCTTATCTGCTGATTGACTGATTCCTCCCTGAAACTCTATTTTTAAAAAAGAGGCCCAAAACAACCAAGTCTTCAATTCTCTCCAGGCTGCTCTACTGACTCACCTCCAAACAATTTTCTTCACCATGCCTCCAGCCCTGTATCTTCTGCTGACCCCACCCCCCCAATCTTTACAGCTCCCTTTTATGTATTTATTGCTCCATTCCATTATAAGCTCTTTGGGGGAGGGACAGGCTTTCTTTTTGTTTGTATTTATGTTCCTAACACTTAGCACAGTGCTTGACACATACTAAGGATCTAATAAATGCCTATTGACTGTTGATTGGAAGGGACCCTAGAGATCTTTCCCATCCAGACCTCATCTCTATCATCTCCATGGAGTAGTCATACAACTTTGTTTGAAAACCTTGAGTGAGGAAAACTTACTACCTTCCAAGACAATCTATTCTATTTTTGTATAGCATTGTTGAGATTTTTTTTTGTTAAAGCTGAAGTTTGCTTCTTTGAAACTTCAACTCATTACTCCTAGTACCAATCTGAGTAGTTAAGCAAAACTAGTCTAATCACTCCTCTAATGACCATTTATTGACACTTGTTCTCCCTTATGTTTTTCTTAGATTAAATAATTCCTATTTCTTCAATGGACTATTGCCCACCATGGTCTTGAGGCTCTTCGCCATAATGGTTGACTTCCTCAAATCTCCCCAACTTTCTAAAATATGACATCAAAAATTGAATGCAACACTTTACATGTGGTCTGATCACTACCAGCAGCAGAACTATCATCTCTCTGTGTTATGCCTCTATGCCTCTCTTGATACAGCTGAAGATCATAGGACCATAAATTGTCCACTGGAAGAAAACTCAAATGTAATTTAGTCCAGTACAATAATTTTACAGATAAGGAAATTGAATCCCAGGAATGTTAGGTGATGCACCAAAGATGACATATAGTAAATATCAAAGGTCAGATTTGACCCCCAGGGCATATAACTCCAAAGCCAAAGCCCTTTTCTCTCTCTTCTGAGGGACTACTCTTTTTTAAATGTCATAACATATTGTTAGCTGTATTTGAGATTGTAGTTTCACATTATAGTCCACAAATCCTTTTTCTCAATCCAATCCAATAAATATTTATTATGTACCTACTATGTGCCAGACACTGTGCTGAGATACAGTGTTGCTCAGTCAAACTGCTATCCAGCCATGCACTTATATGTACTTTTGAACCCAACTATAAAACTTGACATTTCTTAAATCCATTAAATGTCATCGTATTGTTTGTATTCTGTTATTCCTTCTATATTTGTGTCATCTGTGAATTTAATAAGCATGCCGTTTATATGTTATCCAAGTAATTTATTAAAATTTTAGGCAGCCCATGACCAAGAACATATTCTTGGGCACTTTACTAAAGCTTCTCAACAAGCTGACATTTGCCTTTGCTTATACAGATGGTTCCAATATTATATCTCTAATCTTAACTAAATAATCCTAACTAGTCTACTCCTCCTGAACTATATAGATTCATTTTTCAAACTGTATACAGAATGTCTACATTCATATATCTTACCAGCATCTCAAATTCTAATTCCTCACCTTCATCTTCCCAAAGAAAAAATCTTTCTACTTTGGATTTTAATTTTTCTCTTAGCTATATTACCAATCACCCAGTCTCTCATGCTTGAAACTAAGATATCTTTAACTTTCCTCTTTCATTCATTTCACATATCCGATTATTTAACAAATCTTGTTAATTCTAACTTTGCACTAACTTTTGTATCTGTCCTGTCTGCTCTCAATTCATACTATCTGTGCCCTAGACATCATTACTGTCCACCACAACTACTGAAATAGCTAAATGGGCTCCTTTATCAATCTGTTATCATGTAATGACTGCTCTACCCACAACTCTCCCATTGTTTCTTACTCTGAATCAAGTTCAAACTCCTTAGCTTCCCATTTAAGACCTTCCATAATCTGTCATCATCTTACCTATCCAGCCTTAAGTCACACTACTCTCATGCCACATGTGACACACTCAATTAAAAGAGAAGAATCACCATCTTTGGCACATATACTGTTTTGTCCATTCTTTATGTCTTTTGCTCACATTGTTCTATTTACCAAGAATTATTTATTCTTAGTTCCTTTCCCCTACCTTCATCTCTACCATAATTATCTGTTGAAATTCAACCTATCCCTTTAATGTCCAGCCCAAATGCCCTCCATGAAGCCTACACTGATCTTCCCCATCAATAACAATCCCTCTCTCCTGATATGTCACAGAATTTTTATACACTGATCACAGTATCTAATTCCTTACTAGACAAGAGAGTAGGAATTATCTGCTTAATTAAAGTGTATATATCACCCAATCATTAGCCCAGTGCTCTGCAAATAGTAGGTATAAATATGTCAGAATTACTGGTTTTATAACTTTCTCAGGAGCTATCCAGGGTACTGGACTACCTTGGTCTTTCTTCCATCTTATCCTCTTCAGCTATGTCAACCACTCCTGAAATCACCCATGGGTCCCAAGTCTTATATATTTATCTCCAATTAACCCTAAACCAGTTACCTGCCCCAACTTGAGCATATAGTCTAATTAATTATCCCCTACACACACACAGCCTGTCCCCATCATCCTTTAAGGTCTCCAATCAAGTTACCAACTTATAAATTATCTGCCTCAGTCAAATAATAAACTCTTCCATGCTTATTTTGTATCCTATATAGTGCTATTTGCCTAGCACTTGCTTAAAAGCTAACGTTTTATTTAACAGCTAACATTCACAACCATCCAATGAAAAGTAAAATATGGTTATGTGTTTTGAGTTCTTCAGGGAAAAAAAAAAGAAACTACACAAATTTGATACATCTTTGACTAGTTTGCCTCAGGGCCTTCTTTTAACTTAAACAGAAAAGTAGCATTTGATTGGGCCAAATACAATGCATATGATTAATTCATTAAAGTCTTTCATCATGAGCAAAGCAAAGTCTTCTTACCCAAGTTCCTACAACTGCCAAATTACAACTATGACTTTTTTTCTCCTTTAAGTCTTTCATCTTCCATTTAAAGTGATTTATCTAGAAATGAGGTTGGTCATCAAATGCCTTAAAGAAAGTCCAATCATTAGTTATATCTCCAAAGGATTCTGACAATCTCAAAAGTATAGTAATGTATCTGTAATTATTTTAATAACTAGCATGGCCCACAATAGGTATCCTAATTCTAATAATTCTTTACAGATCTAAATGGATGTCATGATAATCAATTTTCCTGTTCAATATGGAAAATCGAGGGATTCTTTATGTATACATCTCCATACAAATATATTCTATTGTATTGTGTGTGTTTGCATTGTTTCTAGTGAGTTAGTAGTTGGGGGAGTGAATACTTCAGGTAAGAAGTTTACCAAAACAGGTGTTATTACTATTGAAATAATAGTGATAGTCTTAGGCAGATAAGTATAAGAAATATATATAGTACAAGACTACTCTCTTCACCCTGGTATAAAGAAAGATCAGTGGAAATAAAAGAAGGCTTTGATTTAAAACTCAGCCTGCTATATCCTAACTTGGCAACTCTATGCTTCAGTTGTCTCATTCATAAAATGAGGGGACGGATTGTCATGATATCAACCTCTTCAAGTTCTAACATGACTTCTCGTAGGTAAGCAGTCATTACAAAATAATTTTTTTAAATGCCACCTTTTTTTGAGACTTTGTCTCAGACTCTGTGTTACCCATACTGGAAGTGCAGCAGCTACTGATAGCCCTGATCCTAATAATAATTAGCAAAAGAAGCTTTGATTTGTTCTATTTTCTAACCTAGACTAATTCACCTCTCCCTAGGTAGCTTTGTGGCCTCCCACTTTCAGGAAACTCAGTATCACATTATTATTATTAATGTGGACACTCAATTAGCTTCAGCCATACTACAGCTTTGAACTACAGAGTATAAGTCATCCACAGTCTCAGCTTTCTCCAACAGCAAATGTTACAACTATATACCACCACTCCTCTTGGATCACTGCCTTGTTGTGGCAGAGAGGCCTTCATAACTCTATGAAACTATGTGCTATGCCTGCAGGGTTATGCAAGATGGACAGGTCAGAGTAGGGAGTTCTGACAAAAGGTGCTCCCTTGGAGAAGGTAATATTAAATCGCTCCAGTTTCTTTGCCAAAAAAAGCCCATGGACAGTTGACCCATGGGGTCATGAAAAAGCAGACACAATTGAACAATTAAACAACAACCACTACCCCAGCTCTTTCCTACCTTCTTTCCAAAGCTCTACCAGTTGTAACACTCTTTAAATTATTCTGATTGCATCAGAGAGAAAGCCTGACTTAAGTGCTTGTGTCCTTTAATATCTGTCAATCTTCATTTTAACAAAAGGATTTTGCACAGTCTAGTGGTAGCAACAAAAAAGGTATGACAGGTGAGGAAGAAGAAACACTGATAGATATGGAGAATCCTAAAGATGTGAATAAAAAGAAGGGTATGTGTGTAGATGTGTCTATAGCATCTAAAGATTTTTCTAGTGATAGGGAAATAGACAATATATTGTATACACACTGGACTGTGTGCTTTCCCATCAGGTGCACTGGCTTTTCAGGTGGAGGATTCAATGTACTATAGTAAGATAGATTCCCATTTAATAAGCAATGGGAAAAACTGAAATAGACCTATTATCTTCAGCACTCTCCACCTATATCTCAGATTTTTCATTGTTTCTCTGCTTTGTTGAGCGGGTAGGGGAAGGCAATGTTACTGACAGAAGCAAAGGCTTTTTTTCCCCATAAAGCTTTTCAGTTGCAAATTATCAAGTTTATGATGATAACATGAGAAGCAAAATCCTTGGGATTCAGTCTAGTGTGTCCCCCTTCAGAATCAAAAGCATATCCAACCAAATATCCAAAAATATAGTTAAGATAAAAAAAATCAATTTTGTACATGGTCCTGACTCATACAGTATTCAACTCAGAAATAGCTCTGTATCTTCTCTTTCTGGATATGTCAGCAAATTCATTTTAAAATAATAACTAGCATTTTTATAGTGGTTTAAAGTTTGCAAAGTACATTATAAATACTATTTTAACTAATCTGCAAAATAAGGCTTTTGGAATAAGTGATCTTTAAAGTTTCTTCTTTCTATAATTCTTTTTGTCCCTTCTAGGATTCTTTCCAATTCACACTTTTCTTTCAGCATATCGTTGTGATAAAAGTATTTCACAAACCTTATAAGTGTAAAATACTAGTAACTGTAATAATAATAATAATAGTATAGATCATCCACTATTATTCCTTAGATGAGTTCCAGGAAAGCAGAGCACAAGGAGTTAGGAACTATATTCCTATCCAAATCTCAATAATAATTTTAAGGTTTTTAAAAATACAATAATTTCTTGATATTATAATATTTTTCTTAATATACAAGTATGATAATATCACTCTCTTACCTAAATATTTTCAGTGGCTTCCCCACTGCCTACAGGATAAAATAGAAATTTATTATTTTGGTATCTGACTTCCTTTCTACATTTCCATTCATATTCCACACTAGATTTCTCATGCCTAAATTCTAGGCTGACTACTAATGGCTCTCTATTCTCAGCCTGCCTTCTACTGCCACACTACTGGTGCACAACATCTTTTAAATCTGAAATGAACTTCCTCCACATTTTTTGAAATCTTGAGCTTTTGAAATTGTTCTCTTTCTTCAAGGTTCAATTTAAGCCTCACTTTTTAAAAATTAAATTAATTTTTAAAATTCTAAATCTTACAAAACCAATGAAACAAACATTTCCATATACATAGAAAAAGAAGATAGTACACAAATGAAATCACAAATCTCCTATATGTTTAGCTTATTTTTCTTCATATCTCCATAATTCCCATCCAGTAGTGCCTGAGTACCTTCCCACTCTCCCTGCATCACAAAAGATATCATCAAGGCAGGCATCATGTTCATATAAGTTAAGTCTTTAATATTTCATCTTTCTGTTCACTTTCTGGAGGTAACATTCAAAGTTTATTCTTCTAGGATTAATTCTGTGGCTGTGTATAATGTTTTTTCCAGGTTCTACTCATTTCACTCTTCCTTATCTTGTTGCAATTCTTTCCAAGGTTTTTTTAATTAGTCTATTCATTGTTTCTTATAGTACAGTAGTATTCCATTGCAATTATATACCACAATTTGTTCAACCATTCCCCAATTGATGGGCATTCCCTCAGTTTTTAATTCTTTGCAAGTCTCACCTCTTTCATGACTCCTCGATTCCTACTGTAGACTTACTCTTATTCCCCATAACTCTCATTTGTTTGACCTCTTCTGGTCACTTGTCTATATTCTACTATAACTATTGCCAAATATCTCATTGCTTTATTAGATTTCAAGCTCCTTGCGGAGCTTTACTTCATCTTTATATGCCCAGTAGTTTCACAATGCCTTGCATATAAAGGATACTTACTAAGTATTTGTTTAATTGAAAAGAAATCTACTTTAGGTGATAAAAAAACAAAAAGATATTATTGCTGTCAATCAGTTACAAACAAGTATTTGTTGTTGAGTTCTCACAACTGAGAACATTGTTCTCAAACACATTATTCTGGTTCATGCTTTTATTTTTTGTGATACATTTTGAGCTTAATTTTTTTAAAGTATGCCTTAGAAACAAAATTTTGTAAGGTAAAGTGCTTGCCTATGGACAGAAAGTTTAATGGACCATTCAAAAATATTAACTGAGATAAAAAAGAAATAAAGGAGAAAAGAAGAAATGGGGAAGAAGAGAAAAAGAGAATGAAAGTGGTCTTTTAAAAAAGAATGGATGTGATTTTTCTCTATTTGGCTTTGAAAAATATAGTGTTTTGTGACAATGGATCAGCAGTTCACCAGGCTAAATTCTATATTCTGAAAATAAATTTATTTGGTTTACAAGATCAAGATGTTATATGAGACTGTAATGGCTCCATAAACACTACATTTATATGTAGTTGTCCAATAAAATCCTGATCAAGATCTGTTTTCAAGAGGAAGCAGGTCTAATTTTGAACCAATATAAAGTAAGGGAGCAACATAAGGTATTGTTATACACTAAGATGCTGTGGAAATGAATCTATAGATAATAAGCCTATAGACAAGATAGGCTCATTTTTCCTTCACTGTTTCACCAATGTGTATTTTGTTTTTGTCTTCTGGGTAGACTTAATGCTTAAATGAAGCATCAGATTCAATAAGAATACATATTTTGTGGAATTTAAAGACTACTAAACTGAGAAAGGAACAATAATGAATAAAGAAGCTTTTCTATTGTTTCTCCAAGAAAGACCTAACTTTGCAAAGTATTCCAATATTTGTTTAACTTTCTAATTGTCCACCTTTTCCTTCTTAGCTTCTCTAGTATACTTGTTAGTTTTATTGCTCAATCGGTACTTAATTTTTGTTCTGTTATTGACTAATACAAAGATATAAGTATTTTTGTCACCCCATTTAAACAAAGCTCTCTCTAGCACAGACCCAGTCTTCTTTTAGAGCAGGGTCGGCAACGTATGGCTCTCGAGCCATATCTGGCTCTTTTGAGGGCCAGATAAGGCTCTTTCTGCAGGAGCCATAAAATTGATTTTTTTTTTCAGGCACTGTTACAGGAGCACACTGTGAGCACTGTACGGCTCTCATGAAATTACATTTTTAAAAATGTAGCGTTTATGGCTCTCATGGCCAAAAAGATTGCCGACCCCTGTTTTAAAGCCTTCAAAAAACCTAGCACAACACATACATTTGCATTCTAATTACTTAGAATCTTACAACTTTTCAACTAAGAAGGGTTTTAGAATCCATATTGACCAATATCATCAATTCAGGAAAAAGAAAAAAAGGGGGGGGACAGGAGGTTCAGCAATTAATCTGAGATTTTAGACCTAGTTAATGGGCAGAGAAAAAGCTAGCTCTAGAATCCAGGTATCCCAACTTCCAGGTCACAGATCATTCCACTGTACTATGACATCTAGTTTAATGAAACATTGATAATTAAGATTTGGTCAGACTACATGTAAAGTGGAATCACAAAGGAAAAAAGGAGGGGCATTATGAAGAAAAATATAAGTATAAGCAGGTACATACAAACCCCCAAAGTGTTAATATTGTTTTTCAAAAATAAGATCTGTCAGCAGTAACTGATGGAGACCAGTCTCTGTGCCTTCAAACATTTTTAAAACAGATCAGATTTTTTTAGAATGTCATCATTTTTGCAGAAATACTGTTGCAAAAAAGCCAATTAGAAGTCACATAATTATAGCATGTTATGAAGGATGTTGAAAGCATAAAGTGCTATAGAGAATGTTTTTAAACTGGACCAAAATGACCTCTCTGATAACTCTATGAAAAATAGAAACAGTGGTACAGAATCATATCATTGGTGATGCAAAGGAAAATGAACCACAGATACCATCTCCCAACTTCCAAATTATTCCATTCAGTGTTAACATTCAACCAGTGAAGAAAAGTTCTATAAGCATCTCCTAATAATTTAATAGGCATTGGCTGTGAACAAGCTGTATTAAGCCTAAGATCTCACAAAGAAAAGCGCATATCAAGAGGAATGTTGACAACCAGGCAACACCCTTAGTGCTCAAAGACTTAGGCAATGAGTACTTGGAAAATGTCATCATTCTGAACAAGTGGGGCTAGTTAGCCACAGATCTACCAAAGACTTCTTTAGTGCAATCACTTACTTTTGAGAAGTAAACTGTATCTCTCCTAGATCAATTTACATAATGGACAGAGAGTCATCCATTGGATAGAAATAAAAACCAGCTGGCTTAAGAGAACTACACATGGGGAAAGAATGGTTAGGAAGAGAGGACAAATTTATAGAGAACACTTATCAAATGTTATCTAATGCTGATGATAGTCCCCTCACTGCTGAAGTCAATAGCCACTGAACTGGCAATCTTCTAAACTGAACTAATTTATAAAATTTAAGTTTGTGATGGACTGCAGATGAGAAATGCTGCACGTGCCATCAGATACATTCATTGTGCTATTTGGATTCCATGCTTAATGGAGTTTCTTGGTTATAAGAGAAGGTTCAGTGACTAGGGCAGTGATGGGCAAACTTTTTAAAGAGGGGGCCAAAGGAAAGGAAATGCTCATCTGTCAGTCTGTTTCTAAGGCAACTCTTTTGAAGTTTCAATGTATTGTATCCTACTCGCTGTATTCATCAGATTAGGAACAATGTCGCATGGCCAGATAGAACATTTCAGGGGGCCGCATCTGGCCCATGGACTGTAGTTTGCCCATCACTGGGCTAGGGGATAGGGGTGGAAGGCTGTCTGGATATGAATGTGATACAAAAACAAAAGGCATCAATAAAAATTTTAAAGAGGTGAATATTATAATCCATTATTACTAAAGTTAGAGACTTCTGGGTTAAGATGGCTGCAGAGTAGAAGCAGGACACTTATTCTCCTCTCCACCGACCAATACAAAGTCCCTCAAAAGGACAAAAAAGCCAAGTTCAGACGAACTAGGATGCAGCATTGAAGGTATGTGGGATTTGGGCATTTCCATGCCATAAGGGGGTGAAATAGCTCCAACCAAAACGTAAGCTGATCAACCTTCTCCCCACCCCACCTATAGTGCCAGAGTTAGAGCCAGTGCACCAGAATTAGAGCAAGCATGGGGCAATCTCTAGGTTCTTGGCAGTTAAGAACACCAGGGACTTACCCCTGAGAGTAGCTAGACTTGGGACCCCAGGAGGCCGAAGAGCAGGGACCTTGGGCACTGAGATAGAGCAGAGAGGGGTGGCACACAGTAGAAGCCAAGAAAGACTGGAAAAGGAGCCTCAGGCAAAAACTGCTCCATAGCTCTATAAACAGAGAGCCTGCCCTCCTCACCCACACTTCTGGCTGGGAAGGAAAAACCAGCATAGTAATGGCCAGCAATGCCCAAGAAACCACAAAAAAAAAAAAAAAAAAAAAAAAAAAAAACAAGAGAAAGTCACTGACCTTGGATAATTTTTACAGAGAAAAAAATTCAGACCACAGAGGAGACAGCACAGGGGGACAAACAAGTAAACACATCTGAACCTTCTTTAAAAAATGAAAATTGGTCCCAAGCTCTTGAAGAGTTCAAATCTGAGATCATGAGAAAGGCGGGAAAGATTTGGCAAGAAAAGTGGGAAATAGTTTGAAAAGAAAATAACAGTTTAAAAGACAAAATTTTGCACTTGGAAAAATGAGGTACAGAAATCAAATGAAATGATAAGCAAATTGAAGACCAGAAATGACCTGCTAAGATCCATGAAAAGCAGGATAGACCAGACCAAAAAAGAAATATCAAAAGACATTATTACTAAAGTTTACACATTGGCAAGGTATCTTTCCTCTCCCTCTTTTTGAGGAAGAGAATACTATCTCTCTCTCTCCCCCTCTCTCCCCCTCTCTCCCTCCCTCTCCCTCTC